>NC_141469.1:20606783-21037464 GCF_009769465.1 Tauraco erythrolophus
AACTCCATAGACGACACCGACCTGTCATTCCCAAGAAGGTTCGACGTTATTTTACCGTAGTCGGCTCTGGAGTCCTGCAAATGGCTTTTCGGTCATTCCTGAGTTGTCTATCTTTTGGAAATCGTGAATCCTGGGTAGATCACTTCTTTTTTTCAGGATCTGGGCTTTGTGTAACTAAACTCAATAACCAGTTAGTCCTAGGAAATTTAGTGAACTCACAGTCCAATTTTTGCATTCTTCTTCTCTTCTGCGGCTATCAAAATATCATCTACATATTGCAGAAGAGTTCCATTTCCTGTAGGTCCCTCCCAGGTCTCTAGCTCCTTAGCTAATTGTTTTCCAAAGGTAGTAGGACTATTCTTAAATCCTTGGGGTAACACTGTCCAAGTTCCTTGGGTTTTCCATCCTGAATCAGGGTTTTCCCATTCAAAAGCAAGTAACTTGTGGCTTTCAGGGGCCAAGGTGAGGCAAAAGAATGCATTTTTCAGATCTAATACTTGAAGACATTCATAGGTTTCTTTTAAACTAGTCAATAAAGTGTAGGGGTTTGCCACTATCGGATACAAATCCTCAGCTATCTGATTTTTCGTCCTGTACTCATCAATAGGTTTTGTCATTGGGCTTTCTGACAGGCAAAATATTCTGAGGAGCACTCAATCAGTAATCCAAATTTCATAAATTCTTCTACAATGTTTTTCACTTCTTGCCTGTCTTCCAATTTCAAAGGACATTATTTTATCCTAACGGGCCTCGCTCCTTCTTTAAGTTTAGCAGCTCCCAGTTCTGCATTTTTAGCCCTTCCAGCGATTCATCCTGATGGCTCTGGTTGCTCTTCTTTGTCTGGTTGTTCTGATGCCTTGCTTGCTGTTCGTCACCTGGTTGCTTTGATGGCCCTGGCTCTCCGTCATCATCGTCTTCTCCATGTTTTAACTTTTTATACATCTTCTTTTCCTTACGGGGGCAACTGATACTGTTGTAGTCTGAGTAGCTGTAGTGCTTGTCATGGCCGAGATGGCAAGCAAAACAACACGAGAAATAAATTGGTATACACCCCTAAATGGTCGATTGACTTTGAATATAAATATAATTAAACACGTATTCAGGAGACCTTGCAGCAAAATCAAACCGGTTAAATTATTCCAATGATGTTCAGCATTATCAAAATCGACATAAGATTTTGTAAATGAAAAGTCACCGGTATAGTTGTCAATGATATCCACCAGATGATGCTCAAAAATTAATAAACGAGCTCCACATCACCATCCCCCTCTGCATCACCGAACGCAGAGAAGGAGCCGGTCCCAGAACCGATGATCTTATCAGCGTTAAACAGTGCAGTATAGCAAAACCCTTAATTACCGATAACATACTTTTCATGCCGGTCCAAGACCCAGAGCCAGAAAACCGCATAAACATTCCACCTGATAGCATATAAGGCAATAAATTATAAATGTCTGGTAATATGTATGAAAGCATAACAAACAATATTACGGCCAGCAACATGTGGGAAAAGCACAATGGCGAATCACAGCAATTTACTTTCGTTATCTCAACCCCTTTGAGTCCCACATTGGACGCCAATTAAGACTGTCGTGGGTTAGGCCACTCCGGCGACCAAACCCTACACAGTCACTCACTCACCCTCCCTCAGTCCTAGGGATGAGGGAGAGAATTAAAGGAGAAACGGGAAACGCGCGGGTTGAGATAAAAACAATTTAATACAGATGATTTAATACACAGTGTAGATGCTCACCACCCCCTCTTATGCAAAGCCCGTCTCATCCCGGAGCTGCAATCCCAGACGAATGCGAGGCCCCGAAATAGAGAGGGGAGGAGAGAGAGAGATAGTACTCCGAGAGCGGGAGTACTGGAAGAGAGAGGGGGAAAAACGGCAATAGAGCAATGTGTGATACTGTTATTGGTGTCTATTACAGACCACCAGATCAGGATAAGGAAGTTGATGAGGCCTTCTACAGGCAGCTGACAGCAGTCTCCCAAATGCACATGCTGGTTGTCATGGGGGACTTCAACTTTCCTGATACAGAATCATAGAATCATAGAATCATAGAATGGTTAGAGTTGGAAGGGACCTCAAAGATCACCTAGTTCCAACCCCCCTGCCATGTGCAGGGAAACTCTCCACTACACCAGGTTGCCCAAAGCCTCACCCAACCTGGCCTTGAACACTTCCAGGGATGGGGCATCCACAACTTCTCTGGGCAACCTGTTCCAGGGCCTCACTACCCTCTGAGTGAAAAATTTCTTCCTTATATCTAATCAAAATCTCCCCTCTTTCAGTTTAAATCCATTACCCCTTGTCCTATCACTACACGCCCTTGTAAAAAGTCCCTCTCCAGCTTTCCTGTAGGCCCTGCTGCTGGAAGGCCTACTCAGCCAGCCATCCACAGTCCAGGAGGTTCCTTCAGTGCATTGATGATAACTTCCTGATGCAAATGGTGGATGAGCCTACTAGGAGAGGAGTGCTGCTGGATCTTATTCTCACTAAGAAGGAGGGTCTGGTTGAAGCGCTGAAGGTCGAGGGTAGCCTTGGTTGTAGTGACCATGAAATGGTGGAGTTCAGGATCTCATGTGGCAGGAAGAGAATACCTAGCAGAACTAGAACCCTGGACTTCAGTAGGGCCAACTTTGATCTTTTCAAACAATTGCTAGGAGAAATCCCATGGGGCAGAGTACTAGAAGGTAAACGGGCCCAAGATAGTTGGTTAGCCTTCAAGGACCTCCTCTTCCGAGCTCAAGACCGGGGCATCCCAACAGGTAGGAAGTCAAGAAAGGGTACCAAGAGACCTGCATGGTTAAATGGGGAACTGTTGGGCAAACTCAAGTGGAAAAAGAGAGTGTACAGATCGTGGAAGGAGGGGCAGGCCACTTGGGAGGAATATAGGTCTGCTGACAGAAGATGTAGGGAGGAAACGAAGAAAGCTAAGACCTCCTTGGAATTAAACCTTGCAAGAAAGGTCAAAGACAACAGAAAGGGCTTCTTCAAATACACTGCAGATAAAACTAACACTAGAGGCAATGTAGGCCCACTGGTGAATGAGGAGGGTGCCCTGGTGACACAGGATAAGAAGAAGGCAGAGTTACTGAATGCCTTCTTTGCCTCAGTCTGTACTGCTGGAGGCTATCCTGATGAGCCCCGGAACCCTGAGGCTCCTGAGGAAGTCAGAATAGAGGAGTCGTCTACCCTGGTTGATGAGGTCTTGGTTAGGGACCAGTTAAGCAACCTGGCCACCCATAAATCCATGGGTCCTGATGGGATGCACCCACAGGTGCTGAGGGAGCTGGTGGATGTCATTGCCAGGCCACTCGTCATCATGTTTGCTAAATTGTGGGGAACGGGAGAGGTGCCTGAGGACTGGAGGAAAGCAAATGTCACGCCGGTCTTCAAAAAGGGCAAGAAGGAAGACCCAGGTAACTGTAGACCGGTCAGTCTCACCTCCATCCCTGGAAAGACAATGGAACAACTTATCCTTGGTGCTGTCTCTAGGCATATCAAGGATAAGAGGGTCATTAGGGGCAGTCGACATGGCTTCACTAAGGGGAAGTCGTGCTTGACAAACCTGATAGCCTTTTATGAGGACGTCACCCAGTGGGTGGATGATGGTAGAGCAGTGGATGTGGTCTATCTTGCCTTCAGTAAATCATTTGACACAGTCTCCCACGGCATCCTCGCAGCTAAACTGAGGAGGTGTGGTCTGGATGATCGGGTAGTGAGGTGGATTGTGAACTGGCCGAAGGATAGAAGCCAGAGAGTAGTGGTCAATGGGACAGAGTCCAGTTGGAGGCCTGTATCCAGTGGAGTCCCTCAGGGGTCAGTACTGGGACCAGTATTGTTCAACATATTCATCAATGACTTGGCTGAGGGAATAGAGTGCATGGTCAGCAAGTTTGCTGATGACACTAAACTGGAAGGAGTGGCTGACACACCTAAAGGCTGTGCTGCCAGTCAGAGAGACCTGGACAGGCTGGAGAGTTGGGCGGGGAGAAATTTAATGAAATACAACAAGGGCAAGCGTGGAGTCTTGCATCTGGGTAAGAACAACCCCATGTACCAGTACAAGTTGGGGACTGAACTGTTGGGGAACAGCACAGGGGAAAGGGACCTGGGGGTCCTGGTGGACAGCAGGATGACCATGAGCCAGCAATGTGCCCTTGTGGCCAAGAAGGCCAATGGCGTCCTGGGGTGTATTAGAAGGGGTGTGGTTAGTAGGTCGAGAGAGGTTCTCCTTCCCCTCTGCTCTGCCCTGGTGAGGCCGCATCTGGAATATTGTGTCCAGTACTGGGCCCCTCAGTTCAAGAAGGACAAGGAACTGCTTGAGAGAGTCCAGCGCAGGGCCACAAAGATGATGAAGGGTGTGGAGCATCTCCCTTATGAGGAAAGGCTGAGGGAGCTGGGTCTCTTTAGCTTGGAGAAGAGGAGACTGAGGGGGGACCTCATTAATGTTTATAAATATGTAAAGGGTGATTGTCATGAGGATGGAGCCAGGCTCTTCTCAGTGGCATCCAATGATAGGACAAGGGGAAATGGATATAAGCCGGAACATAGGAGGTTCCGCTTAAACATGAGGAAGAACTTCTTCCCAGTAAGGGTAAAAGAACACTGGAACAGGCTGCCCAGAGAGGTTGTGGAGTCTCCTTCTCTGGAGATGTTTAAAACCCGCCTGGACACGTACTTGTGTGATCTGATCTAGGTGATCCTGCTCCAGCAGGCGGACTGGACTAGATGATCCTTTGAGGTCCCTTCCAATCCCTGACATTCTGTGATTCTGTGAATTCGGAGTCGGGATTTTGCGAGAATGAGAAAGTGAATGTTTCTTTAGATGACTAAGGAAAAAGCATAGGCCAGAGCCCCAGTTCTCTTGGTGCATTCACTAGATGGCAAAGGGCCAGTGAGAACCAGCCAAGATTTTCCCTCCTGGCACCTCTGGTGTGGAAGGAATCACTGGACGTTTAAGAATTCAGAGCCGAGCTCTTGCGCCAATGAGAAAGCGAATGTTGCTTTAGGTGACTAAGGAAAGGGCAGAGGCCAGAGTTCCAATTCTCTTGGTTCATTCACTATATGGCAAAGGGCTAGTGAGAACCAGCCAAGATTTTCCCTCCTAGCACCTTTGGTTTGGGAGGAATCACTGCATGTTTCAGAATTCAGAGCAGGGCCTTTACATGAATGAGAAAGTGAATGTTGCTTTAGATGACTAAGGAAAGGGCAGAGCCCAGAGTCCCCGTTTTCTTGCGTGTTCACTAGAGGGCCAAGGGCTAGTGAGAACTGTCCCCCCAGGGTGTCTTGCAGCGATAGCGGTTCGTCCTGGAGCTGGTGTAGTTTGGGGGAGGACGGGTGCCCCAAGGACGACTGAAGCAGCAGTCACTTGGATGCCACTCGCCTGGGAGAGAAAGGGGGGGGGACCCTCACGTTAAGACTTGTGGGGGGGACAGGGCTCGGCGGGACTCCTGGGGCCGTGGTCCTGCCGAGCCCTGTCCCCCAGCTCTGGGGGTCGCACGGAGCCCAGAGACCCCGCAGGAAAGGAGAAACCCACAGACAGGGAGTGTCAGCGCCCTCGGGGTCATGCAAAGCTCAGGACCCCCCGCCCCGCCCCCGAAACGGGGGTCTCATGTCTGTAGGGATCCCAGGGAGAAAGGAGGGGGCGCCACAACCCTGGGTGTCGTGGGGAGGGGGAGGGACTCACGGTCCTGGGGTCCCACCGGGCCCCAGTATCCCCAGGAAGGGGGCCCGTAGGGGGAGAGTTCCTGGCCACGGCCAGAAGCTGCTCTTTGCGGCAGAGGCACTGCCGGGCGGACCCCTCGGGGGCTGCGGGGTCCCGAACGTGCGCGCGTACAGCACGCAGCAGGGGGTGGCGTCCGGCGGTAAAAGGCGCGCGCCATGGCACCACCTCCGCGACCCCGGCCCGCCGCCCTGTCACATGGGGGGCGCGGGGGCGGAGTCGGCCCGCCCCTCCGCCGGTTGCCATTGGTCAGCAGAGCATGTCGAAGGCAGCGGCTGGTTGATGTGGAAAAGAGCGGTGGCGGGGATTGGTGAGCAACAGGAGAGGGCGGGGAGCTTGGCGCCCACCCACTGCGCTTGAGAGTACCGGGTCGTGATTGGTCAAAGCTACGTAGGCGGAGCACTGATTGGCGGACAGGGCTGGTAGGCGGGGCCCAGGAAGGAAGTGCGGGCTGGGAGGGGTAGCAGGGGGGATGTGGTGGCACAGGAAACAGAGCCTGGGGGGCGCAGGATCGCCCCGGGGGGTGGGGTAGAGGGCCCGGGGACGCAGGAGCACCCTGAGGCACCCCTCCAGCCCATACCTCCTCCTGCCCTGTGTATGACCCCAGGGGTCCCAGCCATAACCCCCAGCCCCCTGTGTCCCCCCCCGGCCCTGCGGGCACCACCATGGCTGTGGGTGGCCTTGCAGGAGTGGGGCAGCGCTGTCCCCCTCCCCACCATGCTGCCTGCTCAGGGTCCAGACCAGCCCCTGTCCCAGCTGGAGCCATTCTGCTGCCATCCCGCTGCACAGGGACAGCCTAAACAGGGTCAGCATTTGCCCCCAGCCAACCACCCTTCCCAGGGGCAGCCTCCAGCCCCACCATCCCCTCTCCCCTGGAAGCAGCTGTTCCCCTCTCCCCAAGCCACCGCACCCCTCCAGCCCAGCCAGATCCAGTGCTATGCCAGGCAGGGGGGGGCAGTGGCAGGTGGAGATCAGAGGGCACCCACCCCCCCACAGCCCCCTTTGCTGTGCAGCGCAGTCACAGGCGAGGGCTACAGGTTTGTTCTCCCTCCTGAGGGTTTATTAACCAGGAACATAGAAAAGACACAAAAACAACAAGACACATACAGCCCCGATAGCAGCAGCTCCCACCCAGGAACTGCTTCCCACCCTTCCCAGCTCACAGTGCTTTACCCATGGGCACCACAGCCCAACTCCTGACCAGCTCCAGGGTGGGAGTGAAACCCCTCCTGCCCCCTGAAGTTACCACAGCTGGCTTAGAAGAAGATAATAACTACCTTAAATAAGACGGGGGGGGGGGGGCAAAAGACAAACCAACAACAAAAACCCCAACAAACCCAGGCAGTCAGTGACTATTACAACAAGGGCACCCACAAGATGCCCACCCCCAGCCCAGGCACCTACCCCTCTCTGCCCCTGCCAGCAGAGAAGGACCAGGGCTGGGGTCAAGTAGCACCTGCCAGCTGCAAAGAAGGTTTAAGTGCTTTTCTGCAATAGTTCTGCCATTAAGCCCCACTGGGGGCTTGCAGCCCTACTGGGGGACTCCCAGCCCCAAAGAGGTCCGGGTCTGCCCAGCGAGGTGACTCCCCAGGGATTGGCAGGGGGAAGTGCTGCAGGCCCATGGCTTTCCCAGGGCTGGCACAACCTCCCCTGGCCCAGGGTGCAAGGGGAAGGGGCTGGAGCAGGTGGCCTGGGGGTCTGCCCCACAACCCCTGAGCCCCAGTCCCAGCAGGTGAGGGGGAGAACTGGGGTAGCAGACTGGCACCCACCACAGTTCTGCCCTCCTCACCCCGCCACCCCAGAGGAAGGTTGAACCTGGCAGTGACTTATGGGCCTGGTCTGAATGAAGAATAGGTCCCAGACATCCCTCCCCTGCTCCCACTTCGTTCCAACCCCCCACCCCGCTAGAGCCCCCAGCCGCATTTGGGGCAAAACCCATAAAAGCCTTGGGGGGCAAAACCACAACCATTGTCCCCACCCTGCTGCTGGGGTCAGCGATGCCATGCAGGGCACCCAGCAGAGGAGGGGGCTGGGGACGGCCAGGTTTTGGGCTGGGAGATATTGCCTGATGGCAGCCCCAGGAGGGTGGACAGGGGGACTGCAGGGGTCCCCCAGAGCCATCAGAAGTCCTTGAGGCGGCTGTAGAGCTCTCTCTTGCTACGCTCGCCCGCCCAGGTGCGGCTCTTCAGGCGGAACTTGCGCAGGTCCTCCTTGAAGTCCTCATGGTGCATGGGGGATAGTCCTGGGGCTCACAGTGTGTCTGGGCACCCACGCCCCATCAGCACCCGCAGTGCAGCCCCCAGCCCCCCCACGGCCAAAGCCGGCAACCTCAGGATGCCATAGCATGGTCCCCTGCCCCTCCAGGTGCCATCCTCATGGAGGATGCTCAGAGCTAGACCCCTCCTTGCCCCCTGCGGGCAGTTTGGGGAGGGAAGACTGTGTTTCGCCCCCTATCCCCAACCCTGCTCTCTTGCCAGGGACTCCCTGCCCACACAGAGGGCAAAGGCGGGGGCTCACCTGGTACTGAGGGAAGAACTCCCGGTACCCCCCCTTCAAATGTAGAGCTCGGGGGTAGTGGAGGTGGGGGGTACTCATTACAGGCTCGGTCCTTCTCCCTGACGAACCGGCACCTGTGGGACAGAAGGTGATGAGAAGGGGCTGTCACAGGGATTGTCACCAAGCCAGTATCTGGCCATGCCCAGGGGTCCGGTGAACCCCAGTGCCCACCCACACCCCTCCACTCACATCCTGGGCCCTCTCTCAGAGGAGAACTCGCAGTGGAAGATGACAATCACCCTCTTGCTGGCATCGAAAGGTACGATGGGCTTCTTCAAGCAGGTACTCCTCCACATCCTGCTCCATCGGCAGGTTGATGGCACCCTGGGAAGGAAGAGGAGGCACGTTCATCCCCCGCTGCCTCCCATTTAATCTGGGGGTCCTCAGTAGGCTGTCCCCAGCCTCCCCCACCAGCATCAACCCATCTACTGGGGCACCATCACCCTTCCTCCTTCCAGTGGGGCTCAGCACCTTTGGAGGGGCTCAGCCCCTCTGAGGTTTGATGGGTTTGAGTTTCCCCCACCATGCAGGAGGTCCCCACCCTGTCCCCAAGCCCCAAGGGGCACAGCAACAGTGCTCACCTTGATGTGGCCTCCCTCGTACTCATAGGGTACCTGCAGTCCACAATCACGCAGCTCTCGATGAGGCTGCTGAACTGCCCCGTCAGCACTGCCACCATCTGTGGGGGGAGCCCGTCACCGAGGAGTGGGATGTGGTAGGTGGGGGGGGCAGGCAGGCAGCCCCATGGCAGGGGTTCGAGGAGAGGCTGCTGCTCCCTTACCATTTCCGGGGAAATGTACTTCAGGTCCTGGTGCTTGCCCTGTACCGTCTGCAGGAGGTAAGCCTGGAGGAGAGGTGGGTACTGGGTCAGGATCCATCCCAGGCCATCTCCCAGGGCAGGGGCTGTCACCCACTCCCCCCGACCCCAAGGGCTGCTCCCCCAAGGAAGCCATGGCCGTGGCACGGCACTGGCAGCAGAGGGGCACTGATCAGACTCTACATGTGCCACGAGGTCTGCAGGCTGGACAGTCCTGCCCCCAAGCCCTCTCACCCTCCCAAGCCCCTTCCCCCCCCCCCCCCCAAGCCTGGGCCGCCAGCAGGGTTTGGGCTTCTGCCCTGGCACAGCACACCCAGGCCTCCAGCACCACCGTGGCCCCACCTTGGAGAAGTCCCCGATGAGGTCCTGGTCATCATTGTCCAGCAGGTTCTCGATGTCCTCGTGGCAGAAGGACTTGGAGCGCTGCAGACGCACTTTCTGTGGAGACAAACCAGAAGCACCTCCAAGGTGTTAGCGGCAGTCCCAGCAGAGCCAGGGCGGGATGAGCTGGACCACAGCAAGGACACCTCACCCTGAAGACTTCCCCACCCTACACTGGCTCCGCCACCACCTCCTCGCCAGGGGTACCAGCCCCGCTCCTCCGCCGCTTGGTTTTGACAGGGTGTCCTGGTCCAGGGGCCGGTCTATCCGCTTCAGGATGGGCCTGACGACGCTGCTGGGCATCGAGGGCGAGCGGAAGAGCTGCCGGCACTTGCTGCGCTTGGCGGCACACTGTGTGGCGGAGAGCCCGTGTTGTTGCCCAGCGGGGTCTGGCATCCCCCACCACCACGAGGGACAAGGGTCCCGGTCTGGTGGCTGCACAATGCCCAGGGGCTGGGGCTGCTCACCAACCAGCCCCTTCACCAGGGACCCTCAACCCCAGACCCCCCCGGAGACCCCAGGGAGGAGCCTGGGGCTCCATCCACCCCCTAAGGCTCCGACGTACCAGCTCTGCCTCCTTCTTCCTCACCAGCGGCGCAGTCAGCAGGTTCTCCATCCCCTGCGGCATGTTGGTATCGCTCTGCTGCAACAGCAGCGGGAGGGAGATGGGGGAGAGGCAGAGGAGAGTGTGAAGGAGATAAGTCCCATTGGCTGCTTCCCACCCCCCTGGGCAGGGATGGTTCCACCCAACCCCGCAGGTGGAGGAACCATCCCTACCTTCATCTCCTCCTCATCCAGGATCTCCATAAAGCCATCATCCTCCTCCTCATACTGCACCAGTGCTCCTTGTTTGACAGGGCTCTCGCCCTCGGGGACATTTTCCTTCTCAGGGGTGTCAAACTGGGGAGGACATGGCCCACGGCTCAGCAGTGGAGCCAGCCTCAGGCCAGCCCCCTTCAGAGACAGAGTGTCCCCACACCCCCCCAGTTCCCACATCACGGGTCTCCAGGGCAAACGCGGAATATAGAGCAGCAGGTCCCCGCCCAACAGCAGCAGCCGCCACCCGCCCCCACCTCCAGTGCTCCCCCAGAGCTCCCCAGCCCCTCTCACCAGCAGGGCAGGCACAGAGCTGAGTCTCCGGGTGAAGGGCTCCCTCCGTGCAGCCCCATTGCCGGTGGGCAGCTGGCTGCGCTGGTCTGGCCTCTGCGGCTTCTTGAAGACAAACCCCTCCTGCCGTGATGGGGGCACAGCGTCAGCATCCCCCTGCCCCTTCCCCAGCTCCCCCGCAGCCTCACTGCCCCCCTCACCTTGTCCTTGGTCTCCCTGCAGCCATTGAACTCCCAGGAGTGGGAGATGCTCTTCAGGACCGGGCTGGCACCCAGGGTCTGCAGGGCAGGCCATGAAGTGAGCGGTGCTGCACAGCCCCTGCCCTCCTGACCTCCATCCTCCTCCTCCCAGCTCAGCAGGATGCAGCCTCCCTCCACTCAGCCCTGCAGAGCCCCTGGGACTTACCGACAGCGAGTGGATCCTCTGGGCAAGGAGCTTATTGCTGCAAGAAGCAGGAAAGGATTGAATGAGAGAGGCTGCCCCTGGCCCAATGGCATCCCATGGGGGCTGGCACAGCCCCCCCAGTCCCCTCACACTGGGGTGAGACCTCCCTGGAGCTGTCGCAGCCCCCAAAGGACCCTGGGGAAGCAGCTCCTCCAGGCACAAAGCAACACTGATGGCCTGATCTGGACTGTGGGAGGGGCGCAGGGACAGAAGCCCGTTCACTTACTCTTTGGGAGCTCTCCCAGACTCCAGGATCACTTTCTCGAAGCTGCAGAGAGAGGTGAGCCAGGGTTAGGGGCGATCGAGCCCTGCACCCCAGCCCTGGCTGCCCAGGAGCCCTGGGGATGGGCAGCCCCAGCCCTTACAGTGCCCCCACCCCACGCAGGGGCCAGCAGCCCCCTGAGGTAGGAGCACCGAAGCAACCAGGGCTTTGAGCCCCACAACGGGTTCAAGCCCCATCTGGACACTGCTGGTTTTAGGCTGGGGACCCCAGTCCAGGGCTGGGGGGTGGGCAGCACACCGGGGTGGTCTGGGGCACCCGGCTGACCTCACTCTGCACCCAGACAAAGCCAGCAACAGCATCACCCGCTCTCCCGCCTGTATGTAAATCTGCCCACGGCGGGGGTGCTGGGACTGCTGGCCAGCAGCCATATGGCCACACCGGCAGCACGCCATGGCGGGACGGGGACTGGCACATTCCACGCACATCTGGCTGCCCCAGCCCCACCATCTGCCCCCAGTTACTCATTCACCCAGCACATCTGGTGGGGCCAGGCTCAGCCAATGGCCAGGGCTGGGTATGGGGGTGGGCAACGCCACTGACACGGCACCAGCATAGTGGGGGCTCGGGTGCCATAATCCAGTGGCAGGGGGGGCAGGCAGAGCCCCTCACCTCTGCACAGGGCCACGCTGCAGAGCTTTGCTCTCAGCTGAACCCTGCACCCTCCTCCATGGGCTGCTGCAACAGCACCCCAAGGCTCCCCAGGGAGGCAGGGGGTGCTCAGCACCGTTGCCCCACTGCATGGCAAGGCAGCGAGCCGGCAGCCAGTCAGCCCCGCCAGCGCAGCCCGGAAGAGGATTTGGCCCAACCGTGGCACAGCAGCACCGTGCGGGCTTCCTGCCTGCACCCCGCTGCCAGACCCCCCCCGCCCTCACGGGGACCATGCCAAGCACCAGCACCAACATCCCCACTTCTCCCCAGTGCAGGGTGGTTTCTCACCCCTCCCCAAAAATTAAATTGCGGGGGCCACAGCTGGAAGCACAAGCTGAGAGGGGGCACTGCAGGCAGTCCCCCACTGCCCATGGGAGGGTGAGGGGGGGACCCCCCAGGGGGAATACAGGGTACTCACACTTCCTCCAGCGCCGCAGGGTCCTCCTGCGTGGGGGATTCCAGCCCCACTCCTGCAGCAACAAGGGGCAGGAGTAGCACCGGGAGGGGGAAATCAGACCCCATTGGGGTCCAAGCCATGTCCTGCCAGCATTGCTCCCGCGGGGTGCTTTGCAGGATGGGGCCAGGCAGAGAAGCCCCCCGTGTCCCAGCTGTGCTTCCCCACTGCTCCAGGCAGCGCAGGGGAGGGGGCCACCGCCAGCAGTACCCACTGTGTGCTCATGGGGGGCCCTCATCCAGCCCCTCAACATGGCATGGGGGATAGCACTGACCCTGGCAGCACCCATCCCGGCCAGGATGCCCCATGTCACCCTGAGCCAGGAACCTGCTGGGGTGGTCCACAGCCAAGCCCCCTGGGGAGTGGGGCTGGGGGCTCTTGCCCATTGTCCCCCATAGGGAAGAGGCCGCAGTCAGAAGCACTGGGAAGAAAGTCCCAGTTTGAAGCAGGCATGGGCTGAGCACTCAGCAGGAGTGACTCAGAGCGGGGCCCAGCTCCCATGTGCACCCCACAAAGCCCCCAGCCCCCTCTCCGCCTCTCCAGCCACTCGCCCAGGCCCCCTCCCCAGATACCCTCCACCCGACTGCCATGAGAACCCCCTCCCGCAATGTCACAGCTC
Organism: Tauraco erythrolophus; assembly: GCF_009769465.1. NCBI lineage: Eukaryota > Metazoa > Chordata > Aves > Musophagiformes > Musophagidae > Tauraco > Tauraco erythrolophus. The sequence continues at coordinate 20,619,828 of NC_141469.1, forward strand.
CCTCCGCACGTCCCACTGGAGGCGGGGGCAGGCACAGCAGCACCCATCACTCACCCACATCCGAGGATTCGGAGGAGACAGAGTCCCGGGAGGAGTCCGAGGCCACTGACTCTTGAGACAGCCGAGACCACTGGCTCTGGAAGGAGAGCCCAGCGACCCACCGCTTCGGGGTGTCCCAGTGGCTGCAGGCAGGGCAAGGTGGGGAGTCAGCCCCAGGGGACCCCCCGGCACCCGGGATGCCATTCACCCCCTTCCTGAAGGAGGAAGGCAGGAGCAGCTGCAGGGGGGTCCCAAAACGTCTTAATCCCTCCATGGCAGAGTGCCACACCGGGCTTAGTACTGGCTGCTCGGAGCCCCACATGGGGCTACCAGTGTGCCCCGTGCCCGGCAGCAAGAGCCATGCGCGGGACAGCCTCCAAACCCCCCACCAGTCCTGCTCACCTGCCCAGCCCCGCCAGGTTGTCCATGTCCAGCGCCAGCGTGGTGACCGGGGACATCCCCCCCCACCCCGCCGCCAGCCCGGGCAGCCCCCGGCGGCCGAGGCCGCTCCGCACCGCCATGCGGGTGCGGCAAATCAGCTTAAAGACCAGCTAAAACCAATAAAATACAGAGCTGTCCGGATCTCTACGCGCGTTCCCTCCCCGAGCGGAGCGGCGCTGTGTCCGCCACCGGGGCCGCTCCGGTGAGCGGTTGGACGATCGCGCCCGGGCGCGCGCCTCCCACCGGCCCTATTTATATTCGAAAATAACAGGGGAGCGGCGCGGCGGGAGCCAATGGGGTGGCCCGGACCGGCCCGCGGGGCGGGGCCACCGGCCACGCGCGGCGGTGGGGTGGGGCATGGCCGGGGGCGCGGCAGGGGGCGGGGGCGGGGCCGTGGCGGCGGCGTACGGCCCCCGAGTGGGGGGGCAAGGGGGGAGGCACGTCCGTGGGGGGGACATACAGGGGGAGGTGTGGCCGGGGGTGGGGGGGGACATGGGGGAGAGACACATCTGGGAGGGGTCTTGGCTGGGCGGCACAGCCCAAAGTGGGGGCAAAGCACGGGGCGGGGGTGCACAGCTGGGGGGACAACATACGGAGTGAGGCATGGCCGGGGGGGTGGACGTGGAGGGAGACAGGTCCAAGTGCGGGGACATGGCTGGGGGTCACAGCCCAAAGTGGGGGCAAGGCACGGGGGGGAGGGGCACAGCCAGAGGGAGATGCACAGCCAGGTGGGGGCACATTACTCAAATTAGGTGAGGGGCATGAGCCGGAGTGTTAAATGTGGGGGGGGTGAGTGGCTGGGGGCATGGAGTGGACATGGCTGGGGGACGTGGAGAGGTGCATGGCCGGGGGGCACGAGAGTGGGGGTATGGCTGGAGGTGGGGAGCACAGAAGGGTGCCCGGCTGGGGGACATGGAGCGGTGCATGGCTGGGGGTGCACGTGGCTGGGAGGCTGCATGGTGGAGTGCACATCTAGGGAGGGTGCACGGTGAGTGTGCAAGGGCGGACATGGGTGTGTGGGTGACAGTGCGGCCCTGGGGGGGTCCAGTGTCTGGACATGGGCCCCTCCTGCACCCCCCCATCCCCATTCCTCAGCCATGTGCCAGCTCCTGGGCCCAGAGCGGGTGGCAGGTGCTGGGGTGCAGGGTCACACTGGGGGCCAGCCTCACGTTGGGAAGGGCAGGGGCCCACGCTGCACACCACCACCCCCCTCCGCATCCAGTCCAGGGCCACGCTACTCACCCCAGCCCCCGGGAAAAAGTCAAAATGCTCCTTCCCACAGCCTCCTACGCTGCCCCTCACCCCACTGTTCCTTGAGGTCCCCCCCACACTCCTCCCAGCTCAGACCCCCACCAGTGCCAAAGCCATGTGCCATGTGCCACCGGGCCACGGTGCTGCCTGAAACCCAAACCCAGTGCCCTGTCCCCCATCCTGGTCCCCCCCCAGCCCAGACACAGACCTCCGTCCCGTCTGTCTGCCCAGGGTGGGGTCTCCAGCCCAGCAGGGGCTTTCTGACAGCGAACAGCCCAGGAATGTGCAGGGCGGCTACAGCCTGGGCGGCCGTCCAGGCCTGTCGCCCATTGTCCCCAGCCCCATTCTTTCCTTTCAGAGGGGAAAAGAAAGGAGGAGAGGGTGGCCGATGGGGGAGACACCCTCCCCAGCTGGAGCAGGGGCAGGGGAGGGGGCAGCGCTCATAGATTCATAGATTCATAGATTTCTAGGTTGGAAAAGACCTTAGAGATCATCGAGTCCAACCATCCCTAATCCCCATTAAACCATATCCTCAAGTAGATCATCCACCCTATTCTTAAACACATCCAGGGATGGGGACTCAACCACCTCCCTGGGCAGCTCCCGACTGTCCCCACTGGCTCCTAAGACACCCCCGTAGTGGCCAGATCTTGCTGTCCCAGAGCCCATGCAAGGCGTTAGGCATTAGGTTTAGGGTTAGGGTTAGGGGTGTTAGGTTTAGGGTTAGGGGCCTTTAGGGTTAGGGTTAGGTTTAGGGGTTAGATTTATTGTTAGAGTATTAGTGTAGGGTAAGAGTTAGGCTTAGGCTTAGGCTTAGGGGCTGTCAGGTTTAGGATTAGGGTTAGGGGTCGTTAGGGTTAGGGTTAGGTTTAGTGTTAGGGTATTAGGGAAGGGTAAGGGTTAGGGTATTAGGGTTAGGAATAGGATTCGGGTATTAGGGTTTGTGGGTTAGGGTTAGGGTTGGCGGTAGGAGTTAAGGTTAGGGTTCTGGAAATTAGGGTTAGGGTTAGGGTTTGGGGTACTTAGGGACAGGGTTAGTGGTCGGGTTAGTTTTTGGGTCAGCCTTAGAATTATGATATTAGGGACAGAGTTAGGGTTAGGGCATTAGGGTTATGGTTTGTTTATTAGGTTTAGGGTTAGGTTTAGTGTGCAGGGTTTGTATCTCCCCCTGCCACAAATACCTTTTCTACATGTCACTGCTGTGCGTATTCATAACTCCGAAAAATATGTAAACAAGATTTGTCCGTTCTCTGGGATGTTTTCTTCAAGGAAAGTTCTGGATAACGCATCTCCCTTGTAATCTCTTTCGGCGGCTTCCAGGTTGCTCATCTCGTTATGTTTCTGAGTTACGTGTAAATCGCCTGCTAAATCCTTTATGAAATTCCTACACTAAAAATTTTACCTCCTTCCTAGTAGCCTGACAATTCTTCCCTTTACTTTGTCCTTGTGAATTCTTTCGCAAAAGTCCATATTGTTCAGATTTAAGAACTGTTGGTTGCACCCCAACGCTTCTAGTCAATTTGGTTAATTTTTACCAGAAGATAAGGTTTACAATTTTTAATACTTTTACTGCCACCAGTACTACAAGCAAAGTATATATTAATAAAGTTCAACACTTCAGTTGCCAATGATGAGTAATCTACACAAATATCCCACCAATGGTGTTCTCCTTCTTTCTTCAGTCTTTCCAGGATGCGGTGTATTTCTTCAGCGTCGTGATGGACAGTTATCAGAGTTTTTTGTCCATTTTCTCAGGCTTGCTTCAGCAATCGTCTTAAGTCTTCGTGTTGTACCAGTCTTTTCAGCAACGGTAAGTTCATTCCAGTAGGGGTAGGCAGCAGGTCATGATACAACGTATAGTTAGATTTTAGAAGTTGATACGACGTGATAAGAGCTAAATAAGTAAAATCACATCCTGTGATAGTTACAAAATTACAGATACAAAGGTTAGAGTGGTCATTCGTATTTCTGATAACTTCCCGTAATTCCATTTTAGTAGATAATGTTCTTATGCAAACACATCCATTACCTAGATATACAAGTACAGGTTTAGAGTTTTTGTCAGGATGTATCTCAAAATGACAAACGTTCTGTTCAGTGTCAAGACAAATGTTTTGAGCTCTGCTGGTGTTACTTTCACAAATGAATCCTTGTTGCCCTTGCACAACACGTGTGCTAGTGTCAATAGTTTGCCATTTATTCTCACTCTTTCGTGCCCACACTCTATGTTCTAGCAGGTATAGTATGGTTCCGTTGTGACTCAATCTTAAGGCAATGATTGGGTGAATAGTATAAGCACCAAAGCATTGTTTGTAGTTAACACAAAGGCTGTAACGTTATCATTTTTGGTGTCATAAGTAAAATTAACTAGCCACCAGCAAGACTGGAATTTTTTCCTTGTCCCAAATCACTTTCCAAATTTCGTTGGGTGAGGTGCATTCTTCACCTTCCTTTATAATCATGGTTGTTGAGGACTGGATCCACAATTGAGCTTGGATGCAACAGAGAGCTAAAGAGACATTCTTTTGGGCTGCACCAAGTACGTCTACAATGAATTGAAGCCACGTTTTTCTCAGTTTGAAATAAACTTTGGGCTATTATTTGCTTAGAGAGAGAATTGTGTAAAGCTTCTGTTTCCCAATGAGTTTTGCCATGCTCAACTCTTATGATAAATGTCCATAGTATTCTAAAGGGAATTTTTACTCGATTGTCCCCTACTGTTGCCCATCTTGGATTAACCATAGCTTTTAAAACTTCGATAAGCTTTTTATCTTTTTCATCATATTCTACTATTTCAGGTAGCAATAAAGATTTTTCAGGGATCCAACTTCATACCTCACCTTGTTCCGCTGCTTGCCTCGCCTTATAATCAGCCAATTCGTTACCCGCCTCCTTGTCAGTGTCACCTTTTTGATGTCCCCTACAATGCATGATGGCCACAGCTACCGGAAGTCGAACTGCTTCTAAAAATCGCAATATCATCTCTGCATGTTTAATACCTTTTCCTTGTGTGGTTAAAAGTCCTCATTTTTTCCACATCGCTCCGTGAGCATGTACTACACCAAAGGCATACTTGAATCTGTCCATAGATTTATTTGCCGTCCTTCAGTAAGTGCTCCAGTGCTCTCACCAATGCCATTATCTCCACCCTCTGTGCCGATGTACCTTTTGGGAGGGATTTTGACTGTTGTCAAGTGTACCTCATCTGTTGTTGTCACCGCGTACCTGGCCTTTCGGACTCCATTCTTCACAAAGCTGCTCCCATCCCTATACCAGGTATGGTCTGTTCCCTCTAAAGGTGAAAGGAAGCATCTTGTTCTGTCAGAACTCCTTCATACTTTAGGAATCTCGATGGGGAAAGCCAGTGTCCTCCTTTTTGTTCTGAAACAAAGGTTACAGTATGAGAAGTGTGCACGGTTATCTTTTGAATTTTCATGCTTCTTAGATGCCTTAGCAGCCACTGCCCAAAAGCATCCTGGCCATCCTTTGCTTAGTCCATCCAATGGCTTGGAGAAGTATGCCACAGCTTCTGACCCAGGGACCCAGGTTCTGAGCCAAAATTCCTAAAGCCACCCCTTGTCTCATAGGAGAACAGCCAAAAGGATTTTGTTACATCAGGCAGACCCAAAGCTGGTGCCCTCATCAGTTCCAGTTTCAGTTCTTGGAATGGCCTTTTGGCCTTACCAGTCCAAGTTATTTGTGTCTGACTAATTTTCAATAGTTCATGTAGAGGTTTAACTAAGAGTCCATAATTATAACTCCATAGACGACACCGACCTGTCATTCCCAAGAAGGTTCGACGTTATTTTACCGTAGTCGGCTCTGGAGTCCTGCAAATGGCTTTTCGGTCATTCCTGAGTTGTCTATCTTTTGGAAATCGTGAATCCTGGGTAGATCACTTCTTTTTTTCAGGATCTGGGCTTTGTGTAACTAAACTCAATAACCAGTTAGTCCTAGGAAATTTAGTGAACTCACAGTCCAATTTTTGCATTCTTCTTCTCTTTCTGCGGCTATCAAAATATCATCTACATATTGCAGAAGAGTTCCATTTCCTGTAGGTCCCTCCCAGGTCTCTAGCTCCTTAGCTAATTGTTTTCCAAAGGTAGTAGGACTATTCTTAAATCCTTGGGGTAACACTGTCCAAGTTCCTTGGGTTTTCCATCCTGAATCAGGGTTTTCCCATTCAAAAGCAAGTAACTTGTGGCTTTCAGGGGCCAAGGTGAGGCAAAAGAATGCATTTTTCAGATCTAATACTTGAAGACATTCATAGGTTTCTTTTAAACTAGTCAATAAAGTGTAGGGGTTTGCCACTATCGGATACAAATCCTCAGCTATCTGATTTTTCGTCCTGTACTCATCAATAGGTTTTGTCATTGGGCTTTCTGACAGGCAAAATATTCTGAGGAGCACTCAATCAGTAATCCAAATTTCATAAATTCTTCTACAATGTTTTCACTTCTTGCCTGTCTTCCAATTTCAAAGGACATTATTTATCCTAACGGGCCTCGCTCCTTCTTTAAGTTTAGCAGCTCCCAGTTCTGCATTTTTAGCCCTTCCAGCGATTCATCCTGATGGCTCTGGTTGCTCTTCTTTGTCTGGTTGTTCTGATGGCCTTGCTTGCTGTTCGTCACCTGGTTGCTTTGATGGCCCTGGCTCTCCGTCATCATCGTCTTCTCCATGTTTTAACTTTTTTATACATCTTCTTTTCCTTACGGGGGCAACTGATACTGTTGTAGTCTGAGTAGCTGTAGTGCTTGTCATGGCCGAGATGGCAAGCAAAACAACACGAGAAATAAATTGGTATACACCCCTAAATGGTCGATTGACTTTGAATATAAATATAATTAAACACGTATTCAGGAGACCTTGCAGCAAAATCAAACCGGTTAAATTATTCCAATGATGTTCAGCATTATCAAAATCGACATAAGATTTTGTAAATGAAAAGTCACCGGTATAGTTGTCAATGATATCCACCAGATGATGCTCAAAAATTAATAAACGAGCTCCACATCACCATCCCCCTCTGCATCACCGAACGCAGAGAAGGAGCCGGTCCCAGAACCGATGATCTTATCAGCGTTAACAGTGCAGTATAGCAAAACCCTTAATTACCGATAACATACTTTTCATGCCGGTCCAAGACCCAGAGCCAGAAAACCGCATAAACATTCCACCTGATAGCATATAAGGCAATAAATTATAAATGTCTGGTAATATGTATGAAAGCATAACAAACAATATTACGGCCAGCAACATGTGGGAAAAGCACAATGGCGAATCACAGCAATTTACTTTCGTTATCTCAACCCCTTTGAGTCCCACATTGGACGCCAATTAAGACTGTCGTGGGTTAGGCCACTCCGGCGACCAAACCCTACACAGTCACTCACTCACCCTCCCTCAGTCCTAGGGATGAGGGAGAGAATTAAAGGAGAAACGGGAAAACGCGCGGGTTGAGATAAAAACAATTTAATACAGATGATTTAATACACAGTGTAGATGCTCACCACCCCCTCTTATGCAAAGCCCGTCTCATCCCGGAGCTGCAATCCCAGACGAATGCGAGGCCCCGAAATAGAGAGGGGAGGAGAGAGAGAGATAGTACTCCGAGAGCGGGAGTACTGGAAGAGAGAGGGGGAAAAAACGGCAATAGAGCAATGTGTGATACTGTTATTGGTGTCTATTACAGACCACCAGATCAGGATAAGGAAGTTGATGAGGCCTTCTACAGGCAGCTGACAGCAGTCTCCCAAATGCACATGCTGGTTGTCATGGGGGACTTCAACTTTCCTGATACAGAATCATAGAATCATAGAATCATAGAATGGTTAGAGTTGGAAGGGACCTCAAAGATCACCTAGTTCCAACCCCCCTGCCATGTGCAGGGAAACTCTCCACTACACCAGGTTGCCCAAAGCCTCACCCAACCTGGCCTTGAACACTTCCAGGGATGGGGCATCCACAACTTCTCTGGGCAACCTGTTCCAGGGCCTCACTACCCTCTGAGTGAAAAATTTCTTCCTTATATCTAATCAAAATCTCCCCTCTTTCAGTTTAAATCCATTACCCCTTGTCCTATCACTACACGCCCTTGTAAAAAGTCCCTCTCCAGCTTTCCTGTAGGCCCTGCTGCTGGAAGGCCTACTCAGCCAGCCATCCACAGTCCAGGAGGTTCCTTCAGTGCATTGATGATAACTTCCTGATGCAAATGGTGGATGAGCCTACTAGGAGAGGAGTGCTGCTGGATCTTATTCTCACTAAGAAGGAGGGTCTGGTTGAAGCGCTGAAGGTCGAGGGTAGCCTTGGTTGTAGTGACCATGAAATGGTGGAGTTCAGGATCTCATGTGGCAGGAAGAGAATACCTAGCAGAACTAGAACCCTGGACTTCAGTAGGGCCAACTTTGATCTTTTCAAACAATTGCTAGGAGAAATCCCATGGGGCAGAGTACTAGAAGGTAAACGGGCCCAAGATAGTTGGTTAGCCTTCAAGGACCTCCTCTTCCGAGCTCAAGACCGGGGCATCCCAACAGGTAGGAAGTCAAGAAAGGGTACCAAGAGACCTGCATGGTTAAATGGGGAACTGTTGGGCAAACTCAAGTGGAAAAAGAGAGTGTACAGATCGTGGAAGGAGGGGCAGGCCACTTGGGAGGAATATAGGTCTGCTGACAGAAGATGTAGGGAGGAAACGAAGAAAGCTAAGACCTCCTTGGAATTAAACCTTGCAAGAAAGGTCAAAGACAACAGAAAGGGCTTCTTCAAATACACTGCAGATAAAACTAACACTAGAGGCAATGTAGGCCCACTGGTGAATGAGGAGGGTGCCCTGGTGACACAGGATAAGAAGAAGGCAGAGTTACTGAATGCCTTCTTTGCCTCAGTCTGTACTGCTGGAGGCTATCCTGATGAGCCCCGGAACCCTGAGGCTCCTGAGGAAGTCAGAATAGAGGAGTCGTCTACCCTGGTTGATGAGGTCTTGGTTAGGGACCAGTTAAGCAACCTGGCCACCCATAAATCCATGGGTCCTGATGGGATGCACCCACAGGTGCTGAGGGAGCTGGTGGATGTCATTGCCAGGCCACTCGTCATCATGTTTGCTAAATTGTGGGGAACGGGAGAGGTGCCTGAGGACTGGAGGAAAGCAAATGTCACGCCGGTCTTCAAAAAGGGCAAGAAGGAAGACCCAGGTAACTGTAGACCGGTCAGTCTCACCTCCATCCCTGGAAAGACAATGGAACAACTTATCCTTGGTGCTGTCTCTAGGCATATCAAGGATAAGAGGGTCATTAGGGGCAGTCGACATGGCTTCACTAAGGGGAAGTCGTGCTTGACAAACCTGATAGCCTTTTATGAGGACGTCACCCAGTGGGTGGATGATGGTAGAGCAGTGGATGTGGTCTATCTTGCCTTCAGTAAATCATTTGACACAGTCTCCCACGGCATCCTCGCAGCTAAACTGAGGAGGTGTGGTCTGGATGATCGGGTAGTGAGGTGGATTGTGAACTGGCCGAAGGATAGAAGCCAGAGAGTAGTGGTCAATGGGACAGAGTCCAGTTGGAGGCCTGTATCCAGTGGAGTCCCTCAGGGGTCAGTACTGGGACCAGTATTGTTCAACATATTCATCAATGACTTGGCTGAGGGAATAGAGTGCATGGTCAGCAAGTTTGCTGATGACACTAAACTGGAAGGAGTGGCTGACACACCTAAAGGCTGTGCTGCCAGTCAGAGAGACCTGGACAGGCTGGAGAGTTGGGCGGGGAGAAATTTAATGAAATACAACAAGGGCAAGCGTGGAGTCTTGCATCTGGGTAAGAACAACCCCATGTACCAGTACAAGTTGGGGACTGAACTGTTGGGGAACAGCACAGGGGAAAGGGACCTGGGGGTCCTGGTGGACAGCAGGATGACCCATGAGCCAGCAATGTGCCCTTGTGGCCAAGAAGGCCAATGGCGTCCTGGGGTGTATTAGAAGGGGTGTGGTTAGTAGGTCGAGAGAGGTTCTCCTTCCCCTCTGCTCTGCCCTGGTGAGGCCGCATCTGGAATATTGTGTCCAGTACTGGGCCCCTCAGTTCAAGAAGGACAAGGAACTGCTTGAGAGAGTCCAGCGCAGGGCCACAAAGATGATGAAGGGTGTGGAGCATCTCCCTTATGAGGAAAGGCTGAGGGAGCTGGGTCTCTTTAGCTTGGAGAAGAGGAGACTGAGGGGGGACCTCATTAATGTTTATAAATATGTAAAGGGTGATTGTCATGAGGATGGAGCCAGGCTCTTCTCAGTGGCATCCAATGATAGGACAAGGGGAAATGGATATAAGCCGGAACATAGGAGGTTCCGCTTAAACATGAGGAAGAACTTCTTCCCAGTAAGGGTAAAAGAACACTGGAACAGGCTGCCCAGAGAGGTTGTGGAGTCTCCTTCTCTGGAGATGTTTAAAACCCGCCTGGACACGTACTTGTGTGATCTGATCTAGGTGATCCTGCTCCAGCAGGCGGACTGGACTAGATGATCCTTTGAGGTCCCTTCCAATCCCTGACATTCTGTGATTCTGTGAATTCGGAGTCGGGATTTTGCGAGAATGAGAAAGTGAATGTTTCTTTAGATGACTAAGGAAAAAGCATAGGCCAGAGCCCCAGTTCTCTTGGTGCATTCACTAGATGGCAAAGGGCCAGTGAGAACCAGCCAAGATTTTCCCTCCTGGCACCTCTGGTGTGGAAGGAATCACTGGACGTTTAAGAATTCAGAGCCGAGCTCTTGCGCCAATGAGAAAGCGAATGTTGCTTTAGGTGACTAAGGAAAGGGCAGAGGCCAGAGTTCCAATTCTCTTGGTTCATTCACTATATGGCAAAGGGCTAGTGAGAACCAGCCAAGATTTTCCCTCCTAGCACCTTTGGTTTGGGAGGAATCACTGCATGTTTCAGAATTCAGAGCAGGGCCTTTACATGAATGAGAAAGTGAATGTTGCTTTAGATGACTAAGGAAAGGGCAGAGCCCAGAGTCCCCGTTTTCTTGCGTGTTCACTAGAGGGCCAAGGGCTAGTGAGAACTGTCCCCCCAGGGTGTCTTGCAGCGATAGCGGTTCGTCCTGGAGCTGGTGTAGTTTGGGGGAGGACGGGTGCCCCAAGGACGACTGAAGCAGCAGTCACTTGGATGCCACTCGCCTGGGAGAGAAAGGGGGGGGGACCCTCACGTTAAGACTTGTGGGGGGGACAGGGCTCGGCGGGACTCCTGGGGCCGTGGTCCTGCCGAGCCCTGTCCCCCAGCTCTGGGGGTCGCACGGAGCCCAGAGACCCCGCAGGAAAGGAGAAACCCACAGACAGGGAGTGTCAGCGCCCTCGGGGTCATGCAAAGCTCAGGACCCCCCGCCCCGCCCCCGAAACGGGGGTCTCATGTCTGTAGGGATCCCAGGGAGAAAGGAGGGGGCGCCACAACCCTGGGTGTCGTGGGGAGGGGGAGGGACTCACGGTCCTGGGGTCCCACCGGGCCCCAGTATCCCCAGGAAGGGGGCCCGTAGGGGGAGAGTTCCTGGCCACGGCCAGAAGCTGCTCTTTGCGGCAGAGGCACTGCCGGGCGGACCCCTCGGGGGCTGCGGGGTCCCGAACGTGCGCGCGTACAGCACGCAGCAGGGGGTGGCGTCCGGCGGTAAAAGGCGCGCGCCATGGCACCACCTCCGCGACCCCGGCCCGCCGCCCTGTCACATGGGGGGCGCGGGGGCGGAGTCGGCCCGCCCCTCCGCCGGTTGCCATTGGTCAGCAGAGCATGTCGAAGGCAGCGGCTGGTTGATGTGGAAAAGAGCGGTGGCGGGGATTGGTGAGCAACAGGAGAGGGCGGGGAGCTTGGCGCCCACCCACTGCGCTTGAGAGTACCGGGTCGTGATTGGTCAAAGCTACGTAGGCGGAGCACTGATTGGCGGACAGGGCTGGTAGGCGGGGCCCAGGAAGGAAGTGCGGGCTGGGAGGGGTAGCAGGGGGGATGTGGTGGCACAGGAAACAGAGCCTGGGGGGCGCAGGATCGCCCCGGGGGGTGGGGTAGAGGGCCCGGGGACGCAGGAGCACCCTGAGGCACCCCTCCAGCCCCATACCTCCTCCTGCCCTGTGTATGACCCCAGGGGTCCCAGCCATAACCCCCAGCCCCCTGTGTCCCCCCCCGGCCCTGCGGGCACCACCATGGCTGTGGGGTGGCCTTGCAGGAGTGGGGCAGCGCTGTCCCCCTCCCCACCATGCTGCCTGCTCAGGGTCCAGACCAGCCCCTGTCCCAGCTGGAGCCATTCTGCTGCCATCCCGCTGCACAGGGACAGCCTTAAACAGGTCAGCATTTGCCCCCAGCCAACCACCCTTCCCCAGGGGCAGCCTCCAGCCCCACCATCCCCTCTCCCCTGGAAGCAGCTGTTCCCCTCTCCCCAAGCCACCGCACCCCTCCAGCCCAGCCAGATCCAGTGCTATGCCAGGCAGGGGGGGCAGTGGCAGGTGGAGATCAGAGGGCACCCACCCCCCACAGCCCCCTTTGCTGTGCAGCGCAGTCACAGGCGAGGGCTACAGGTTTGTTCTCCCTCCTGAAGGGTTTATTAACCAGGAACATAGAAAAGACACAAAAACAAACAAGACACATACAGCCCGATAGCAGCAGCTCCCACCCAGGAACTGCTTCCCACCCTTCCCAGCTCACAGTGCTTTACCCATGGGCACCACAGCCCAACTCCTGACCAGCTCCAGGGTGGGAGTGAAACCCCTCCTGCCCCCTGAAGTTAACCACAGCTGGCTTAGAAGAAGATAATAAACTACCTTAAATAAGACGGGGGGGGGGGGGGCAAAAGACAAACCAACAACAAAAACCCCAACAAACCCAGGCAGTCAGTGACTATTACAACAAAGGGCACCCACAAGATGCCCACCCCCAGCCCAGGCACCTACCCCTCTCTGCCCCTGCCAGCAGAGAAGGACCAGGGCTGGGGTCAAGTAGCACCTGCCAGCTGCAAAGAAGGTTTAAGTGCTTTTCTGCAATAGTTCTGCCATTAAGCCCCACTGGGGGCTTGCAGCCCTACTGGGGGACTCCCAGCCCCAAAGAGGGCCTGGTCTGCCCAGCGAGGTGACTCCCCAGGGATTGGCAGGGGAAGTGCTGCAGGCCCATGGCTTTCCCAGGGCTGGCACAACCTCCCCTGGCCCAGGGTGCAAGGGGAAGGGGCTGGAGCAGTGGCCTGGGGGTCTGCCCCACACCCCCTGAGCCCCAGTCCCAGCAGGGGAGGGGAGAACTGGGGGTAGCAGCTGGCACCCACCACAGTTCTGCCCTCCTCACCCCTCCACCCCAGAGGAAGGTTGAACCTGGCAGTGACTTATGGGCCTGGTCTGAATGAAGAGGTCCCAGACATACCCTCCCCTGCTCCCACTTCGTTCCAACCCCCCACCCCCGCTAGAGCCCCCAGCCAGCATTTGGGGCAAAACCCTAAAAGCCTTGGGGGCAAAACCACAACCATTGTCCCCCACCCTGCTGCTGGGGTCAGCGATGCCATGCAGGGCACCCAGCAGAGGAGGGGGCTGGGGACGGCCAGGTTTTGGGCTGGGAGATATTGCCTGATGGCAGCCCCAGGAGGGGTGGACAGGGGGACTGCAGGGGTCCCCCAGAGCCATCAGAAGTCCTTGAGGCGGCTGTAGAGCTCTCTCTTGCTACGCTCGCCCGCCCAGGTGCGGCTCTTCAGGCGGAACTTGCGCAGGTCCTCCTTGAAGTCCTCATGGTGCATGGGGCGATAGTCCTGGGGCTCACAGTGTGTCTGGGCACCCACGGCCCCATCAGCACCCGCAGTGCAGCCCCCAGCCCCCCCACGGCCAAAGCCGGCAACCTCAGGATGCCATAGCATGGTCCCCTGCCCCTCCAGGTGCCATCCTCATGGAGGATGCTCAGAGCTAGACCCCTCCTTGCCCCCTGCGGGCAGTTTGGGGAGGGAAGACTGTGTTTCGCCCCCTATCCCCAACCCTTGCTCTCTTGCCAGGGACTCCCTGCCCACACAGAGGGCAAAGGCGGGGGCTCACCTGGTACTGAGGGAAGAACTCCCGGTACCCCCCCTTCAAAATGTAGAGCTCGGGGTAGTGGAGGTGGGGGTACTCATTACAGGCTCGGTCCTTCTCCCTGACGAACCGGCACCTGTGGGACAGAAGGTGATGAGAAGGGGCTGTCACAGGGATTGTCACCAAGCCAGTATCTGGCCATGCCCAGGGGTCCGGTGAACCCCAGTGCCCACCCACACCCCTCCACTCACATCCTGGGCCCTCTCTCAGAGGAGAACTCGCAGTGGAAGATGACAATCACCCTCTTGCTGGCATCGAAAGGTACGATGGGCTTCTTCAGCAGGTACTCCTCCACATCCTGCTCCATCGGCAGGTTGATGGCACCCTGGGAAGGAAGAGGAGGCACGTTCATCCCCCGCTGCCTCCCATTTAATCTGGGGGTCCTCAGTAGGCTGTCCCCAGCCTCCCCCACCAGCATCAACCCATCTACTGGGGCACCATCACCCTTCCTCCTTCCAGTGGGGCTCAGCACCTTTGGAGGGGCTCAGCCCCTCTGAGGTTTGATGGGTTTGAGTTTCCCCCACCATGCAGGAGGTCCCCACCCTGTCCCCAAGCCCCAAGGGGCACAGCAACAGTGCTCACCTTGATGTGGCCTCCCTCGTACTCATAGGGGTACCTGCAGTCCACAATCACGCAGCTCTCGATGAGGCTGCTGAACTGCCCCGTCAGCACTGCCACCATCTGTGGGGGGAGCCCGTCACCGAGGAGTGGGATGTGGTAGGTGGGGGGGGCAGGCAGGCAGCCCCATGGCAGGGTTCGAGGAGAGGCTGCTGCTCCCTTACCATTTCCGGGGAAATGTACTTCAGGTCCTGGTGCTTGCCCTGTACCGTCTGCAGGAGGTAAGCCTGGAGGAGAGGTGGGTACTGGGTCAGGATCCATCCCAGGGCCATCTCCCAGGGCAGGGGCTGTCACCCACTCCCCCCGACCCCAAGGGCTGCTCCCCCAAGGAAGCCATGGCCGTGGCACGGCACTGGCAGCAGAGGGGCACTGATCAGACTCTACATGTGCCACGAGGTCTGCAGGCTGGACAGTCCTGCCCCCAAGCCCTCTCACCCTCCCAAGCCCCTTCCCCCCCTCCCCCCAAGCCTGGGCCGCCAGCAGGGTTTGGGCTTCTGCCCTGGCACAGCACACCCAGGCCTCCAGCACCACCGTGGCCCCACCTTGGAGAAGTCCCCGATGAGGTCCTGGTCATCATTGTCCAGCAGGTTCTCGATGTCCTCGTGGCAGAAGGACTTGGAGCGCTGCAGACGCACTTTCTGTGGAGACAAACCAGAAGCACCTCCAAGGTGTTAGCGGCAGTCCCAGCAGAGCCAGGGCGGGGATGAGCTGGACCACAGCAAGGACACCTCACCCTGAAGACTTCCCCACCACTCACCGGCTCCGCCACCACCTCCTCGCCAGGGGTACCAGCCCCGCTCCTCCGCCGCTTGGTTTTGACAGGGGTGTCCTGGTCCAGGGGCCGGTCTATCCGCTTCAGGATGGGCCTGACGACGCTGCTGGGCATCGAGGGCGAGCGGAAGAGCTGCCGGCACTTGCTGCGCTTGGCGGCACACTGTGTGGCGGAGAGCCCGTGTTGTTGCCCAGGGGTCTGGCATCCCCCACCACCACGAGGGGACAAGGGTCCCGGTCTGGTGGCTGCACAATGCCCAGGGGCTGGGGCTGCTCACCAACCAGCCCCTTCACCAGGGACCCTCAACCCCAGACCCCCCCGGAGACCCCAGGGAGGAGCCTGGGGCTCCATCCACCCCCTAAGGCTCCGACGTACCAGCTCTGCCTCCTTCTTCCTCACCAGCGGCGCAGTCAGCAGGTTCTCCATCCCCTGCGGCATGTTGGTATCGCTCTGCTGCAACAGCAGCGGGAGGGAGATGGGGGAGAGGCAGAGGAGAGTGTGAAGGAGATAAGTCCCATTGGCTGCTTCCCACCCCCCTGGGCAGGGATGGGTCCACCCAACCCCGCAGGTGGAGGAACCATCCCTACCTTCATCTCCTCCTCATCCAGGATCTCCATAAAGCCATCATCCTCCTCCTCATACTGCACCAGTGCTCCTTGTTTGACAGGGCTCTCGCCCTCGGGGACATTTTCCTTCTCAGGGGTGTCAAACTGGGGAGGACATGGCCCACGGCTCAGCAGTGGAGCCAGCCTCAGGCCAGCCCCCTTCAGAGACAGAGTGTCCCCACACCCCCCCAGTTCCCACATCCACGGGTCTCCAGGGCAAACGCGGAATATAGAGCAGCAGGTCCCCGCCCAACAGCAGCAGCCGCCACCGCCCCCACCTCCAGTGCTCCCCCAGAGCTCCCCAGCCCCTCTCACCAGCAGGGCAGGCACAGAGCTGAGTCTCCGGGTGAAGGGCTCCCTCCGTGCAGCCCCATTGCCGGTGGGCAGCTGGCTGCGCTGGTCTGGCCTCTGCGGCTTCTTGAAGACAAACCCCTCCTGCCGTGATGGGGGCACAGCGTCAGCATCCCCCTGCCCCTTCCCCAGCTCCCCCGCAGCCTCACTGCCCCCCTCACCTTGTCCTTGGTCTCCCTGCAGCCATTGAACTCCCAGGAGTGGGAGATGCTCTTCAGGACCGGGCTGGCACCCAGGGTCTGCAGGGCAGGCCATGAAGTGAGCGGTGCTGCACAGCCCCTGCCCTCCTGACCTCCATCCTCCTCCTCCCAGCTCAGCAGGATGCAGCCTCCCTCCACTCAGCCCTGCGGAGCCCCTGGGACTTACCGACAGCGAGTGGATCCTCTGGGCAAGGAGCTTATTGCTGCAAGAAGCAGGGAAAGGATTGAATGAGAGAGGCTGCCCCTGGCCCAATGGCATCCCATGGGGGCTGGCACAGCCCCCCCAGTCCCCTCACACTGGGGTGAGACCTCCCTGGAGCTGTCGCAGCCCCCAAAGGACCCTGGGGAAGCAGCTCCTCCAGGCACAAAGCAACACTGATGGCCTGATCTGGACTGTGGGAGGGGCGCAGGGACAGAAGCCCGTTCACTTACTCTTTGGGAGCTCTCCCAGACTCCAGGATCACTTTCTCGAAGCTGCAGAGAGAGGTGAGCCAGGGTTAGGGGCGATCGAGCCCTGCACCCCAGCCCTGGCTGCCCAGGAGCCCTGGGTATGGGCAGCCCCAGCCCTTACAGTGCCCCCACCCCACGCAGGGGCCAGCAGCCCCCTGAGGTAGGAGCACCGAAGCAACCAGGGCTTTGAGCCCCACAACGGGTTCAAGCCCCATCTGGACACTGCTGGTTTTAGGCTGGGGACCCCAGTCCAGGGCTGGGGGGTGGGCAGCACACCGGGGTGGTCTGGGGCACCCGGCTGACCTCACTCTGCACCCAGACAAAGCCAGCAACAGCATCACCCGCTCTCCGCCTGTATGTAAATCTGCCCACGGCGGGGGTGCTGGGACTGCTGGCCAGCAGCCATATGGCCACACCGGCAGCACGCCATGGCGGGACGGGGACTGGCACATTCCACGCACATCTGGCTGCCCCAGCCCCACCATCTGCCCCCAGTTACTCATTCACCCAGCACATCTGGTGGGGCCAGGCTCAGCCAATGGCCAGGGCTGGGTATGGGGGTGGGCAACGCCACTGACACGGCACCAGCATAGTGGGGGCTCGGGTGCCATAATCCAGTGGCAGGGGGGCAGGCAGAGCCCCTCACCTCTGCACAGGGCCACGCTGCAGAGCTTTGCTCTCAGCTGAACCCTGCACCCTCCTCCATGGGCTGCTGCAACAGCACCCCAAGGCTCCCCAGGGAGGCAGGGGGTGCTCAGCACCGTTGCCCCACTGCATGGCAAGGCAGCGAGCCGGCAGCCAGTCAGCCCCGCCAGCGCAGCCCGGAAGAGGATTTGGCCCAACCGTGGCGCAGCAGCACCGTGCGGGCTTCCTGCCTGCACCCCGCTGCCAGACCCCCCCGCCCTCACGGGGACCATGCCAAGCACCAGCACCAACATCCCCACTTCTCCCCAGTGCAGGGTGGTTTCTCACCCCTCCCCAAAAATTAAATTGCGGGGGCCACAGCTGGAAGCACAAGCTGAGAGGGGGCACTGCAGGCAGTCCCCCACTGCCCATGGGAGGGTGAGGGGGGGACCCCCCAGGGGGAATACAGGGTACTCACACTTCCTCCAGCGCCGCAGGGTCCTCCTGCGTGGGGGATTCCAGCCCCACTCCTGCAGCAACAAGGGGCAGGAGTAGCACCGGGAGGGGGAAATCAGACCCCATTGGGGTCCAAGCCATGTCCTGCCAGCATTGCTCCCGCGGGGTGCTTTGCAGGATGGGGCCAGGCAGAGAAGCCCCCCGTGTCCCAGCTGTGCTTCCCCACTGCTCCAGGCAGCGCAGGGGAGGGGGCCACCGCCAGCAGTACCCACTGTGTGCTCATGGGGGGCCCTCATCCAGCCCCTCAACATGGCATGGGGGATAGCACTGACCCTGGCAGCACCCATCCCGGCCAGGATGCCCCATGTCACCCTGAGCCAGGAACCTGCTGGGGTGGTCCACAGCCAAGCCCCCTGGGGAGTGGGGCTGGGGGCTCTTGCCCATTGTCCCCCATAGGGAAGAGGCCGCAGTCAGAAGCACTGGGAAGAAAGTCCCAGTTTGAAGCAGGCATGGGCTGAGCACCCAGCAGGAGTGACTCAGAGCGGGGCCCAGCTCCCATGTGCACCCCACAAAGCCCCCAGCCCCCTCTCCGCCTCTCCAGCCACTCGCCCAGGCCCCCTCCCCAGATACCCTCCACCCGACTGCCATGAGAACCCCCTCCCCGCAATGTCACAGCTCCCTCCGCACGTCCCACTGGAGGCGGGGGGCAGGCACAGCAGCACCCATCACTCACCCACATCCGAGGATTCGGAGGAGACAGAGTCCCGGGAGGAGTCCGAGGCCACTGACTCTTGGGACAGCCGAGACCACTGGCTCTGGAAGGAGAGCCCAGCGACCCGCCGCTTCGGGGTGTCCCAGTGGCTGCAGGCAGGGCAAGGTGGGGAGTCAGCCCCAGGGGACCCCCCGGCACCCGGGATGCCATTCACCCCCTTCCTGAAGGAGGAAGGCAGGAGCAGCTGCAGGGGGGTCCCAAAACGTCTTAATCCCTCCATGGCAGAGTGCCACCACCGGGCTTAGTACTGGCTGCTCGGAGCCCCACATGGGGCTACCAGTGTGCCCCGTGCCCGGCAGCAAGAGCCATGCGCGGGACAGCCTCCAAACCCCCCCACCAGTCCTGCTCACCTGCCCAGCCCCGCCAGGTTGTCCATGTCCAGCGCCAGCGTGGTGACCGGGGACATCCCCCCCCACCCCGCCGCCAGCCCGGGCAGCCCCCGGCGGCCGAGGCCGCTCCGCACCGCCATGCGGGTGCGGCAAATCAGCTTAAAGACCAGCTAAAACCAATAAAATACAGAGCTGTCCGGATCTCTACGCGCGTTCCCTCCCCGAGCGGAGCGGCGCTGTGTCCGCCACCGGGGCCGCTCCGGTGTGCGGTTGGACGATCGCGCCCGGGCGCGCGCCTCCCACCGGCCCTATTTATATTCGAAAATAACAGGGGAGCGGCGCGGCGGGAGCCAATGGGGTGGCCCGGACCGGCCCGCGGGGCGGGGCCACCGGCCACGCGCGGCGGTGGGTGGGGCATGGCCGGGGGCGCGGCAGGGGGCGGGGGCGGGGCCGTGGCGGCGGCGTACGGCCCCCGAGTGGGGGGGCAAGGGGGGAGGCACGTCCGTGGGGGGGACATACAGGGGGAGGTGTGGCCGGGGGTGGGGGGGGACCTGGGGGAGAGACACATCTGGGAGGGGTCTTGGCTGGGCGGCACAGCCCAAAGTGGGGGCAAAGCACGGGGCGGGGGTGCACAGCTGGGGGGACAACATACGGAGTGAGGCATGGCCGGGGGGGTGGACGTGGAGGGAGACAGGTCCAAGTGCGGGGACATGGCTGGGGGTCACAGCCCAAAGTGGGGGCAAGGCACGGGGGGGAGGGGCACAGCCAGAGGGAGATGCACAGCCAGGTGGGGGCACATTACTCAAATTAGGTGAGGGGCATGAGCCGGAGTGTTAAATGTGGGGGGGGTGAGTGGCTGGGGGCATGGAGTGGACATGGCTGGGGGACGTGGAGAGGTGCATGGCCGGGGGGCACGAGAGTGGGGGTATGGCTGGAGGTGGGGAGCACAGAAGGGTGCCCGGCTGGGGGACATGGAGCGGTGCATGGCTGGGGGTGCACGTGGCTGGGAGGCTGCATGGTGGAGTGCACATCTAGGGAGGGTGCACGGTGAGTGTGCAAGGGCGGACATGGGTGTGTGGGTGACAGTGCGGCCCTGGGGGGGTCCCAGTGTCTGGACATGGGCCCCTCCTGCACCCCCCCATCCCCATTCCTCAGCCATGTGCCAGCTCCTGGGCCCAGAGCGGGTGGCAGGTGCTGGGGGTGCAGGGTCACACTGGGGGCCAGCCTCACGTTGGGAAGGGCAGGGGCCCACGCTGCACACCACCACCCCCTCCGCATCCAGTCCAGGGCCACGCTACTCACCCCAGCCCCCGGGAAAAAGTCAAAATGCTCCTTCCCACAGCCTCCTACGCTGCCCCTCACCCCACTGTTCCTTGAGGTCCCCCCCACACTCCTCCCAGCTCAGACCCCCACCAGTGCCAAAGCCATGTGCCATGTGCCACCGGGCCACGGTGCTGCCTGAAACCCAAACCCAGTGCCCTGTCCCCCATCCTGGTCCCCCCCCAGCCCAGACACAGACCTCCGTCCCGTCTGTCTGCCCAGGGTGGGGGTCTCCAGCCCAGCAGGGGCTTTCTGACAGCGAACAGCCCAGGAATGTGCAGGGCGGCTACAGCCTGGGCGGCCGTCCAGGCCTGTCGCCCATTGTCCCCAGCCCCATTCTTTCCTTTCAGAGGGGAAAAGAAAGGAGGAGAGGGTGGCCGATGGGGGAGACACCCTCCCCAGCTGGAGCAGGGGCAGGAGAGGGGGCAGCGCTCCCGACTGTCCCCACCGGCTCCTAAGACACCCCCATAGTGGCCAGATCCTGCTGTCCCAGAGCCCACGCAAGCCGTGGGGATCTTGTGTCCTCTCCCGGGAACGCCAGGCAGGTCCCAGTACACCCCAGCACAGCGGGGCTGGGTGCTGCTGTGGGTTGGGGGTCCCCGGGGAGTGGGGAGCAGGGCGGCAGCACCCTGGGTGCTCCAGGGAGGAGGACAGGCGGCCCTGGGGGGGGCTCCCCAGCCTCCGCAGCACTCCTGGGCAGCTGCAGGACACTCTCTGTGGCCACCAAGGGCGATAATTGCTTCCAGCCACACGAGGCTGGGCTGGCGGTCAGGGGCCAGGGGACGGCCCAGCTTCAGTGGCTGCCCTGAGCCCGTGCTGGGGGTCTTGAGGAGGGAAGGGGGCCAGCCCAGCTGCAACTGCACACGAGGAGGCTCATGGGGCCCTGCAGATTTGCTATCGCGGAAGGGGTCACACGCTCAGATTCCCTCCGCCCCAGCCCCCAAACAGGGGACTTTGGGGAGGGGCTGCAAACAGGAGAGGGGAATGGAGGCTCCTGGGGGGGCAGAGCCCCTGGCCCGCAGCAGGACCCACACAAGCCCCATCCACTCCTCTCCATGGTGGGATGCAGGGGAGGGCCCCCCCTGAGCTCCCCGCAGCCCCATGGCGTCCCACCCCACTGGGCAGCTGTGCGTGTCCCACTGCCTCCCCGAGCCCCTTGCCCAGCCCGGGCTGCCCCAGTGTGGGACCCCCATGTGGGGGGCGTGCCCCCCTCCCCCCTTCAGGAAATAACTCCACATATCCCCTTTCCCTCTGGCTTCCCTCCCAGCCGGCTGTCCTGGGCAGGAATTTGCACCAAAATCACCAACATCATCCATGGAAGCTTTTGCCCGGCCACAGAAATCGGTTTTCTTCCCCAAGAGTCTTTCCCGGCAGAGCACACCCAGACAGCGTGGTTTTTCCAAATTCCTTATAGTCGTGGCTGGTTACTCGTGGCGGGGCCACGCTGCCGTGCACGCAGCAGCCGCGGCAGGACCCCTCTGCTGGCACCAGCAATGGGATGGTGCAGGGAAGCGGGAAGCAGGAGCCTTGTGTCGGTGCTGGCTCCTCAGCACTGGCCCCAGGGGATTGGTGGGGCAGGGTTGGCCTCGGCCCCACGAGTGGCATGGCGTGGCGTGGCGCAGTGCGGCGTGACATGATGGCAGGGGATGTACGAGGAGGGTACCAGCGTCTGGCTCCCTCCCCAACGGTGCACTGTGCTTGAGGGATGGAGCGTCCTGGGGTCCGGCGCAGCAGCTGTGGGCAGTCCACACACTGACGTGGCTAGTGCTACCGCGGGCGTGGCGAAGCCACTGGCCACAGCTCAGAAATGTGGTGGGAACTGCAGCTGAACAACAGTGCTAGCGGCGATGAGGGGTCGCCCACCTCCTAGGCTACGGGGCGTGTGGGGTCTCCGGGGCACCTTAGTGCCAAAATATGAGATTTGAGAGATTTTCAAGGTTTTCGAGACTTCAGACATCGGTGAACTGGAGGAGCACGAGGGGAGGAGGAGGAGGATGGTGGCAGTGGTGGTGGCATGGGACGTGGCTCTGCCAGCACAGCTGGGCCCCGTGGCAGAGGCTTTGGGTGAGGCTGCAGTTTCGGAAGGGGCTCCTGGAGGGAACACCCCCACCCTGAAGCATCCTCGGTGGCAGCGGTGGGCGGAAGCTGCGGGGGGGCAAAGGGGCGTCTCCGTTCCCCCCTTCCTGTTTTGCTGCTTTCTGGGAGGCTGCGGCTGCCACCCGCTCCTGCAGCTCGGGGCCCAGGGACACCAGCTGCTGCCATGAACCCTGCCTCGTCCTGCTTCAACACACTGAATTTGGTCCTGGTTTGGTCAAAAATAAACCCTTTCAGAATGCTTTTATCTGCAGCAAGAAGCAAACTGGGAGTGAAACCCCATCGGCTGTGCCTTTCACAGCTGCTGTGGCCAGAAGAGGGACGGGGTGGGGAAACTGAGGAACGCATGCTACAGGGCTGCTGGCAGCAGAGCCATGGCTCCCGGGTCCGGCCCTGCTGTGGCAAGGGAGCAGCAGAGACCAAGCAGGCGGCAGGGGCAGATAAACCACCCCATCGGTGGGAGCCATCCCCACGCTGTCTCCATCCCATCTCACTGGGGACCGAGCCACGGACGGGGCTTATCAGTGTCCCCAGCAACTCGCTCAGCCCCAGTATCGCTGTCTGCAGCACTGTAATCTGCCCGTTCCCATGTGCCCAGGCAGTGGAGCAGCCCCGTGGGATGCTCGAGCCGCAGCACCAGCGCTGCACTTCCCGGCTGGGTTCGTGCCGTGCTTTCAGTCACCTCCTCTGCTCAGCTTCGCCCGGTGGGAGGCTGCAGCCCGGCTGCCTGGAAGGGAGCCAGGCTCATGGGTTACTGCCAGGGTGACCACAGAGCCAGCATCTCAGGGAGCCCTCGCCACACACCCACAAATGTGGCTGGTTCCCCTGGTACCCCTGTGCCAGGGAGAGATGGCTCTGCCAATGGAATTTGGGAGAAGTGTCTGTCCCAGCTAAGATGTCCATCCCAGCTGAGATGTCCATCTCAGCTATGGTGTCCATCCCAGATAAAATGTCAGTCCCAGCTGTGATGTCCATCCCAGCTAAGGTGTTAGTAAAAGGTCCTTCACCAAGCAGGTGGTTGGTCGTTGGAACGGGCTCCCCAGGGAAGTGCCTTGCTCCCACGGCACCGTCTGTCAGCGTTCAAGGAGTGTCCGGACAATGCTCTTAGTCATATGATTTAGTTTTAGTCATTAGTTTAGTTTTAGGTGGTCCTGCGAGGAGCGGGAGGTCAGACTTGATCTTTATGGGTCCCTCCCAACTCGAGATGTTCTGTGACTCTATGGTTCTATGTCCGTCCTAGCTAAGATGTCTGTCCCAGCTATGGTGTCCCCCCCTGGGAAGTGCCCCCCCAGCAGCTGCCCTCAGGAGGGAATGGCAGCCCTTGGGCACAGGCTCAGGGCGCCCATTGCCAACTGCAGAACCTTAAGCTGAGTCCAGGAGGACCCGGAGCTGGAGCTGCCCGCCACAGTGGGGTCCACCATGGGACCATCTTGGGACCCTCCTCACTGCACTTTCTGGAGCAGGGACCCCTGCCCTGCTCAGGGTCCTCCTTGACCTGGTCCTGCCCCCCAGAGCCACTTCCCTTGATCAGCGACCCCCTTTCTGCGATCTCAGCACCCCCAGGGCCTCCCCATTGCTCAGGACTCCCTTCACCGTGGTCCTGAGCCCCCCCACTGCCTGCAGGCTCCTCCACCCTGGTCTTCCACTCCCTAGACCCCGCCATGTTGCTCAGAACCCCCCAGATACTCCTTGCCCAGGACCCTAGCCCTTGTTCAGATCCCCTCCAGGTCCCCCCTGCTCAGGCCACCCAGACCCTCCCTCACCCAGGTCCTCCAGGTCCTCCTTCCCCAGGACTCCCCAGACCCTTAAGTTTATTCAGAGCCCCCCCAGCCCCCCATTGCCCAGGACCCCAGCCCTTGTTCAGAGCCCACCCAGGCCCTCATTCCTCAGGTCCTCCAGACCCCCGTCCCTCACCCAGGCCCTCCAGGTCCTCCTTCCCCAGGACCCCCCAGACCCCCCACCTTATTCAGAGCCCCCAGATCCCCACTGCTCAGGCCCCCCAGACCCCCCTCCCTCGCTCAGAGCCCCCATTCCCCTCCTTGACCCCCGCCGCCCGTTGCCAGACGCCGGCCCGGCGCACGCTCCCAGCATGCCCCGCGGTGGCGTTGCCATGGCGGCGGGACGCGGCGCGGCCCGGGGGAGGCTGCATGGCGGGCGGCGGGGCAGTGGTGGAGCTGCGGGCTCTTTACCACTGGCTGGACGCCGTGCCGCTTTCCCGGCCGCGCAGGAACGTCGCCCGAGACTTCAGCGATGGAGGTGGGCCGGGGGGCCCTGGCAGGCCGGGCTGGGGAGGGGGGACAGGCCCGGGGCCGGGCCTCGGGGGCCCAGGGTGGGGGGCCTGGAGTGCTCGCTGCCCCCAGCCCCTCTCCGCCTCTCCTCCTGCAGTGCTGGCGGCCGAGGTGGTGAAGTTCTTCTTCCCCGCCATGGTGCAGCTGCACAGCTATGTGCCTGCCAGCTCCACGCCACAGAAACTCGCCAACTGGGGCCATCTCAACAGGTAACAGGGTGGGCAACCCCCTCCTGCTCCCACTCGCTGGGAGCACTGCCCCACAGCATGTCCCTGCTCGGCCTGGCTGGGGACCGGGCCAGCTGGGACACAGCTAAGGGTGCACCCCTCCCCCCTGCCTCCCTGCCCTCCTGGGTGCTCATTTGGCTGCTCTTTTAGGAAGGTGCTGAGTAAGCTGGAATTCTCCATCCCAGACGACGTGATCCTGCAGGTCGTGCGGTGCCAGCCGGGCGCCGTGGAGCAGGTGCTGCTCCTGCTGCAGCAAAAGATCAAGGAGAAGCAGAAGCAGAGCAAGGTGGTGCCTGGCCCAGGCCAGGTCAGAGGGGCCTGGGGGAATGGGGGGCACCCGGTGCACTGGGTCCTGCTTGTGGGTGCCATGGCTAAGGGGCTGGAGGGCGGAGAAGGCGAGTAGCCACCCCATGGAGAGGTCAGCATCATCAGAACAGGACCAGGGGGCCCAGGCTGAGCTCCAGACATCCTTGTGGGCATCGCTGTCCCCCTGTGCACCTCTGGCTCCTCATTGTGAGGGTCCCACTGCCGTCTCCCCATCTGCAGCTCCATGGGGAAGTGCAGGGGTGTGCTTGGAGGCAGGGGAGCCCCCCATGTGGGCAGAGGGGCACCCCACTGGGGAGCCATGCAGGCGGTGGGGCAGCCTCGCTCGGCAGCTGCAGATGGCAGCTGTGCATCGTCACGGGAAGCACCACAGCCCTGCTTGCTCCGCAGCCCTGACTTGGCCCAGGCAGCCCTTGAGTAGCCGCTGTGAGCCAGGGAGGAGAGGGGATGCCATCTCCATTACCATCCTTCCCCACCACCCATTGCTGTATCTCCTGCTCATGTGACACCCCTGAAGAGGAGCAGGGAGGGTGTCGGGGCTGCATTGGGCTTGGCAGGGTGCGCTGAGCGCTCAGCTCCAGGACGGGGCTGGCAGCAGCAGCTGCCTCCTCTCCTGCCCTCAGCAAACCCTCAGCCTGACTGTCCCAGAGGATAAGGAAGGTGCGGGGCCAGGGCAGGCTGGGCTGTCTCTGCCAGTGATGCTGGTGCTCAGGTCAGAGTTGGAATTTGCTGTGGGAAGGGCTGGGGCCATGGAGCAGGCAGGAATTCAAGCAGATGGATCCCAGCCCTGCCTTTGGCTGGAGCAAACCCCCCACCCCAATGCTCCCCAGGTCCTCGAGCCCCAGCACCGCTCAGAGAGGGCGGGCACGAGCAGCCGGGTGGGCTGGGTACCCTCAGCCCCTTCTCTTGGCACTGGGGCCCAGCCAGGTGCCCTCCCTGCCACAGGGGCTGCTTATGGACTCACCCACAGGGCAACACACGTCTCGTGGCCAGGCATGACAGGTGTTTTCCTGCCTCTCCATGCAGGAGCCGGGTGAACAAGCAGTGCTGGAAGATGTCAGCTACCTGGAGACAGGTAGGGCCGGTGCACAGCGTGTCGGGAAGGAGGGTCCCATCCTGGCCATGCTATGGGCTCCCAGGTCCAAACCCTGAACCATGACCTTTCCGGTCCCTGGGGGGGGGGCATGCACAGTCCTGCCTTGTGCTGCGGCACCCCAATAACGAGCCTGTCCAGAGGGTGTCCCCGTGGGGCGGGGGGAAGAGCAGGTGGGGCAGGTCAGGCACTAATTGCTGTGTTTTCCAGGCTACTCAAACACAAGGAGTGGTGCTGGAGAAGGCTGTGCCCAGAGGTCTCCCAGGGCTGCCAAGTAAGGGCTGCTGATTGTGCCTGCGGGGGACATGCCCTTCCTGGGGGCTTCTCGAGGGATGGGGCTGTGGGGGTCCCTGCAGGGGTCAGGGGAGCCCTGTGCCGCAGGGTCAGTGGTGTGCGGAGCAGGACGCGGAGGAGCTGTGTGTGTGTGTGTGTGTGTGTGCGCGTGCCCCGTGGGCTGTGAGCAACACTGCAGGGGGGGTCAGTTATTGTCCCAGTGTCTCCTCTTCTGATCCAGGGTGATGAAAAGCCACCATGGCGGTGCCCAGCCTCCCCTGGGCGACGCCGCCATCCGCCAGCAGCTGGCAGAGAGGGAGGAGGCCCTGCTTCTGGCACAGGAGACCATCCAGGTGAGCCCACCCTGTCCCCGTGGCAGCACTGAGACAGGGACAGGCTCCCTCTTGCCTCCCCAACCCTCCTGCCACAGTGGTGTACACAACAGCCCTAACAGTGCCATCAACCTCCTGGGCTGCCCCTGTCTCTGTACCTGGCTCTGGTGGCACCCTCGGGCACGGGGCAGCCCGGCGGTGGCTTTGCCATGGTCCAGCTGGCTGACGTCTGGCTCGGGCGCTCCTCTGGCTGCTCCCAGGCAGTGCTGTGCTCCAAAAAGGTCTAGTCAGACCAGGCTAGAAATGTGGCCCAGAAATGCAGTTCGGCCCCCGCAGCCATCATCCCCTTCTGCAGAAGAAGGGGTTTTGCTGCCATTTATCTGGTAAAAGCCATTGTAAAGCCTCTGCCTGCAGATCCCCCCGGGATGAAGAGCTTTCTCTTCCAATCCTTCCCCCCTGGCCCTGCCCTCCATCTCTGCGGCACACACCCACGTCAGGCACATCAATCCATGACTCCCAAATGTTCCCGAATCCCGTTCTTTCTGGTCAGTCTTCCAGTAACAAGGGTGATGCAAAAGGGGCATCGCAGCTGCACAGACCCTCCGCATGTGGCCGGCCGTGGCCTTGGGACTGTCTCAGAGCTGCAGACCAGGCTCCAGCCATCCCTTCCAGCGTTTTCTGCTGGAAAACATTTCCCTTTGAAAGAAGGGAAGGAATGCTGTGGGGCATCTCAGATGGGAAGAGTTGTCTCCGTGTCCTGGCACAGAGCTGGGAATCCCAGGCCATGTTTTGGGGGAGTGTTTTCTTGATGTGGGTTGTGGGAGCAGGAATCAGGACCCCAAATCCGGCGCTGGTGCTCACCAGCCTGGCTGATGCTGCTCAGCGACTCCAGCAGCCACATCAGCCTGGCCCTGAGTTCCCCGTCCCCCCATGCCCCCCATCCTCACCGCTGGCTGTCAGGCTGGTCCCAGCCCCCCACGGAGACTGGGGTGGACGGATGTGCCTCCCACTCCCCAAAACCGAGCTGAGGGGCTGTGGGGGACTCTGCTCAGATCCTGCAGCTGAAGATGGGGAGGCTGGAGCAGCTGGTGCACCTCAAGAACGTGCGGATAGATGACCTCAGCCGGCGCCTGCAGGATGCCCAGCGCCAACAGCGGTGAGCGGACCCTCGCCTGGCATTGCTCCCCACCACCTGCTCCACCTATTCCGCCCATGGGAGCTTCTGCTGAGCTGGAAGAGCTGTCCCAGCACCTCTCAGTTGCCCCAATTCCCAGGGTGGACTCTCAAGGACAAAAGCCAGGAGCGGAAAACGCAGATGCAGAAGCAGGGACCCCACGTCCACCTCAGGGACCACCCCAGTGCTCACTGGCGGGCAGCGCAGCAGCAGCAGTGCCATGGCACGGGCTCCGTGCAGACCTCCAGCCAGTGCCCGCCAACAGCACCCATCCTTCCTTTGCCTCGCACATCGGTAATTAAAAAGGCGGCTCATCAATTCGACACCTCCCTGTGAGGCTGCAGGGGTCCCACCTGCCCCGGCCTGGGGACTGCGTTGGAGGGTGGTTGGCAGCATGGGGACACCATGGGCTTCCCCAGGCCGAGGAGCCATGTGCTGGCAGAGGCTGGTATTTAATCCCTTACCCAAAGCTGTTTGGTTTTGTAATCTTGGAGAAAATCTGTGTCTTGAAACACAGACCTGCTGGTGGGGAGCCCCCGGCCTGGCACTGCCATGCACTGTTACCGCCATGCACTGTCACCCTGGGAATGTCGCCAGCAATGGGGAGATGCCTCGGGGGTGGCCCTGGGTATGACCTTCCCTGCACCAGGGTCACCTGCAGCCTTTTTAGAGAATAAATCCGTTTTTTCCAACGCCTGGGTGCAGTATGTCTTGGCGGAGGGATGAGCTGGGCTCCACGTGTCCCTTCCCATGGGGCTGAGCCGTGTGCGGTGTCACACGTGCAGGGGGTGAGGACACAGCTGGGGCTCCGGCAGCTCCCTGGGAATGAAGTGCCGGTGTTTGAAGCGTTCCAGCATCTGGAGGCCGTGGTTGAAGTTGGGGCTGCCGGGGGGGGTCAGCTTAGCCCCCAGGCTGTGCCGTGTCCCCTGTCCCTGCCTGCTCCCCATGCCACATGCCCGGCAGGGCTGAGTGAGCCCTGAGCCTGCTCCCCCACGGGGATGGCTCGTCCCTGTGCAGGGGGGCCGCTGCCTTTACCCTCCTCATTCCCAGGCAGGCGGACATGCTCTTTGGAAGGGAACCAGCGGCGTTTTCCTGGCAGGGGCGTGTCCCAGCTGTCTTTCCCACTCTCAGTGCCCCTGACAGCCAGCTCCATCCATCCCTGTGGTGCTTTGCTGTCCCCTCGGCGAGACATGGCCCTTCCCTGTGTTCTGTCCCACTGGCCAAGGGACACTCAGGCTCGGATGGGGACAACCAGAGCCTGGGAAATCCACCGGGTCAGGTGTGATGGGCACTGGCTGTCCGGAGCCTCGGGGTTGTCTCCGGGAGATGGGGTGGAATGGGGTTGGGTGGGATGAGGTGAGCCAGCCCTGCCCAGCCACCATGCCTGGGCCCCAGCTCAGTGCCCAGCTGCGCTTCAGCTTTCCTCATGGCCCAGGATAACCAGGAATCTGCTGGGGGAGATGTTGGCAACACCAAGCCAGTGCCATGGAGGAGACTGAGCTCTGGGCAGAGTCCGGCCCCGGCACGCCAAGGCATCGCTGCTGCCGTGGCCAGCATGGGCATAGCCACGGCCCCGCTCCCAGGGGCCTGCCCTGCCCAAACCCCTTTTGGCCATAATTTTGGCTGGATTGTTGTGTTTTTTTAATAACCTGAACACGAGGTTTTTGTCACCGGGGGTTTCCCAGCTGTTCCCCCACTTTTCTGCCTCTCGACGCCAGCGGAGGCTCCAGCCCGGCCTGAGGTGCCATCGCGCTGTCACGACTCCGAGACCGGGGTCCGAGCAGCAAAAATGGTCAGGAAATCACAGGTTGCTATGGCAACCGCTTCGCCCGAGGCTGCGGGGGATCGGGAGGGTGCCCGCCCCCCCCCTCCGCGGCGCTGCGCACCCCGCCGCCCGCACGCAACGCTCCCCAGCTGTGCGCGCCCGTCCCTTATTGGCTGCTCCAGCCCTTCGCCACGCCCCCCAGCGACAGTCCCGCCCCTTGGAGACGACACTACCCCGCTGGGCCGCTCGGGAGCCGCAGCTGATGGGCGTGATGAGAAGGCGTGGTTGCCGGAGGGAAGGACCAATGGGAAGGGCGGAGGGTGTGTCGGGCCAATAGCAGGGAGGAGGGCGTGTCCCGGTAGTGGGAAGAGGGGAGCGCGCCGGCGTCCGGGAGGTACCGGACGGGGGTGAGCGAGGGAGCGACGGGGACAGCGGGGACGGGGAGGGTCCCCCCCAGGCTTCCTCCTCCCCGGGGCGGTGGGGCCCCCTCCCTGCATTGCCCCGTCCTGGCACAGCCGCCCAGGTGGGGTCCCCGGTCTGCCGGTACCGGCGGGCTGGGGCAGGATGCTCGCCCGGGCCGGTCGTTGGCCCGTTGCGCAGAGAGGAGCACGGAGGCTACGGGCGCGTCCCCGCATCCCCTCTTGCAGCACCGGGATTGAGCCGGCGGAGGGGGGTGGATGATACCCACACCCACGCGTGACAGGCACCGGGGCCACGCGGGTGATGGCGGAGGCAGATTGGGGCCGCCCGGCGGGGCGGCATGCGGCAGCGCTGCCGCCTCCTCACTGCTGCGCACCCCCGGGAAGGGGCTCAGTGTGGAGATCCACCGCCTGGGATGCTGGCGTGGGGCTGTCGGTGGGGTCGCGGGGCTGCAGCTGCGCGGTCTTGACCCCCTCAAGGGCACAGGGAGCCCGTGGGCCCCGCGTTGGCCCCCACTGCGAGCCCAGTGTGGTGCCCACCCTGGTCCCCGAGCCCCCCGCCACCAGCCCCCTGCTTTGCTGCTGCTCCGGGGCAGCTTGTCCCTGCCCCAACCCCCAAAAAGCACCTCCCGTGGAGCCATGTCCCGTCCCGGGTTCTCCTCCCACCCTGCACTGCCTGTGGAAACGTTTCCGTGTCCCTCGCACATCTCTCGAGACATCCCCAAATCCTTGGCTTTTCGCTCCTGGATTTTCTCCGGATGGATCATCCTGTCTTCAGGCAGCAGCACTGTGGGGGGCCGTGGTGAGGGTCTGTCCCCCCTGGCCCCTTTGGCCGCCGGAGAGGCTCCCTGCCCTTTCAGCTCTGCTTTTTTTTAATCGTATTTTTCTCCAACGCTGGCGCGATTGATGCTTTTTCCATGAATTTCCCTGCCCTCGGCAGGCCGAGTTGCTGACGGGGCTGCTTCGGCACCTGCCTCCTGCTGCTGGATTCCTGGGGTGCTGGCAGTGGGACCAGATGCCCGGCAGTGGGACCAACCATGTTTGGGCTCCCAAGAGGCAGCAGAGCTGTTGAAGCCCCCCAGGGTGGGTAGATTTGAGCCTCAGCTTCCATCAAAGCAGTCTTTGAGGTGTCTGATCTGGAATCCCCAGGCAGGAGGTGGGGGCTGCAAGCCCTGTCACCCCCAGCCCGGCTCCAGTGGTTGCCCCTGCCTTGGTGGGGGGGTCAACGGCCACCCTGGGGCTAGGGGTGCTGGCGGGGGCCCCCCATTATCCTTCAGGGTGGCACTGTGGAGGCAGCGTCAGCCAGGCTGGAGAGCAGCTTTTCCCATGGGAGCCATGCTGGCAGCACCTGGGGAAAGGGGTCTGGGGGGGTCCAGGTTTGGAGTCCACGCTGTTGCTGGCAGCCTGTGAGGCTTCCCCAGCTCAGGGCTCAGTGTGGCGGCTGCTGGAGCCTTCGCGGGGGTGGGAAATGGGGTTACTGAGGCACAGGGCACTCGCTGCTCAGCACTGATAGCTGGGAGACGTGGTGGTCGTGTCCTGGGTGCGAATCCTTCGTATCCCGGACAGGTGCTGGCTGCGTCCCAGAGGGCTGGTGGAGCCGGGGCCGGCCGGCAGCCATCCTGCCGCTGCTCCCACCTGTGACGCCTTGGCATAGAGCTGGATGCAGGCCCTGGCACGCTGCCTGCCACTGCCGAAAGCCGGGCTGCCTGACACCTCTGAGCTAAAGGCAGGCTCCTCCCCGGCCAGTCTGTGCCAGAGCAGCTCCAGAGTCACAGCCGTACGGTGCTGTTGCATCCCCGGTGCTCATCTGGCCTCAGGACCCTCTGCAGCTCTGCCTGACCCTGCCTGTTCCTTCTGCAGCTCCGGTGGTCCCACAGGATGCCCACCCGCCTGTGCCTCTGAAGTTTCACCCAAGGACGACAACTGCTGTGGGGACACATGGCTACGGCTGGCAAGGGTGAGTCCTCGGGGTCCCCTCTTGCCTGCACCTCATGCCCTCCTGGGCTGCCTGCCCTGATCTGGGGCCACTCTCCAAGTTTGATGCTCCTTCCCAGCAAAGCTCCTCTGCCCGTGGCTGTGCCAGGGGTCCCTCTGCCCGCGGCCGGTGATGCCAGGGCTGCCTGGAGCTGCCTGCTCCGTGCCTGGGGAGCAGCTAAGCAGGTTGGAGGCTGCGGGGGACGAGAGGTGATGTTGCTGGTGTTTTTCTGCCGGGGGGGGCTCTGGTGGGGCGCTACGAACAGCCACGGTCCCTCCTCTGGTGATCAGCACAACCGGCGGCACCCCCTGCCCCACGCGAGGCTGCGGTGGGAGGCAATAGGTGTTGGGTGTTCTTGGGTGCTCCCGGACCCCGGCTGCCTCCCCGAAAGGCTCTGGCAGTGCTGGGCTCGGGGAGCCGGGCGTTTGCTGATGCCGAGAGGGGACCCCGAAAGGTCCATGGTGCGAGCGCCTGGCTCTCCGCCGCACCAAGACAAAGACCGAAGAGGCTCTTTGTGCTGCTGCTGGGCGTGATTTCATCTCCCTTTGTGCTCCCTGTCGCGGCTCCAGCCTCTGCGGCTCCTTCCCCGCTG
Organism: Tauraco erythrolophus; assembly: GCF_009769465.1. Taxonomy (NCBI): domain Eukaryota; kingdom Metazoa; phylum Chordata; class Aves; order Musophagiformes; family Musophagidae; genus Tauraco; species Tauraco erythrolophus. The sequence continues at coordinate 20,652,665 of NC_141469.1, forward strand.
CAGGTGAGTGGGGCTGTGGGATGACTCTGTGCCGGGGGCTTTCCTCCTGCCAGCGGTGAAGCCTCCTCCGGCTTCCCGATGGGATGAGAGCCAGGCGAGCGGTCCAGCGGTGGCAATGCCAAAGGACGGGCAGTTGCCTGTTTTGGGTTGCCTTGTTCCCAGCAGTGGTGGGGGACAGGGGCTGCAGGGTCCTTGGGGTGGGGGAGCTGTGTTCCAGGGGATCCCAGACCCCCCTATGCTTCCTTGCTTCCAGCCCTGCCTCCCTGGGGATGCTGGGACCCAGACACCCTCATTTTGGGGGGACACACATGGTGACTCTGAAGGTGGCATCTGCTTCCAAGGCTTCCCCTGCCATTGCCTGCCCTCCCACCTCCCTCCCCACAGCAGCGCCAACATGCCGACAGTGTGGCATGTCCCGGTGACCCTCCGGCCGTGGCTGTGGTGGGATGTGTGGGGACTTGAGATAAAACATGCCAGCTCTGGGTGATTTTTCTGCCCGCACCTGTCCTCACTGCCAGCTGTGTGCCAGACACAAAATTGCATTTTGCCCCTAATGAGATTTCCACACTGGCTGACTCAGGCAGGTCCTGCTTGGGCGGATGGGTGCCCCTGCCCCTTCCACCCTGCCTCACGCACCCGGGGCTGTAGAGGTGCCACTGTCACTCATCCGGGCTCTGCCCAGGCTTCTCCCCTCCTGCCAGGGCGGCGACCATCCCTGTTGGCACATCCTGAGCTGGGACCGGGGCACTGTGCCATGCAGCCTCTCAAGGTCACCAGGATGCGTACCAATGTGTTTTCTGGTCCCCAGGACAGCCGCCTGCAGTGCCCGGCTGCCACCTTTGCCTTCCTCTGGCCTTCCTCTCTCCCAAGGGTCTTCCCTGGCTGCCCAGGTGGATGGTGGCTCGGTGCCCTGCAGAGACGCTCATCTCTGGGCTCTGTGCCGGGCATCGGCTGTGCTGCCTCCAAGCACCATGGGATGAAGATGCGTATTTGGGATTTTCCCTGCCAATGTCTCGACAGCCGTCATGGCTCAGCTCCTCCGAGCCCGGCACTGGCACCAGGATGCCCGGTGGCAACCGTGGGCTGAGACCTTGCCTGTTGCCACAGCTCCCGGCCGGCGTACGGGATCCATGCGGGTCCCTGGGCTCGTCCTGCCCCGTGGCACCCGTAAAGGCTGGGAGGGGCTGGGGGCTGCTGGCGTTTCAGCGGGGAGGGTCCCCGTCTGCATCCTCTTCCTCACTGCAGCCACGTGTGGCCGAGTCGCTTGTTTTCCCCTGCGTGCAGGGAAGGGATTTCTGCCGAACTGTTCCAGCTGAACAATGCCGAGTTATTAAATCTCTGGCATTTTGAGCTGACCACCACACAAAGAGCCTTTTCCTTAAGGAGGCGGCAATCTGCTCCCGGCTGCTGCCAGATGGATGCGATCGGTGGCTGGACCAGGGGTTTCTTGATGTTCTGGGGGGGAGGAGGAGGAGGAAGAGGGAGAGGAGAGGCTGTTTTTTCTTGGAACCTCGCAGAGAACGTATCGCAAAGATGCGAGCGAAAAGGCACTGAGTGTTTGTGCCTCTGTGGGGGCTCCAGCTGGGAGCCCTGGTGTCCTTGGGCACATGCCTGGCCTTGCAGGGCCGTCACCTTTTGGGGTTCCCTCAGGCTTTGCTCCCCAACACGCAGCCCTGTGGAGCCCTGCCCGGTGCCTAGGATGTGTGGGAGCCCTTCCCTGGGGAAGCTGTCCTCCCTTCTCCCTTGTCCTTGTCTCCCCCATGCCCCCTTCCTGGCACAACCTGTGCCCCTGCTTGTCCCACTCCTCTGCGCTGAGAGAATCATAGGATCAAGCAAAAATGCTGCTGAGTACGGAGGAGGGATGCAACCCTCGCAGCCCCTCAGTGTGGGCTGGTGGCAGGTCCGTGCACTCCCCCCTGCCTGAAGGGTGGGCTCGCTGTGGCTGCCCGTCACCGGTGCCAACGTGCCCCCTCCCCAGCCTGTGGCACAGGGCATTTCTGAAATGAGAGGGAGGAAAGTGGGGAAGCCCCTCTGTGTCCGACAATGCTCCGGCCTCAGTCCATCCCAGGAGGGCTGCAGGGGGACATGTTGTTGGGGACGGAGAGGCTGGGGGTGACGCTCGGCTCTGTTCCCCCCTCCCCATGCAGGCAACAAGGCGAAGGGAGGGGGCGTGCGCTTTGCCCCCAGCCAGCCCGCCGAAGGGGCCCACGGCCATGTCCACTTCGACGAGAAGCTCCACGACTCGGCGGTGATGGTGACGCAGGAGAAGGACGGCAGCTTCCTCGTCAAGGTGGGAACCGGGAACTAGTGGGATACCGGTGCCCCCCTGGCCTGTCTCTGTGCCCGGCAGCGGGGCTGGATCTGTCCGGGGGGCCCTGTGGGGCGGGGGGACCCCCCAGTGCTGCCTGTTGCAATCCCCTGAGCTGCGGGGCTCCTGCCGCCTACAGCTCTGCCTGCTCCACGGAGGTTTCTGTCACTGCGTCTTCATTATGGATCCCAGATTTTGGGGTGTTTCTGGCCCCACCAGCTCCCTGGTGTACCCGGGAGCACCCCGAGAACTGGGTCCTTCCCCACAGCCGCTGTGATGGTGCAGGTGTGAACGTGGCACTTTTGCTCTGGATTCGCTCATTTATCACCCGACTCCCGCAGCTGCATCCAGGTGGGATGCAGGGACCCTCTGGAAATCAGGGTCCGGTGAGTTCACACGAGCAGCGGAACCCAGTCCTGGCGGGGGAGCTGGGGGATGCGCTGACCCTGCTGCGTCCCAGGTAGGGAGACACACGTGGCACTGCCTCTGCCCCCATTTTGGGGGGAACGTGGGACGATGTTACCATGGGTTCAGGCTTGACAGCAGCTCCCAAATTGGGGAGCCGGTGCTGGCGGCGGGGACAATGACCTGTCTTTAATGACACCTCGGATTTCATTTGGCAGGTTTGCAGACCCGAGTGTGGGCTCCTCATCCCATCCCACAGCTCCCCGTCCCACGGCTCCTTGCCCCACGGCATGGTTGAGCGCCGGCAGCACAGGCTTTGGTGCTGGCGCCCCATGGGCTTCAAGTGGCAGCAGGGTCTGGATGTGAGATGGGCACATTGGCAGTGATTCGGAGGTGCAGGTCACTGGTCCTCTGCCTAGAGCTGCTTCACCTGGCATGAAGCTGGTCCCCATCCCAACCTCCCCTTTGGAGACCCTTTTCTCCCAAGAACCCCCTGCCCTGGTGAGCGGCCCCGCTCTGGCACAGCGTGCTGCAGAGCAAGCCAAAACTCCCATTCAGCTCTGAGTCAGTTATTTGTCTCGGATGGATGACGGGTTATTGCCCTAAAAACGGCACTGAATCACTTAGCAATTGCCAGTCTGTGGGTGGTGGTTGTTAATTTTCCCACCCGTGCTGTGCAGCATGCTGCTGGCGCCCCGGCACTGCATGTGCCTCTCCGGGAACAGGGATGGGGAGGCGGCAGCTGCTGGCACAGCGGAACCAGCCCGGCACTACCAGCGGCTGGCGCCCAGCTCGGCGTGCTGGTGCCGCGCTGCTGCCTTCCCAAAGTGGCTTTTTCTGTGCGGGATGGAGCCGGGCCGTGCGCTGGAGGCAGCTGGCTCCAAAAGGGCTCTGGTTTTCATCACCACGGTGGATAAATGAGGTTTGAAGGTGCGTTCCTGGAAGCGTCGCGGTGTTTAGAGACCAGAAGCAGCAGCCAGAGGTGCCCGACGTGCTGGGAACATTGGCCTCTGCCCCTGCAGCGCCACAGTTTGCCCGGAACTGGTTATTTTTGCCATTTGCTTTGTGCAGCCAAAATAGACGCGTTTGTTACATTTTCCCAATTATTTAGTGTCGTGGTTTTTGGACTGAGGGTCGAGACAAGAACCGAGAGAGAGCATCCACCAACCATGGTCCCAGGCAAAACATGACTCAGGCTTTCTTCTTAAAACAAAACAATTTATTAACAGTTACTTAACGAGAGACACAAGGGAAGGAAACTGGTTACTTGAGAGGAGAAAGAGAAAACAAGGTCAGATCTTAAAACAACACATCCCCACCCCTATTTCCTTTCGTTCCTGGCTCTACCTCCTCACTGGCGGCGCAGGGGGACAGGGAATGGGGGAGTGCAGGTCAGTTCATCCATGTTGTTCACTGCCGCTCCTTTCTTAAAGGAGGAGGAGTCTTTACACCATTTTTCCCTTGCTTCAGTGGATCCCCTACTCACGAGGAAAAATATCCCCAAACTTTTCCACCGTAAGTCCTGCCCACAGGATTGCAATTCTTCCCCATGGATTGCACCAGTTTGAGCTTTACCAGTCTTGGCCTCTTAGGGAGCTGCTGCCACTCGCGTCGGCGTGGGTCGTCCCACGGATTCCAGATGCCTCCACGACCTCGTCGTGCATTCCATGCCCCATTATCAACAGTACCTCATCGTGCATCCCCTGCTCCACGACCTCTCCTGGGCTCAGGCATCTCTTCCCCGACGTGGGTTTCTCCACGGGCTGCGAGTGGGTCTCTGCTCTGCCGAGTACACCCTGGCTGCAGGGGGGCCGCCTGCCATCTCACACCGATTTGCAAGGGAAACCTCAGCTCCAGTACACCTCCTCCTGCTCCATCTGGACTGACCTGGTCGTTGTGGTTGTCTTCTCTTAGCTCTTAATCCTCTCTGAGGGAGCTCGGCCTGGCGGGCACCTCGGGAGCGAGGCGCTTCCCGAGTCCCCCATGCAGCTCCCCCGGCGCCATCTTGAGCACGTGGCGCCGGCCCGGGCCCGAGCGGCCGCCCGGCTGGGAGCGAGGGCAGTGCCCTCTTCCCCTCTCCTCACTCCTGAGCAAAAAGACCTTTTCCCGTCCCTTTGTCTCAACTTAAATAGGGCAATTCGCAGAGGCGCCGATTTGGCTCAACGCCCCCCCCCCCCCCCCCCCCCCCAGGGGCATGGGACTCAGATCTGGTGGCACAGGGAGCAAATCCCCTCCCCTGCCACCAGAACACCCCCTCCCCCATCAAACTATCACATTTAGGAAACAGCCCCCCACAGCTGCTGCCCCCCACCTGCGCGGATGCCCAATGCATGGTGGATCCCTGTCCCCGGGGTGGGACGTGGAGCAGGGATGGGATGGGACAGTGGTGGTGCGGGACCGGTGCCCACCAGAGTCACGGTGTGACCCCCCCCTGTGTCTCCCCACCCCCCCTCTTGCAGGTGGGATTCCTGAAGATCCTCCACAAGTATGAGATCATGTTCCTCCTGCCCCCGGTGCAGAGGCTGGGGGAGGACATCTGTGCTGTGCCCCTCCCCAGCCTCAACCTCCGAGTCATCAGCATCACCCCCCTGCCAGAAGGTAAGGCTCCCCTGTTGTTCCCCCGTGTCCCTCCCCGTTATCCTCCTGCAGCTGCTGTGCTTGGTCCCAGATCCTGGGAAGCAAAGGCTGAGCAGTGAGGGGGGCACTGCCTGGTCCAGGGGTGCTGCCAGCCCCTGACATACCCCAAGCGCCTGTGGGGGTGGCAGGGAGGGTGTCTGGCTCCCGTGGGGAGCACAACCCAGGTGCTGCCATGGGGCAGGAGGCAGCTGGCAGCCCCCCGGCCCCGGGTGTAACCCTCTGGCCGTCCAGGTTGAGCCCTTGCTGGTTCCAGGGGACGATTCCTAAAGCTTGGGGTGCCCAGAGCCCTCCAAGGAGCCCGCGGGGATGGTTTTTATTGCCGGGTTGTTTGTTGGATTTGGCCCTGGCAGTGGTGGGGTGGCTGGATCAGGCTGTGTCCCAGTGCCCATCCCTGCGGTGCTGCGTCGGAGGGCTTCACGTCATGGAGAAGGAATCCGTGTTTCCACCATGGCTCCCAGGAGACACCCGATCCCAACCCGTGCACTCAGAGAGTGGCATTTGTGGCATTTTAATCCAGGAACCTGCTGAACGGACTCCAGACGTGCTGGTGTTTGTAGCACTTGCTCCGTCCGCCCTTTGCCTGCGCCAAGGGTCTTCCTGGAGGGGAGGCTGGAGCCCGGGAGGTCACCTCTCTGCCTGTTCCCGTCTTCTTTCCTGATTCTCCAGTCGTAGAGGGAAGGAGAATAGTGTCCTGAAATGTGACAGCTGTGCTGTGTCTGCAGCAGCTCAGCACCATCTGAGCCTGCGCCGAGGACCAGGCGCGTGGCAGCCCCTGGCATCAGAGCCATGGATCCTGCTCAGTCCATCCCATCCCCACGGGTTTGGTTGCAGCCCACACCGTCGCTCCGTCCCTTACAGACCCGTGGCTCCATGGTTTATCCTGTGCTATCAGGAGGTTACGGACTCTTCTTGCCCAGAGAAGCTGTGGCTGTCCCATCCCTGGAAGTGTTCAAGGCCAAGTTGGATGAGGCTTGGAGCAACCTGGTGTAGTGGAGGGTGTCCCTGCCTATGGCAGGGGTGTTGGAACCAGATGATCTTTGAGGTCCCTTCCAACCCAAACCATTCCATGATTCTATCCCAAGGGAGTGTCCGTTGGCTGCCATTTCTTATGGGTTCAGACCAGGCTGGGAGGCGATGAGCAGCCAAGGGTTTGCAGAGCAGATCCCATGGGCCGGTGGGGATGGGGACAAGATAGGGACAGAGTTTGCTCCAGGAGGCACCAGGGTTGTGCACCAGTCCAGCTGTGCTCTGGGGTTGGTTTGCCACCGGCACATCCATGGGAGGAGGGAGCAGGAATGTGCGTGGCGGCTTAGGCGTGGCAGCCGGGACAGCCGAGCATCACCCTGGGCTCAATGGCAGCCGTCTTGGGGACACGGCACCCACTCTGAGGGCACAGCGGGCTGCCTAGCGCCTTGGGGCACCTGGGCTGGTCCCGTGCCAGCAGCTCCAGTTGACAAGCAGCTGGTGGATGCTCCTTCCCGCATCCCCATCCCCTCCGGCTCCCTGAGGCTGCGGCTCACCACCTCTCCCCGTGCCACCTCCCAGCAGCTGAGGGTGCTGGAGCGGGACTGTGGCTCTTCCTGCGCTGGCACTGGCCCAGCAAAGCACTTAAGCTTTGTTTGCTTGAAGCTCCCACGTCGGGCTGGCATGCCTGGCACGGGCTCCCAGGCTTTGGGGAAAGGAGTCCTTCAGGGACGCCAAGCGGCTCCGGTGGCACCTGGAGTAGCCTGGTGCCTCGCGGTGGTTCAGTGGTGTCTGTCCCCAAGGTCCTGGTGACAGCTGGGGCTCCCCTCAATGCTCTGCTTCCTGCATCCTTGGTTGTGGGCAGGAATGGAGGGAGCTTGTTGAGTTTGCCTGGCCATGGGCCAAATCCAGTCCCGGGGCCACTGAGCCCGAGCAGAGCACAGTGCCTGGCTCCCAGCTGTGGTGACGGCTGCGGCGGTGCCCGGCTCCTGGCTGCGGTGTGGCACAGACACAGGGGCAAAGTGGCCCTGGGTGAGTGTGGGCTGGAGAGAAGGGGCTCCCAGCACTTTGCTCCCTGCACACAGCCGGTGTTTCTGAGGCCCTGGAGCTGAGTGTTGTGGAGTCGACGGCTGCGTCCGTGCTGGAGCCCGGGTCATGCTCAGTGTGTTTTTATTTGTTTTCTCGGTGCTGGCGCAGCATCGCACTGCGCCAGGCATGGCAGGTGCCTCCCGTGAGCTCTGCGGGGGCTGCCCGGCCATGTGCTCGTGCCCCCTGCGCCGGGGTTTGACTGATGCCTTTCTGCGGCACTTTTAATTTTCTGCCTCTTTTTATTTTTACATTGCACTTTTTTTCCTCCAGGTCAAACCCAATGGCCTGTCTCTGTGCTGGGGGGTTCCAGCCTCGCCCCCTCTGAGCTGGGGGGCTCCAAGGAGGGTTTCCATGTCCCCTCTGCTCTGCGAGGAGGAAGACGCGGTGATTTTGGCACAGGAGTGCCCAGCTCATGGGGAGTGGTGGTGTTTCCCCATCCGGGGCACCGAGGTGCACGCAGCACCGTTTGGTGCAGTGGGACCATGTGAAGGGCTGGAGGGTCCAGGATGAGTGGCTCAGGGCATTGGGGGGTGCTCAGCACCATCCTGGCACTGGGATGAGCAGCGTCCTGCATCCCTCCAGAGCTTTACGTGCTTCGCCATGGCTCAGCGTCCTTGTCGCTGCCTTACAGGTGGGGAAACTGAGGCACGGGGCACCCGCTGCCAGGGTCTCTCTCTGTCCCCAGGTTACAGCATGAAGTGTGAGTACACGGCGCACAGGGAGGGGGTCCAGAAGGAGGAGATGGTCCTGACCAGCGAGGCCGGCGAAGGTGCCTGCGTCAAGGTGGTGGTCCAGGCCCGTGTCATGGGTAAGGGTCTGCCAGTGCGGGGGGGTCTCACACTGTTCCTCCCCTACACGGCTGGTAATGGGGAGTGCTGGCGGGCCTGACTGGAGACACTGCTTTGTGTGGTCCCCCCCACATCCCCCTGCCCCAGCTCCATCCCTCAGTTCAGCCGCCGCAGACATTCCCCACCTGGTGGGCACATATGAGAAATTGTCTAAACGGGATGACTTTCACCCCAAAACCTCCCAGCCCAGCGGGATGGGGCTGTGGGGCCTCCCCAGCAAAGGGGCATGGAGCGAGGCTGTGGTGGGGGGGCTAGGGGCACCCCCTGCCCCCCTCTCCTCCAGCCGGGGCTCATTTTCAGGCAGCACAACCGGCTTCTAATTACATTTTCCCCCCTCTCTCCCCTTGCTGCCTAATTGGGCTTTGTTAGTTAGAGCACCAGCTGCACCCCAAGGGCAGCGGTGACCGGGGGATGGGGTGCAGCATCCCTGCGTCTCCCAGCCCCCTGGGAGGCAGGATGAGCACCCCTAAGCCCCAAAATGCCCCAAAAGGGCTCTCAGAAAGGTGAAGCAATGCCCCCACCCCCGGGCCACCCGTGGCTGTACCCCATCCCCACTGTCCCCCCATGTCCCGCAGACCGGCACCATGGCACGCCGATGCTCCTGGATGGGGTGCGCTGTGTCGGTGCCGAGCTGGAGTACGACTCAGAGCAGAGTGACTGGCACGGCTTCGACTAGCCCCCCACCCCGACCCATCCTTGCCCCGTGTGGCTCCTGAGGACGAAGTTTAAATTTAAAATCAGAAGAAACCGAGCTGTCCCCCACACACCCACCCCGGGGCTCCACGGCCACCGTGAAGCTAGGGAGCAGCAACTGCCTCTCCCTCCCCAGCTGCCACACATGGGGTGCACCTGCTCTGGCGTGGGGTGCCCCAGGCGCAGGGGAGATGGGGTGTCCAAAATGCTGGAGCCCAGGCAGGGACCACACTCGCTGCTGCCTCTTTCCCTTTGCTTTGCTCCCCCCTCGTCCCCCAGAGTGGTGGCGTTTAGGGGTGGCTGAGCACCTCCCCCTTCCCCCCACCGGGGGGGAAATTTTTGCAAAAGTTTTTGGAGCTGAGCTGGGCCCTGGGCAGCGGAAGGGAGGCTGGGGCCGGGTCCCCGGTGGCTATGCCCATCCCTATGCCCGTCCACCTCCTCATGTTGCAGCATTGCCTTAGTATCCTGCTTTTCCTTTTTTTTTTTTTTTTTTTTTCCTTTTTTCCCCCGGTATGGCCTGTGGTACCAGGACCGGGAGAAGTGGCTCGGTTCCAAAAGCAGCCATAGGCTCGATGTGCCTATATATATATAAAAATATATATAGAGAGATATATACACATGCCTGTGTGTATGTGGGGGGGTTTGTAAGTACAAAAATCTATAGAAGTAAGTAATAAATGTCAGCTGAGGGGGGGGCTGGAGCTCAGATCCCCACTGTTAAACCCCCCAGGAGCATTGGAGCTGGTGGCTGTAACCTGATTAAAACCCACAGAGGACAATGGGGGGGAACCAGACCTCCTGGGGGGCACAGGGGACACCCCGAGGGGTACAAGACCAGCCCTCCCCTGCAGCCCTGTGCTATTCCAGGGGCTCCCAGGGCTGGCATGGGGGGGGGAGGGTGTGTCTTGTCCATTTATTTGTGCCCCTCCCCAGGGTGCAGGGGGGCTGCGCGAGGTCGTCCCTGCAGGCACGGATAAACCCGGTCAGGCCCTTTGGGGTGAAGGGCCACGAATGGGGTGGGGGGCTTCGTGCTGCAAACTGCCCCGACCACCAGTTAGAAGGGGGTCTGGGAGAGGGTGGGGGGGGCTGCTGCCCCCCTCCTCCTGCGCCACAGGCCCTGTTCGGCTGTGTCGTGCGTGGGACACCAGCTGCGATGGTGACGTGGGATAGATGTGAAAAACAGAAATGTGGGGTGCAGAAGGTGTCTGCGGTGGTCTTCTGGGGGGCTGGGGACTGTAGGGGTGGTCCTCACCCCTGCCTGAGCCCCCAGCCCCCTCAGTCATGCTGAGAGGGGGGTCGTTCTCCCTCTCTTACCGTCAGACCCCGACCCCTTTCCCTGGGAGGTGCAGCACACTGGCCCCACGTTTGGGGTGTCCCATGAGGGAGAGGGCCACCAGTGTGATTGCAGTGGAGTCTGGTGGCAGCCGTGAGCCGCCAGTTGCCTCCAGCCAGCACAAAGCAGGTGCCGGTGGGGGTCCCGGTGTCCATCCCTGCCAGCCCAGGAGTCAGTTGGAGAGGAAGTCGATGGTGGCTCGGACTGTCTTGGCGGTGCAGACATCCACGGCAGTGACCTTGATCTCCGTGTCCCCGAACTGCATGCTGGCGCGGATCTCGCGGCAGGCGCAGGCCGAGCTGCTGGCATCGCCGCTGGCATCGCCCGACGCCTCCAGCTCCAGGCTGATGGTGCCGCATTTGCGCACGCCGGGGTCAGTGATGTAGACCACATCGTCGGTGGCGCAGCAGTAGATGTTGATGATGGTCTTGCGTTGGCCGGGGCGGGCCGGGCAGTAGCTGCGCTGGACCACCTCCCCCAGCGCCACGGACTGGTCCACGGAGACGAATTTCTCGAAGATGTCAGTGCACCAGTTCTTGCCCTCCTTCACCAGCAGCTTCTCCTGTGGGTGCTTCCCCTCCACGAACTTGTTGAGCACCCCTACACCATAGGTCAGAGGGGAGCGGCGGACACGGACGATGGTGGGGTCGAGGCCGAAGAGCACAGCGCCTTTGAGGATGGTCAGTCCCACGTCTTGGGGGACAATGACGCGGCAAGTGGGGCTGAAGGCCACCTGGACGGCACGCTGCAGCATGGGCGACTCGGCAAAGCCCCCCACCAGGAAGAGGAACTTGATGCCGTGGACCTCTGGCTTCTTCAGGAGGTCATCTGGGGAGGGCACAGGGGGCACAGGGCACGTTGGGCAAGGCTGGGGGCTGCCCATGATCCCCTACCCCTGCTCTGGCAAGGGCAGGCTCCGGGCATGGCTGGGGGTGCCACTGCGGGGTGCTGAGACCCTCCCACCCCCTCGCAGGGGAATACGGGGGCTCCGGGGGCCAAGCTGCCCTCGCCCCGGGACCTACCAATGTGTCGGATTATCTGGCTAATGGTGGGCTGGAAGAGCTCACTCATGGCCTCCGCCGACATCCGCAGCATCCCTTGGGACGACCACTTCACAAAGTTCACACTAGGGGGGGCAAAGAAGGGTCAGGGGCTGCCCTCCCCAAAGGCTCCCCCAGGGGGGCTCCCCCAGCCCCAGGAGCAGAGCATCCCACCTACCTGTGCCCCCACCCCTAATTTAGGTCCCTCCGGGGCCACGTGCTCCCCGGGGTTCCCCCAGACCCTGTCGCCCCCCACACACACACTGGGGTCTCACTTGCTCTTCTTGAGGGCCGTCTCCACATTCTGGCCCCGCTGCTTGCGGTAGAAGTCGATGAAGGAGAAGGGCAGGGAGATGTTGAGGGGGCCGGGGCGGGAGGGGGCTGCCGCCCGCTTGCGCGCCTCAAAGGCGATGGTGAGGTCCACCCAGGCTGCCGGGCGCTTTGCCTTGAACGTGGTGATGAAATCCTCCCCGAAAATGTGGCACAGCAGCTTCTCAAAGGCCAGGTCTACCCCCACTGCCCCGTAGGGACCCCCTGGGGGTGGGGGGGCCGTGTCAGCATCCCCATGGCACACACAGCCATGTGTGTGCCATCCCCATGTGTCCCCCATCCCCAGACCCCTCCACACACACCCAGCAAAGTCTGTGCCCCACCGCGGCTCTTCTGCATGGGGATGAGGGTGGGGGGACGTGGTGGGGAGATCCCCATTCAGGGCTGGACCCGGGGACAGGGACAGGTCCCACACTGGCAGGGGAGCATGGAAACATCCCCCCAGAGCAGGGGGAGGGCAGGCAGCGGGGCCACGGCGACAGCAGTCCCCTCCAAAAAGGGAATTCTGTCGGTCCCTGGGTGATGCTCGGGGGCTCGGTGCCCTGCCGCGGCGTGGCTCTGCCAGGCAGTGCCAAGGCTTCTCAGCCTTGTGCCCAGCTCCGCAGGGAGGCCCGTGGCTGGCGGCCGTCACTCACAGGTCACTATTTGGGGGTGCACAACCACCACAGTGCCAAAAATCTCAGCCCTGGGACGGGCTGAGGCCAGGGGCTCCGCGTGCCCCCCCCAAGCTGAGTGAGAAGCCGGTGGGCACGGGCCAGGACACATCCCACTGCCCAGGACCCGTTGCAACCCTGAGTCACCCTGTGCCTTCCCTGGGTGACACTGGGTGCCGCAATCCGCAGCACCTGGGGACAGTGAGGGGATTTTGCGTCCCACACCAGAGTGCCCTGGGCTTCAGCCTCTGCTCCTGCCCCACCCCAGCCACCCCGGTACCCCTGTCCCACCCTGCATCCCCCACATCCCTGCCCAGCTGGCACCCACCGACCCAGCACCCCTGTCCCACCAGACCCCCCCTCCCAGCCCAGCACCCCTGTCCCACTTGAGCCCCCTCCAGCCCAAAACTTGTGTCCCACTGGCACCCCTGTCCCACCTTGCCCCCCCCAGCCCAGCACCCCTCTCCTGGTGACACCAGGGGACAGGGAGGGGACTCCGGCCTGGTGCGGAGGGGGCAGGCTGGGTCGGGGGTGGCCACCTGAGGCTTTGTACAGCTCCTTCAGCGTCCCCTGCGGCTTCTCGATCTGGTGCACGGTGAGGTCCACCGTGCCACCACCGCAGTCCGCCACCACGTACCGGTCACCTGTGGGTGAGGGCAGCAGCCAAGTCGGGGGCCTGGGTCCCCCCTGGCCACTGTGGGCTGTCCCCCAGCCCCCCCCGCCCAGGGCTGACCCCTGGGACACCATCCCCGTGGACTTGGAGCAGCCCCTCAGGGGAAAAAACCACACTTTTAGCCAAAATATTGGGTTGGGGTTTTTTTTCCCCCAAAAAACCAAACAGCTGAAGGAGGTTTGGAGGGTGGGGGGGACATAGCAGTGTTTGGGACAGGACGGGACGGTGGTGGATGGACTCTCACTGGCATTGTCGGGGGGATCACGGCCAAGTGACAGACCAGAGCCATGTCACCACCATGGCGGGGCCAGGCTGGGGCTCCTGGGGAGGCTCTGCCATGGAGGGGGGGTCCAGCCCCCACTCCCCTTGCCCAGGGTGACGCCAGGGGCCAGGCAGCACCCACTGGGGCTCCTGCTCACCCCCCCTGCATTGAATCCTCCCCAAGGGGCTGGGGTCTGCTGGGGTGGGGTGTGGGGGGGACACACTGCCCGTCCCCCTCCCCCAATCCTACCTGCCTGCATTTCCGACCAGAGCTCCCCCACTCCTGACTCCACCAGGAACGTGCGGCTGTGGCGGGACCGTCGGAGCTGCTCTCGGGCTGCAGGACAGGGCGGAGGGGCCAGCATCAGGCTGGGGGGGCCCAGGACCACCAGCATCCCTGGGATCCCCCCCAGCAGGTGGGGAACGCTGTGGGAGGGGTCTGCTGGGGAGCACTGGGTGCCCGTTCCCTTCCAACTGGGACACCGAGATGGGATACCAGTAAGACACCAACTCTGCGTCCGGAGCGAAGTGGATGCTCCCCCCATGGATGGGAGCATCCCCCTCCAAGTGGAGGGATCCTCTCCCTGTCCCGGCATTATGGTTACAGCATCGACCGGGGATGGAGGGAGCAAAATTATAGGGAAGGGGATGGGAAAAGCGGAGAACAGCCGGGAGCAAAGGCCAGGGAAGGGGTCAGCCCCCCAGCAAGGGCCTGAGGTGCCGGTGGTGGACCCATGAGGAGGGCACAGGGGTCTCTGGGGAAAAGCACCCACACCGGGGAGCCCCAGGGGGTCTGCCAGTGTACCCCAGCCCCCCACTCCAGGGTCACCCACCGCAATGCCTCAAACCCCTTGCCCAATCATGGCTGCTGACAGACCCTCGAGACCCGGTTTGCAGGACTGAACCCCCACCTGCTCCACCTCCTGCTCCAGCAGCCCCCTCCCCATCTTGCCAGCACCCATGGCTCACCCTGCCGAAAGCTGGAGTCGATGGCGTGGTCAGGCACCCACCCGTGTGCCGGGGGTCTGCAGCTCAGCTCCAGCAGCTGGTGCAGCCGAAGTTTCCTGCAGTAAATGGAAGCGGCTTCGGGCTCCAGTGCGATCAGCAGCTGCTCTGGGTTCTCTGGGGACACCAGACCGGCCTGCCAGGAGGATGGGGTGTCAGGGCAGAGATGGTGCCGGTGCACCAGGGGCCCTCATTCTGCCCATATAGGCACTATGTGTTGCATGGAAACCCTACACATCACCGCCGTGCGCCCGGCATCACCAGTGCTGCAGAGGTGAGTTTGCTCCTGCCCATCCCACAGACACAGCGGCAGCACCCAAAGGACACCCCCCACCCCTGGACACATCCTCATCCTCAGTTCCCCCCCACCTTTGCCGTACACCCCGCTCTGAACCTCCCCACCCCAAGTTTCAAAGCCTGTGCCCAACAACAAGAGGTGTCCCCCTTTTCCTAGATAGCACAGCCTCCTGCGGGGGTCACCGCGTGGCACGGCCCCCCCAGGGGTCCCGTCACCTTGTAGGCAGCCTCCCGCATGAACTGCTTGGCTGGTTGCTTCCAGATGGCGGGCACAGTGATGACCCAGCGGATGGCATCGTGCTCGGGCAGGGACGGGCACTGGTCCTGCAGCTCCTGCCAGGTGAGACATGGCAGGTGACACCTCCCCTCACCAACCACCCCCAACCCCAGCTGGAGCATCATGGCCTGCAGTGAAGGGTGAGGAAGCGGTGAGGATGAGGGGCAGGACCTGTTCTCCATTTGGGGAGGAAGAGGATGGTCACGCTCACATGACAGCACGGGCAGAGCTGGCACAGGCATGGGGTGCGCTACCTGCACGGCATGCTGCTTAAAGAAGTGGAGTGCATGGGCGAACACCTGCAATGCTGCCATCTTCTTCCCGTTGATGGCTTCTAGCTCCGTTTTCATGGTGAGATCCTGCCGGGAAGAGCAGCGACAGCGAACGGATCATGCAGGGTGCTGGGATGTGGCCGGTGTCCCACCTGGCCCTGTTGGCGAGACTTGGGCAGGGCGCTCGTGTCCCCCCATGCCACCTGGGCATGGGTGCTCTCAGCACCACACTGCAGCCACATCCACCTGCCCTGAAGCAGCTCAGATGGAGGGAACCAAAAAACGCACCCCCCGTGCAAAGGACGAAAGCGTCACTATGTGCCAAGCATGCGGAAAGCAAACGGGGAGCCAGAGGTGCTGGTGGTCAGAGGTTGTGCTGGTAGCCCCTCACCAGCCCTCCCAGGTCCTCACCAGCCATCCTGGTTGCTTTCTGTGGAGAGGGGGGTACATCCCTGGCGCTGGTGCAGGTGACGTGCAGCCCAGCCGGGGTCCCCCCAGGGAGGTCAGGGCAGGGGGAGCAGGGACTTACGCTGGTGCTGTGAATCTTCATCTTAAACTTCTCAAAGTAGAGCCAGTCACGGGCTTCCTCGGGGTCCAGGTCATGGTAGTAGTCCCTGGCCGTGTAGCCAAAGCTGTGGAAGGCTCCCTCCGGAGTCAGCAGGAGGCTGGTGGGGGTCTTCTGGTTGGCCACCCCTGGGTCCCCCCCTTCCCATTTCCTGCAAACAGGAGCCGGCAGCGGCCCATGAAGTTCCAGGCTGGAGAATGGGTCATAGAATCATAGAACCATCGAATGGTTTGGGTTGGAAGGGACCTCAAAGATCATCTGGTTCCAACACCCCTGCCATAGGCAGGGCCACCCTCCACTACACCAGGTTGCTCCAAGCCCCATCCAACCTGGCCTTGAACACTTCCAGGGATGGGGGTCCTGTCCTGTTTCCTTTAGTTACACAGACACAACCTTAAGCAGCTTAAAAGGGGGACAAAGAAGGGATTGAGGTCCCAGGAAGGCCACACACCAAGGATGCTCTGCTCCCTGCAGGTTGTCAACACAAGTGAGTGCTAATGAAGGGACGCTCCCACCTCACCCGCCATGGCCAGGTGGCAGCCCTCGCCCACGACGGTGCACAGCCCAGATCTGTCCCTGCTCCCAGCATGCCGAATTCTGGCCGCTTTGGGCAAAAAGTCCTTCAAGAGCCCCGGCAGCAGCTCTGGGGCCGCCGGCTGCTCCTCACCTCATCATATGGATGGCCTCGGGGTCGCTGGAGAAGCTGAAGGCATAGCCACTGGATGTGGTGCCGAAGTCGATGGCCACTACCACAGCAAAGGAGGCAGTTTGGTGGGAGCGAGCCTCAGTCCTCTGAAACGCAAGGGCAGCCGTGAGGAATGGGCTCTGTCCTGGGGGTGAGCACCAAAACAGGGCCGGCTGCTTCCAGAAAAGGAGTGAAATAAAAAAAAAGCACCCATGAAGGGGTTAATTTTTCCTGCATCAGGCCCTCAGGCTCTGTCATTTCTGCCCAGGAAGGGCCACGGTGATGCCGACAATGTGGGGCAATTCTCCCACAGCTCCAAATCACTGAGAAGAGGGTTTGCCCACACCAAGGGTCTCTGCAGTGGTCCCAAAGACGGGCTCGGGGGCCAGGGGAATTTGGGCAACCCCAGACACCTGCAGCCACTGCCCACGGCGGTGGTGCTGAGCCCTCTGTGCTTGAACCCTGGCAAATTTCAGCTGAGATTCCCCCCAAACCTGCCCTGCTCTCCATCTCAGCCCAAGGAACCCCGTCCCAGGTGTCCCCACGGGGCACCCAACCAAAAATCTTCCCAGCCCCGGTGCCGAAGAGGGTTCCTGCTGCTGCCTCCTACGGCTGGTGCTTTTCCAGTCCTGCCTCTGGGTCCTCATCCCAGTGATGGCAGATGGAGCGGCGGTGCTGAGGGAGCTGCAAAGCCACGGTGAGGCCCGTGCTGGTGTCATGGAAAGCTAAAAGCCCTTGTTAACTTTTATCGTACTTGGGTTTGGTAAGAGCAGACGTCAAGTATCCACGAGAAAAGCCAGAAATGTACATGTTCATGGAGCTGGAAGGACCAGGGAGGAACCAGCTCCGGCACGCTCCTGTCTGCGTCCTTCCCCACCAGGCAGCCCCCCAACTTATGCTGGTGTTTCCTCCAGCTCCTGCGCCAGAAAAACCCCTCGGTCCCCTAAATCCCACAGCTAAGGGGGTGTTTGGGTCCCAGCGACAGACCGACCCATCCTTCGGCTGATACCAGGGAGTGAGGTGGGGATGGTGACAAAACCGGGAGGGGAGGCAGTGGGCAAGTGACTATCGACCAGGGAAGGACGGGAGGGAGCCCCAAAACAGCCTTACCGGTGACTGGGAGGGCGTCAGCGGGGCGATGCTGCAGCTGTCGCAGGGCATCCCGGGGGAGGTGGGAGGGGATGGCGTGGGGCACCGCTGGCTGCTGGCACCTGGAGACACAGCAGGGGGATGCTGGGATGGCGACAGGCCCCAGCATCTCCTGAGGACCATTCCCCGAGGTGGGGGCAACATGTGACGCCCTAACAACGGAGCCACTGCGGGTTTGGCAGCGGAGGGGTCAAAGCTGCTGCAGGGGCTGTTCCCGGTGGGCTGCACACAGGGTGACTCTGGGCTTGGGAGGCTTCCCACGCTTGTTTCAACCATGTGTAAGGGAGAATCTCAGCAGTGATTAAATTAGCAAATGAGGGGCCCCTTGGAGGTGTTGGGAGGAGGTGCAGGAAGTGGCTGCACCTGGTGCCAGCACTGGTGGGCTTGCAGGGACCCTTCCTTCCGGGTATGGGGCTTATGGAGAGAAAGTGGATGGTGGTCAGAGAAGAGCTACAGGACTGGGTGACCTTCTCCCCCGGGGCTGGGGGATGGCAGCTCTTGCTTGGTCATGGTGCTGCAGGGAGGAGTTCAGCTCTCCGGTGTGGGCAGGTTGCGGCAATGGGACATGGGCTCCTGTGATAGTTTGATGTGTGGGGGGGTGTTCTGGTGGCAGGAGAGGGGATTTGCTCCCTGTGCCACCAGATCTGAGTCCCATCCCCCCTCAGGGGGTTGAGCCAAATTGGCGCCTCTGCGAATAACCCTATTTAAGTTGAGACAAAGGGGCGGGAAAGGGTCTTTTTGCTCAGGAGCGAGGAGAGAGCAGGAGGGCGCTGCCCTTGCTCCCGGCTCCCGGGCCGGGCGGCTGCTCGGGCCCGGGCCGGCGCCACGTGCTCAAGATGGCGCCGGGGGGAGCCACATAGGGGACTCGGGAAGCACCTTGCTCCCGAGGTGCCCGCCGGGCCGAGCTTCCCCTGAGAGGATTAAGATCTAAGAGAAAACAACCACAACGACCGGGTCAGTTAAGGATGGAGCAGGAGGAGGTGTGCTGGAGCTGAGGTTTCCCTTGCAAATCGGTGTGAGATGGCAGGCGGCCCCCCTGCAGCCAGGGTGTACTCGGCGGAGCAGAGACCCACTCGTGGCCTGTGGAGAAGCCCACATCGGGGAAGAGATGCCTGAGCCCAGGAGAGGTCATGGAGCAGGGGATGCATGACGAGGTCGTGGAGGCATCTGGAGTCCGTGGGACGACCCACGCCGACGCGAGTGGCAGCAGCTCCCTAAGAGGCCGAGACTGGTAAAGCCCGAACTGGTGCAATCCATGGGGAAGGATTGCAATCCTGCGGGCAGGACTTACGGTGGAAAAGTTTGGGGACTTTTTTCCTCGTGAGTAGGGGATCCACTGAAGCAAGGGAAAAATGGGGTAAAGACTCCTCCTCCTTTAAGGAGGCAGTTAACAACATGGATGAACTGACCTGCACCCCCATTCCCTGTCCCCCTGCGCCGCCGGGGGGGGGGTTGAGCCAGGAACGAAAGGAAATAGGGGGTGGGGAGGTGTTGTTTTAAGATCTGGCCTTGTTTTCTCTTTCTCCTCTCAAGTAACCGGTTTCGTTCCCTTATGTCTCCTGTTAAGTAACTGTTAATAAATTGTTTTGTTTTATGAAGAAAGACTGAGTCATGTTTTGCCCGGGACCATAGTTGGTGGGTGCTCCCTTTCGGTTCTTGTCTCGACCCTCAGTCCAAAAACCACGACAGCTCCGTGTCCTCTCCATCACCGGAGAGGAACTGGCACGTGGAGATACTGGTGAACCTGGGAGCCCAGTTTCTCCCTGTTGACTCCACAGAGACCCGTGGGGGTGGCTGCAGATGGAGATGCTTCTCCTAGAGATGAGCGATCCGAGGTGGGATGGATCCTGCCCTGTACATCTGCAGGGGACCGCAGGAGCGGAGGCGCAGTGGTCTTTGGCCAGCAAAGGAGCAGCTGCATCTAATTCCTTGTAGCCAGCGACAGAAGAGCCAGGACTAAAAGCTTGTGCCGTGTTTGTAGCGGAAAGGGACACGGTGGCTCTCCAGAGCTGCCTATTTTAAATCAAGGCAGTCGTCGTCACGTAAATACATGCTTGGCAACGCCCAGCAGGGTTGGCTGCGAAGGTGCCAGAGCGGAAACACTCATATTCAGCAGGAATGGGGGGGGGAAAATCTTGGGAGAGTGATGCCATTGAGCTGCCGAGGTAGAGCAAGTGTCCGCAGCACGAGGCCATGGAGAGCCAGCGCCATGGTCCATGCAGAGGGGAGATGTGCCCAGGTCTGACCGCAGCCGTGCCACAGAACAACCCCTTTGGCAGAGCCAGTCACTCCTGCGTGAGCCTGCAACAACTCGGTCCCCTTGTCCTGGGGATTCTGGCTGATCCCACTGTGCCAGCCTGGCTGGGGGCTGCTCCGGAGGCCCCGGTGGGACGCTCAGCCCAACCAGTGCCGGGGCCGTGGGCTGCCCATGCTCCTCCTGCCACATGGCTCCAATTAGCGAGGGGATTAATCATCGGTCCTGCGAACGCATGAGCTGCTGGACGGGCTCCAGTTATCGGCAGGGAGCAGCCGGGAGGGGGTTGGCGCAGCAGGGACTGTCCACCCCATGGGCTCTGCTGGGACACGTGCTCTGGCCTTGCCGGGCAGTTCCATGCCAGGATCTGGAGCACAGGAGCAGGGATGAGCAGCACCAACTCCCAGCTGGACACTGGGAGGTTTGGAGCTGGAGGAGGCTCCTTGGTCTTTCCTCATGGAAGCATAAAACTCTGGCTCTCCCTCTGCCAGAGGGTGCTGGCAGCCGGCGTCTGTGTCCAGGCAGATCCATGCCAGCTGCTAGATGCCAAGGGGCAGCTCCCTAAATCCCTCTGGCAGCTCGGGAGCCCCAGAGCCTGGAGCAGGGGTGCCCTGGGACACCCCGACAGCAGCAGCCGTGGGCATCCCCCATCCCAGCAGCGGGGGTCCCAGCTGATCCCCCCCAGCTGCTTTGTGTCCTCGGCTGGCCCAGAGCCAAGCCTCTGGCACATTGCTCACCCCGAATTTGGTGCTGCGGTGTCAGGGCTGGCGCCTTGCTGCATGCCCCACGGGAGCTGTGCCAGTGGGCTTGGCCGCTCCCTGCCACGACTCGGCTCCCAGCCCTGCACAACTGCTCCCTAAGTGCGTTTTGCTGTATCCTGTGTCTGTGCCATGAATATTTGATCCCCAACAAATGGGAACGTCTCTCCAGGCACCTCCACATGCTGGCAGAGCCGCGCAGTGAGGGGAGGCCGGTGCCCCCTGCCCAAGGGGGAATGTGTTGCCCACGCTGGGCAGCTTGGTCAGGCTTCGAGCCGGAGGCTCTGGAGCCCCAGTGCAGGGCTGAGCACATAGAGCATCTTTCCTGCAGGTCCAGAGCTGGAGCTGGCACCCACCAGCATGTGGGCATTGGGGTCGCAGCAATCTGGAGGTGCTGGGGGGACCCCCAGGGGGTTAACTCTTGCATTCACTGGGGCTGCTCCGCAGTTGGCGTTGGCAGGGCTGGGTTCCATTGCCACAGCTGGTTCTGGTTACCCTGGCATGGGAGTGGCGTGGGGGGCTCCACCGCCAGATGATGATTGCGGAGGGGACAGACAGCCACTGACGGGGGGTGCTGCGGGGTGGGGGGATGCCCAGAAGTGGGGGGTGGGAGAGGAGCAGTGAGCATCACACTTTTAGGGAGCTTGTCCTTGCAGATGGGGGGACAGGGATGGGGACAGGGACCCCCCGGCCCACTGTCATCCTCGCTGGGCCCCCTCCCTGGAGATCAGCCTTACCCAGCCGGAGGCTCTGCATCCCAGGCTTCAGCAGCATCGCCATGGTGGCCTCGCTTCCCGGCTGTGCAAGACGGAGAAGGGACAGTGGGAAGAGTGTCCATGTGCCCAGAGGTGCTGAGCTTCATCAAAAAAGGAAACTGAGGATGGGTCATTCTTTACAGTTATTTTCCGAACCGAAGTGGTCACTGCCCAGGACCTAGATCCCCATGGCACAGTGACCATGTTAGCAGGAGCGGGACCAGGCAAAGGTGTCCCTGCCCGTCCTAGGGGCTGTGATCCAGCCCTTACCACCTCCGAAACCGCTTCCCCAGCTAATAAACCACATCCCCAGCTAATAAATCGCTCCTGGCTCTCTGCCTGATGCAAGAGCATCCCATCGCCTCTGCAGCCACCTGCTCCTGGCTTAAAAATGGCAGGTGATGAGGGGCTGAGCGAGGAGGGGCCGCAGCCGACGAAGGCTGTGGGTCAAAGCGCAGCGAGGATGGCGGTGCTGGTGGTGCCGGGACTGTGCAG
Organism: Tauraco erythrolophus; assembly: GCF_009769465.1. Classification (NCBI taxonomy): domain Eukaryota; kingdom Metazoa; phylum Chordata; class Aves; order Musophagiformes; family Musophagidae; genus Tauraco; species Tauraco erythrolophus. The sequence goes on from NC_141469.1 coordinate 20,674,410, forward strand.
GGAGGGGAGGTATGGGCAGGCCGGGGCTGTCAGAGGGGTTTCTCCATCAAAACGGCTTTCCATGGGGTTACACGGGTGCTCAGGGGATCGCCCCTCTCGCACTGGGAATTCTGCTTCAGGACCCGGGGGAGGGGAACCCCGGCTGTGTCACCCCACAGCCCAGTTGGGCAGGACTGTCAGGGACATCCTTTGGGTCCCCATCCCCAGGGTCTGAGTCCCCCCCACGTGGCCACCCACATCGCAATGATACCCGGAGCAGTCAGCCTGAACAAGATGGAGCAGCGAGGCCCCGGGCTCCAGGAACTCAACAGCTCCATTCCCTGCCCTGCCGTGGCCGTGGGACGGTGCAGGCGGGTGGTCCGGAGCCTGTGCAGACCCCCAGGGTCCGGGTGGCTGAAATCCTCCTTCTCAGCAAACCAAAGCAACTGCCGGTCTCGTCATGGTGGGGATTGTTGGCTGATGGTCGCCCCCGTCCCCGAGCGGCTGAGCCCCTGCCTGGCGTCCCGGTGAGGAAGGTGGGTCCCAGTGGCTCCTGGTGCTTGCTCCGGCAGCTCGTGCAAGAGCAGTGTTTTTGGAGGAGTTTCCACCATTTCCGCCTCCACAGGGGCTCACGGAAATGGGGAAAGGAAACAAGTTTGGGAGGGCTGTGAGGCGGGCGGGCAGGACACCGGAGCCTCGCTGGTGGCGCAGGGACGCCAGCTCTGCTGGGCATGGTGTCGCCGTGGCTCGGGCTGCCCCAACGCGGGGATCCTCGGGGCAGCTGGGAGGCTGGGCTCCAGATGTGCAGGGAGTGGGAGGAGGCCACAAGCCCCCTGTGCCAGTGGCGAGCGCGTCTGCGGGGCTGGGGATCCCCCCAATATCCCGGGCAAAGCTGTCGGGTTTACATGGCCCTTTGTCGGAGCCCTCCCCTCCCACTGCCATCGCTCGGCCACGGCTGGGACATGGGAGCTGGTGCGATGTCCCTGGAACGGTTTGGCCCCAGCACAGGCCTCCCCAGCCCCTGCACGGCGCTGGCATGTCACAGCACTGTCCCCGTGGTTCGCAGTGGTACCCCCGGCAGTCTCAGCAGCATCCGCCAAGGATAGGGTGGATGGGGCCATGGAAGCCCAGGAGGGGCTCAATGCGGTGATCCCCACTCCCACCCTGCCCACACCCTCGCTGAGGAGAAGTCTCCGGAGTCCTGACACCCCTCCCGCCCTGATGCCAGTATGTCCGCTCACCGGTGCCCCCAAAATGGGGAGACACCCCAGATGTCCTGGCTGCAGAGGCGACACCCTTGCCCTGACCAAGGCAAGAGCCAGGTGACGCCAGGTCCCCGCCATCCCCGTGCCCCAGGGGGTGCCTCTGCTGGCCCCCAGCTTCCACGAGACCCCCCCGGCCACTTACCTCTTGGGAGGGGGGACACAGAAGTTGGGGGCCCCCGTGTCTAGCCACTGCCTTCTGGCTCCGGCTGCGCCGGCCGGGGTGCCAGCTCCCACCGCTCTGGCGATGCACTCCTGCTCGCAGCCACCGGCGATGGCCAGCAGCTCCAGCCCCGGCCCTGCTGCACAGCCCCCCGCGCTCTGGCTTCCTCTGGCTTCTCCCAGCGCCTTCCTCCCGTTCCTGCTCCCGGCCAGCGCCCAGCCCAGACAGCGCCTCAAATTGCAATTCCAGCTGCAGATGTGGGAGCGGGAGGAGGAGGAGGAGGAGGCAGGGCCAACGCCTCCCAGAATGAAACCTAAACTCCGAAACTCGTTGCTCAGCCCAGGGACTCGCCACGGCCTCTCCACGCTCGGGGCCCCCAGACTGTGGAGGGGAATGGATCCCCGAGGCGGGTTGAGGCTCCCGAAACAGCCCGGGATGGGGATTTTGAGGGCGGGAGGGAGACATTGACGATCCTCCACCTCTGCCAGCACCGTCACCCTGTTAATTTGTCTTTTCCCTGTCCTCGTGCACATTTCTCCCCCAGCTTTTGTCACTCTCTTCATCCCGGCTGACACGTGGGATATAGCCCCGCGTCTCTCCATTTCTCCCAGCCCTGCAGACCCCTCCAGGCCATGCTGCTCTCCAGATGGGGCTCCCGGCTCTGGCTGTGCCGGGGAAGTGGTGCCAGGGAAGCAGTGCTGGGGTGTCCCGAGAGCGGGAGGCAGATGAGGGCTCCGTCCTGCGGCTCCCAAAGGTCTGAGAGCCAAGAAAAATCAATTTGTGGAGGACTCAAAAACATAGGCAGATCATTGAGATTGTGGGGATCATCAGGGTCATTGGGATCATTGAGTTCATTGGGATCATTGAGTTCCTTGAGATCATCGGGATCACTGAGATCATTGAGATCCTTGAGATCACTGGGGTCTTTGAGATCATAGGGGTCATTGGGAACACGGGGATCATTAGGGTCATGCCTCAGATCGCTGCAGGCTGAAGAATTGGTCTTATTAAAAACCTGCACAGATATATAAAATTCAGGTATATAAAATTAACACGGTACACGCAAATTGTATCTCAAAGGGATCATTTAGTAGGTCCTAAACCGTCATGGGGAGCGGAGCAGGTGTCCAGATGTACTGGGGCCGTACCGCAGCTGTACCAGGGATGGCGGGGGTTGTGGTGACAGGCTGGGTGGCAGGAGCAGGGAGGTCTCAGCCTCCCGAGCCCTGCCCTGCATCGCTGCCAGGGACCGGGGAAGCTTCTGGAGGGAGCGGAGGAGGAGGGGAAGAGAGGGGTGGAGGGGGCTACGCCTCTGTTTGCTTCCCTGGCGCCTCGTCAAGAGCTGAGGTAGCGCTTTCCGGTAATTGAGGTGAGGCCCATGGCAATGCCGGTGAGACAGGAAGCCCGGGAGGAGAGAGAGCCAGAGCCGGGAAACGAGCACCGGTCCCCAACCAGGAGCAAAGCCTGCGCTCTGCTGGGGGGGAAAACAACCCAGGGGCCAGGCCAGGCTGGGGTGTCCCCCATGCCAGCATCGGTGCCCGCAAGCCAGTGCAGCCACCAGTGGGCACAGCCCTGCCCAGTTCACCCAGTTTGCACCCCAAAGGCAGACGGCACCTCCCGGCGTGAGCAGAGCAGAGAGCTGGTCCTGCCTGTGCCTGTGCATCATCACCATCACCATCATCATCATCTCCCATCACCAGGCACCCTGGCGTGAGGCAGAGGGGCAGGCAAACAGGGATGAAGGAAAGTGCCTCAAACAGACCGAGATCAACACTACCTTGTTGCCGAGGGGTTCCCATGGCGAAGTGGGTGCTGCTGCCCGTGGTCCCCCCAACTTGCCATGCTGGCACACTGGGAGCGGCTTCGACTGAGGGCAGAGCGGCCGGTGGTGCCGGCACCAGCGAAGACGACATACCAGCCAATTTAGGAATTTTCCTGTTCTTGGCCATCTCATCCAGGCCCGCTGTTCCTTGCAGAGCCACAGCCCTCTCAAGCTGTTTCGGGTCCCTCCGAGGTCCCATCTCACCATGCTGCGGTGGCCAGGCGCTGCCTCGGTTTGGCAGCCCCTGCTCCGACTTCCCACGGAAACCTCGGGGAGACGGAAAGCACCGGAGTGCAGGGGCCATCTGCGGTTGTTGTGCTTGTGGTTTGGGACCAGCTGTCAGCAAACAGCCTGTGCCTCAGTTTCCCCATCATCATCCTTGTGCTGGAGGCGTCGGGGAGGGCTACACTGATCAGGGGGGTGCCAAGACCTGGCTCTCATCAGCTGAACCCCGCAGAGACCAGACCCCCAGTGGGGACCCGGACGGACCCCCGGATCTTCGTCCCAGCACCAGGGTCCCTGCTGTGATGGAGGAGGAGGATGGTGTTGGCGCAGCAGGCACGATGGTTTCTTACAGACTGTACCAGCACCCAGCCCTCACTGGCTGGGGTCTGGAAAACACTAGCCAGGGTGGCGCGGCAGCCACTAACGAGGAGAGGCTGCAAGTCCCACTCGGGGTGGGGGACAGGCACACGGCGCTAGCCCAGCACCCCCACCCGTTGGCAGATATTTCCTGACCCAGGTCAGTGGGAGTTCTCCAGGAAAGAAAAACAAACCCAGCGAGAGAGGCCAAAAGGGGGGACGGGGCTGAAAAGGACCCTGTGCTGCAGCTCTGCCTTGGGAAACCCTGCGGCATCCCAGCAGGGGGGAGTGGGACTCTTGCTTTCTCTCCCAGTGCCCAGCTGTGCCCTTGCCTCTGCCTCCAGCACTATCCAGCGACAGTCCTCATCTGGATGGCCTTAGTTCTTCATGGATTGTGTGTTCCGTCCCCTGATATCTGTGCTGGGACCCCAGGGACCCCCATCCCACACCCCCTTTCCTCCTTGGGCACTGGGAGCTGGTGACACAGGCACATGGGGACGAAGGAGCAGGACGGCAGCCGGGCAGGGAGGCTGCAGCAGGGAGCTGCCATTTCCTTGGGATTTTTGCCACCCCTTGGGGCTCTGGGGGGGGTTAAACTCTGAAAAATATCATCATAGAGTGTGTGTACGGGAAACATTTCTCACTTCCCATCTCTGGCATCATGGCATCGCCCCACCACGGCATCACCCCCCGCCATGGGCATTGCCCCTCTGCAGCACCACCCCACCATGGCATCACTCCACCATGGGCATCACCCCAGCACGGCATCTCCCCACCAGGGCATCACTCCACCCTGGGCATTGTCCCACCATGGCATCACCCCACCATGGCATCACCCCACCATGGGCGTCACCCCACCAGGGCATCACTCCACCATGGCATCACCACTCCCTGGAAAGGAAAATGATGGATTCAAACCAAAAATGGGTCTTTCCACCCTCCCACGGCCAGGGGACCCCACAACCCTGCCCTGCTCGGCACAGCCCCGGCAGCCCTGGCAGCGCAGTGGGAAGGTGGGGCTGCCGCGCACCTCCAGTGCCCGCCAGTGATGTTTCAGGTCTTGATAACCATAAGCCATAAGAAGAGGATGAGCAAGATGCAAAGTGATGTAGCAAAGCAGGAACAAGGGAGCGGAGCAGCGTGGGGCGGATCTTTACCCCGTCCCCACCGTCTCAGCTGCCACGCAGGCGAGAGCCGTGTTGGGGACATCGTCCTGACAGTGGCTGTCCCTGAGGGCTCTTAAACAGGTCCTTCACTTCTCACTCAGCGGCCACCTCGTACCCCCTACCGCAGCTGAGCGTGGCCTCAACAGTTCGGCTTCAAGCGCCGGGGCTGGAGGGGGCTTTGGGGGGAGGGGAAAGGTGCCTGGGTGGGGGGTCCCCATCTGCCAGGCGGTGATGGCCATGGAGTGTCCTCAGTCAGCCCCCGGGTGCCCTAGGGATGGGGGCACCTGTCACGGGAATGTCGTGTGGTGGAAGGATGCCTTAAAAATTCCTCCAAACTCCCATCTCGAGCATTCGGATTTCCGAGCCAATGTTCCAGCAGTTTTGGCAGAAACTGCTTTTTCCCCCGCCAGGAAACCATTGAGAAACCCTGAATCTAAGTATTTCCACCCAAAAACTGCTGTCATCGTTCTTGGCAAAACCTCTCACGAATGGGAAAGCCATTTCTCACCCCGAGCTGCGCCGGCATCGCCAGCAGCTGGATTTCCCAGTACCAATGGGCTCATCCCGCGCAGTGTGTCCTCACAGCTGGCTCTGCCCTCAGCCACTCTCCATGACTTTTGTGGAGACACAGAGTTGGTTTGGCTCTACATCTGGGATGAGGAAAGCATCCCGGCTGGTTCTGGCCCAGCACCTCTGTGGCTTTGCACTGTCCTGGGGGATGCTGGAGCATCTGTGTGCTCCTGTCACATCATGCTGGAACATGGGCGTGGGGCTGCAGCGGGCCAACCCAGGTCACCGTCCTCCCCATGCAGCTGATGGATCATCCGAGTCAGGACAGGGCTGTCACAGCTTTGGACATGGGGGTCTGTGGTCGTTCAGGGGAAGGGGGACACACAGGCACTGCCTCCAGGAAAAGCAAACCCTGGGATCTAGGCTGAGCCAGGCTTTGTGTCCGGTCTCATCCGGACCACTCCGGTGGGCTGCAGCAGCGAGCGGGTGGGAGTGATGCCGCAGGTGACCACAGTCCCCAGGGCGCTCCTCACCTGGCCTTGAGGCTGCAGGGGCTGGTGGCCCATCAGGGTGGGCTCCACCACTGCCTGGCAGCAGCACAGGGACCAGGGATGGCCACGGGCGCAGGGCTCCGGCAGCACTGCCATGTCGTATCACATTGCATTGTACTTTATCGCTCTTTGTGTCACAGGAATAATTTAAGTGGCTTTTTCTCGGCTGGGGCTGTGGGAAGCCCTGTCGGGCTCTTGAGCTAATGGAGCATCTGGGATCAGTGACTCGGAATGCTTAAAACACTTTGGTCCAGCTTTTTCTAAATTCAAAAGTCAGGTTTGTGCATTTGAGATGGATTTTTCACTTGGAAGCTCACAGTGCTTCTACATATGTGGATGTTACAATCTCCCAGAGATGTTGAATCCAACCAGGATGTTTCCTTCAAGTCAAGTAGCAACTCAGCCTGAAACTTCTCTCACGAGCACAGGAACCAGTGGAGCCTTCCAGGGCCATGCCCAGCCGATCCCTGTGCCCAGCTAGGCTTCCCTGGGGCCATCCAGGCAGGTGCTGCTCTGTCATAGGCACAAGCAAAGGTTTGTGCATCCTCTCGCCTCAGCAGGTCTCTCCTGCCCTTCCGGCACTGCCCTTCCAACTGCTGCCCCCCACCTCTGCCTGAGCCCCACAGTCCCTTATCCCCAGCTCTGCACCCTGCCAGCAGCCTCCATCCCATCCCACCCCATCTCATCTCATCCCATCTCATCTCATCTCATCTCATCTCATCTCATCTCATCTCATCTCATCTCATCTCATCTCATCTCATCTCATCTCATCTCACCCTAAACCAACCCATGCCATGTCATGCCAGGCCAGGCCAGGACATCTCATCCCATTCCATCTCAACTCAACACATCTCATCCTATCCCGTCTCATCTCATCCTATCCCATCTCATCCCATCCTATCCTATCTCATCCTATCTCAACCCATTCCATCTCAACCCATCCCATCACCTTCCATCCCATCCCATCCCATCCCATCCCATCCCATCCCATCCCATCCCATCCCATCCCATCCCATCCATCTCAACCCACCTCATGTCGTCTCGTCTCGTCTCGTCTCATCTCATCTCATCCCATCCTATCTCATTCCATTTCACCCCATCTCAACACACTCCATCCTATCCCACCTCACTCTATCCCTTCTAATCTTATCTCAATCCATCCCATCCCATGCCATTCCACTGCACCCATCCCAGGAGCCCCTGACCCATCCCTGGGTGAGGACTCCCGCCCCGCTGTGCTCCCTCCTCTCTTCTCACGCTTTTGGCGTGAGGACCAGCCACTCCAGATCCAGGGGGGACAGACACCAGTGGGGCTGGGGCAACCATAACACGGGACAGGCTGCCATAATACTGACCCTCTCACTGGCCCACACCCCCTCTCAGCCCCCACCACCACCCCAGCTCTGCAGAGCTCGAAGGGGGCCTGGGGGCCTCTCACCGACCCCACTGCCAAAGACAACATTTTCCCGGTGCTGGAGCCAGCTGGGCTGGGTTCCCAGGGCTGGAGGGCCCTCGGTGACTGCTGGCGTTGGGGACTTCAGGGGGGGACGGCGTGCAGCCGGTTCTCACCATGAGCCTGAACCGGCTCCATGGGGCCAGAGGGGGAGAGTTAAATACGTGCCACCCCCCGCGCATTCCAGGCAGAGGGGATCCATATGTGCCTGACTCTGGGATCTGCCTGCGCTCCATGCGACGTGGGGGGGCTGAGAGGGGTGGGGGGGTGGGAGAGGTGCAGGGGATGCGCCCAGACCACCGTGCTGGGGGTCCCCAACGTCCGTCTGACTCCCAGCCCCCGGAGCAGCCCCCCAGGATTCCTTCCTGGCCGGGACAGTGCTGCGCTGCCCCACCTCCCCCTTCCCAGCCTCCCTCCCAAAGAAAAATAATCTGTGTTGACTCAGGTGCCAGCGCTGAGTGCGGTGACACCACAGTTTTACGGCCTGTCCGCCAGCAGGGCAGTTATTTATTTTATTTGTTCTTCTTTTTCAGCCTTTTCCCCCAGGAATGTTCAGGTGAGGCTTTTGGGGGGGCGCTACAGGAAGATCCAACCCCCCCTCCAGCACCACCCTCCCACCTGCTCCCAGCGACGTCCGCTGCCAGAAACCCAAAAGACACATTTTTTTGCCAGTTTTGCCCCAGTTCTCATGGTGGTGCTGCCTTTGGAGTCCCCCCACCCAGCCAGACTGCCACGAATGGCGGTGGGAGGTCCCTGGGATGGGGCGCCTGGCACATCCATGCCAGCTGGGATGGGCCACCTGGTTTGGACTCAGCTCTTCCCATGGATGTTTTCCCTCCTCTCTCTCCCTGGGCACAGGGCGTGGGTGACGTCGGCACATCACACACTTTCACCGGTTTCCCTGATCTTTGGCTTCTCCAGAAGGTTCCCCTTCTCGGATGGCCACCACCCCATGGGAATGTGGCTCCATACCTGGAAAGAGGAATCTGTTGGGGCTGTGCACCGGCTGCTGCCCACCGCCCACCCACCGGCCAGAGACCGGAGAGGTTGCCCTCCTCCTCCGCGTGCCCAGCATGCCACAGGCGCCTGATGCGGCATGGACAGAACCTCCGCTGCCGCTCGCATCACCGACCTGGGGGAGTCCGGGGGTCCCGGCAGCTCAGCTGGCTGTGGGGCAGGGGGGTGCAAGCTGTCAGCCGGGGAGAGGGAGGTGACGCCAAGTGGGAACCCCTAGCTGACGCCTCACTCCAGTCGTGGCTGCCAGGCTCTGGCGAGGCTTGAGGAGCCAGGGGCCAGTCGACCACAGGGTGGGATGAGGGTCCGTGGGGTGGGATGAGGGTCTGCCAGGGCCAACCCAGTCTGGTTGTCACATCCAGCCCCATGCAGCACCCAAAGCACATGTGGGGATGGCAGCACCCAGTGTCATACCACACAAGGAGACAGCATCAGCAGCGTCTACTCCGGCACAAGCAGTGCAGGGGGATCAAAAGGGAAGCGGAGGCTCAGGAAGCTGCTGCAGAACAAGGGCTGGATCTGGGTCGAGCTGCCTCAGGCTTTCCTGCCCCAGGGCCAGATGGCCACACTGGCCCCTTGCCAAAGCCCCGGCACCAGCCGGCCTGAGCCCAGTTGCCATATGGCCGCGTTTGCCTAAGTCAGAGTTTCTTCTCTCGGTGCTGTGTCAGGAAACGCAGCTCAGCTCTGTCCCAAACTGAGCCAGCACCGCGTGGTGCCCGCGCCGTGGTGGGTGCCAGACTTGACACAGCCTCCCCGCACTGGCAGCCGGGGATCACCGGTGGTATGTGGGACCGCTTCTCCATTGGCGCTGCTCGGTGGCGGGCAGCACAGCCTGATGGGCTCGCCAGGGCCGTGGGCAGCTGCTGGTGCTGGCTCAGCACTTGGACCCACTGAGTCAGGCGTGGCAGGGGCACAGAGTGGCTGAGGGGGGATGATGGGCGCTGGAGGAGGCACGAGGTCCTGGAGAGCAGTTTCCCATGCTCCTGGTCCTCTTACACAAGGCCGAGCATTGGCCCTGAGCCATCAAACTGGGACATCGGCTTGACCCGGCGCAGACGGGGTCTGTGTCCCTTTGCTGCAGGTACAGGCACCTGCAGCAGAGACTGGATACAGATCCTGTCCCAACCCAGCCCCCACTGCAGGTCCCGGTGCAGCGCTGGGCTCAGGGCAGCCATGCTACTGGGATGATTTTGCTCCTGCTCACCCCTCGTGCAGGTTCCCCAGGCCCTTCTGGAGCCTCATCCTAAATTCTTGAGCAGACGGTGCCCTGGCGTCAGTGCCAACCTCTCAGGCTCAGCCTCGGCAGCCACTGCATTGCCTAGTGCCGTCTCAGCCGCAGTGCCAAGCTGGGACCCACTCTGGGGAGGGCTGGCAGAGTCCTCACCTCGCTCTGGCCACGCTGCACCAAAACCCCATGAATTAACAGCAAAAATAAAGTCTCCGGGTGACCGATCGCCCCAGGGAGGACCCAGGCAGATGGCACACCAGCTGTAGTGGCATCACCATCCCCGCAGGCACCTGCCCCAGCACTGTGGGCTCTGGCCACTGCGGGCTCAGCAGCCCTAGGAGAGGGGATCCCAGCAGGACCCCAAACCCCTGGTTGTGCGGGGTGTGTGTGGGGGGGGTGCCCCTGGAGTTGGGGTATCACCCTGCCCTGGCTCTGGCCCAGCTGGGAGCCAAGGATGCCCAAGGGGCTTTGGGCGTGCCGAGGGAGCGACAGTGCAAAGAAAATATGTGTCCCTCATAACCACGGTGCTGCAAAACCTCCTGTGAGGACCACCACGGCCCCTGCCCCAAACCAGCCCTGGACCAGTAAAAGGCAAGAAATAGCTGACGATGGCACCCACTTCCCAAAAGCAGCAGCAGGGACGAGCCCCCAAATGGGGAAGTGATGCGCTCTTGGACTCCTCACCCCTCTGCGCCAGATAAATAGCTCTCCCTGCGTGGCGAGGGGCCCATGCAGCTGCGGACGCTGTGGCTCAGGACCTGCTCTCAGGTAATGCTGCTGCTCTACGAGGAGGTGCTGGGATGGGGAACACCCAGCGTGGAGCCTGGTCTTGGGATTCACAAGGTGTCGGTGTGATGCTTGGCAAGGTGGCACGGGCTGCTCGCGGGCGGGCGCGGAGATGAAGGCAGCTGGTGGTGAGAGCATCCCCATGGGATTGAGCCTCGTCCGCCTTCTGCTGGGGCCAGGAGAGTCACTCAGACCCCTCTTGGCACTGGGTCCGGGCTCGGGGCTGGGTTCGGATGCCCTTGGCTGTCCTGGCCCCTGGCACCAGGCAGGATGGGTGTTGGAGTGGGTGCAGAGTGGGCAGCGGCAGAGCCAGGGTCCCCAACACTGCCACTCTCTGCGGTGGGACATGGTGGAGACCCAAGGGACCAGCGCCAGATGTTTCCCCTCTCCATGCTCAGCCCCAGCTGCTGCGTTTCCACGCCGACAGGTGATTTTTTTACCAAAACCTGCAAAAGTGACACTTGTCCCCAGCGTGCAAGGGAGCCATGGCAGTGAGTTTGCCTGCTGCCCTGCGGATGGGCTGCTGGCAACTCAGACTGAGCCTGCTGGCAATGCAGAGGAGAAGAGGGAATCACTACGGAATTGCCTTTTTTCTCCCCATTTTCCAGTGCCTGACACCTAGATATCCTCACTGAGGCGGTATTAGGTGATAACACACGTCGCACTACGCTCCAGCGCGTGCCACGTTGCTGGCCCAGGCGCCCGCACAGGTCGTTACAGGTGGTTTTGACAAGAAATCTTTACAAACAGTTCTAATATCATCGAGCTCAGGAGCAGCAGGGCACCCCCCGGCCGCAGCACGGGGCGGGTGGGTGGCAAGGAGGGGTCCCCATCCTGCACCCAGAAACTGAAACCAGGAAAAACACGGCAGAAGAAACGAAACTGCGTGACCCTGGTGCTGCGCCCGTGCTTCCTTCCTCTTTCACCCCACAGATCCCACAGCTATTTCTGGCCCCTGGCTTCCCCCCGGCCCCTGGGCAGCCCCTGAACCCCACAGTGCCAGAGGGGCCGGGGTGATGGGACCCCCTCACCAGGTGCTGCTGGGGCCGTTTCAGTCACTCTTGGTGCTTCCAGGTTGGCCAGAAAAATTCCTGGGGAAAGGTAAAAGGTCTCACAAGTGTTTGGGAGTCTAAAATATCTCCCTAAACCGAATTAGCAGTAAGGAAATCTAAGTGTGTGTTGGAAAAAAAGGTGTTGGCAAAACAGGAATTCGTGGAATGAGAAAAGGCTGGTTCAGGGAGCAAATTGCTGCCTCGTTCCATATAGAGACACTGCTGAGTTCTTTGATAAAGGACCAAACTGAAACAAACCAATTAACTGCATTTTATGACAATCAAAAAAATTTCAGAAAAAAAAATCTGGTTTATCATAGAATCGTTTTTCTAAATTTGAAAATAAGTTCACTGGTTTGCTTAGTTCTAGATCAGCAAAAAGCTGTTAAACCCACCAGAAATTGATAAATCCCCAGTTAAAACCGTCCTGCCTGAATGTCTGACATCAAAATGCAGCAGCCAAGCCCAGAGCGTTCTCCGGCTGCGCCAGGCTCAGCTGGGCGTGCTGAAACCAAAACTGCCGTATCTGAAAATCTGCGTCCTTTGGTCCCGCTCCCCAGACCCGATCCTCAGCCTTCAGCTGCTCCTGTGGTTTGGCAGCCAGGACGTGGTGTGCCTGGTGGGGCGGCGATCCTGGCGTGGCTTTACCATGAACCCGACGTGAGGAGAGGCCGGCACTGCTGCAAGCCGAATCTATCCCGCGTGGCTCAATGACGTGTCCACATGCGATGTATTTCCAGACCTTTGGCCACCAAGAGTGGCCCCCTCACATCCCCGCGGTGTCAAGCCTGCTGTGCCTCTGCCCCCCAGGATCCCCGGCAGCACCCGTGGTGCTGCCATGCGCCCACCCTGGTGGCTCATCCTCCTGGCCAACCTCATTCCGGCAGGTACGGTGCCACTGAGAGATCCGCTGTCTCCTGCCCCGACAGCATGGTCCGGTCCCCGGTGGGGGCTGGTCACCTGGATTCACAGTGGGATGGGTGGGAGTGGGAGAACTGATGCCCTGGTCCTGCCAGGAGCCATGTACGGTGCCCGAGGGAGAGGAGGGACAGGGTCTGGAAACCCCGCGGCTGGTCCTGGCAATCCAGAAGGCCGCGGTATGGCAGATTCTCCAGGGAGATTTGCCGCCATGTGCCGCGTGGTGCCACGCTCCTGGGACGGGCATGGGCTGGATTCTGGATGGGGTGGGCATGGAATCAGCCAGGACAGGAGGGAAAGGGCAAGGGGGGCGAGGAAAAAAGATTTTGGGAGAGCCAGGAGGGCAAATTTTTCTTTTTTCTAGTTATTTAAGCATTTGCTTTTCCAACCCGGCTGGTGCCATGTGCTGTCCAGAAGCACTGCCCGCAGATTTGGCTTTTCCCCACCGTCTCCCTCTTTTCCTCCTCAAAATTTTCTCCCCACCTCCCCTCTGCCGCAGCCCTCAGCTCGTGGGGGGTCTCCTACCCCGTGTCCGTGCGGGGTCTCAGAGGCTCCTGCGTGGTAGTCCCCTGCACCCTGAGCTATCCCACCACCGTGGCGGCTGACGACGGCATCGTGGCCATCTGGTACAAGGACTACGAGGAGCAGAAGACGCTGGTGTACCATTCAGCAGCCCGGGAGGTGGAGGTGGACCCCCGCTTCAGGGGCCGTGCCCAGCTCCTGGGGGACTCTGGCACCCACAACTGTACCCTGCTGCTGCGAGGGGTGACAGCAGGTGACAGTGGGCCCTACAGGTTCCGCTTTGAGATCGTCAACGGCGACCGCTGATCAGCGACGCGGGACGTGGTGCTGAGCGTTTCAGGTGAGTATGGCCATGAGACCACCCCTCAGCCCAGCTCCCCACCTGTCCCGCCCTGTGCGGACATCCCACACTCTGCTCTCTCTCCCCAGATGACCTCGAGCGTCCGAGCACCACTGCCAGCGAGGAGTACACCGAGGGGCAAACATCCACCTTGGAGTGCTCCACACCCTATGCCTGCCCACCTGGTGCCGTGGCCCTGCGCTGGGAGGGCTATGACCCCCGTGTCTCCACGGTGTCCAGGCAGGTGCAGCTGGACACGAGCGGGGTCGGCCACCGCTTGACCCTCACCACCTCCTTCTCCTGGAAGGACCACTCCAAAAAGCTGCTCTGCCAACTTTCCTATGGCTCCAGGACAGCGACCATGGAGGTTGTCCTGCGCGTGAGACGTACGTGGGGCGGCTCCGTGGGGGAGGGCTGGCTGAGCAGGGCAGGAAGGGGGGATGGGGTTGACTCTGCCCAGGTCCCACTCCTGTCACCCCCTCCGTGCCACTCCCTGGTGTCTTTTGCAATAACCCGGAGCAGTTTCCTCCTGCTTCCTCCTCCCGTTCCTCCACGGCCAAGGCCAGCGGCGGTCCAATAAACGCCCCTTGAGTACCAGCTCTGGCTCCGTGGCACATCCCAGCACGCACCGCACCAGACCCTTACGTATCAACAGCAGAATGGGCTACGTCAGCGCCCCGCAAGTCCTGCCCGACCTCACTGCAGCCGTCTGTCCTCCTCACAGATGCCCCGAAGGACACTCGAGTGTTGGTCGGCCCCTCGGCGCGCAACATCCGGGTGGGCGACACAGCATCCCTCACCTGCGAGGTGGGCAGCAGCTACCCCCAGGTCTCGGCGTACCGCTGGTACAAGGATGGGGTGGCGGTGGGCAGCAAGCGGGTCCTGACCCTCCAGAACGTTCACCACAAGGACCATGGGCAGTACCGCTGCGAAGCCGAGAACGCCGTTGGCATTGGTGCAGCACCTGCCGTGACGCTCTACATCTTCTGTAAGTGCCAGGAGGCAGGGCAGGCATTGCCGGAAAGAAAACTGGGACACGGGAGTGGGAGGGAGATCATCCAGCAAGTCCAGAGTGTGGCAGACAGCAGCTGGCACTGGGGTGGCCGACACTGGATGGAGGTCCAGTGGCTGGGGGAGGTCTGTGGGGGCAGCTGTGATGCTGCCATTCCTGCATTCTTCATCCATGGGGCTGTGGTGATTCCCACAGCCAGGGCAGGAGGGTGTTTCCAGGGAGCTGGAGCTGGGGGTTTTGGAGCCAGGGTGGTCAGTGGGGAGGGGAATTTTGGAGCCAGGGTGGTTGGTGGGGAGGGGGATTTTGGAGCCAGGGTGGTCAGTAGGGAGGGGAATTTTGGAGCCAGGGTGGTTGGTGGGGAGGGGGAGCCGGGATCCCCTGTCGGATCCTGCAGCAGAGGGTCACCCGGGAGCCTGCCCATGCTGGAGCGCCCCAGCCTGGAGCACATGGGACCAACCTGCTTCCCCCAGACCCCCGTGCCATGACTGCGGGGGCTGCCACGCCCACCACCGGTTTTTCCCCGCGGGCTTTGCATTAAAGGTGGAAGTTGATGCCCGGCTGGCCACGTGCTGGTGGCAGGGGATAAATCCCAATCCGCCTCCATCGTCATCCTCGGGGTGCCTGTCCCCGTGCTCCATCCCACACTGCAGGGCTGGAGGTCTCCATGGCAGTGGGAGGGGGCTGCTCTTCTGCCTCCAAGCCTGTGCTGAACGTGCTCCCACCTCCTGCAGCAGCAGAGATCTCAGTGAGTCCCGCAGCTGAGGTGCGGGAGGGGACGACCACCACCTTGTCCTGCGATGTCCCAGGCAGGGAGGGTCAGGACCTCAACTACACGTGGGCCAAGAACGGCGCATGGCTGCAGGAGGGTCCAGTGCACACCCTGCTCTTCCAACACATCGCCGCCACCGACGCTGGCTTTTACTCCTGCAAGGTGACCAGCGAGCGGGGCAGTGTCACAGCCCCTGCCGTCAGCCTCAGCGTGACATGTGAGTGCCCACCACCACTGCTGGGGCACGGGGATGGGGCGGGCAGGGGTCCCTTGGCGCCAGGGGGCTGGGCAAACCCCCACACATTAAACAAAGCATCTGCTCCAAACACCTTGAGAGCCTCTGAAATGGGGGGATCAGCCCTCCTGGGTAGAAGCCACTATACATACAATGGTTTCTGGTCACGAGCCGTGTTTGAAGGTGCCGTTAAGTGGCATTTGCCATCCGTGGCATCCCGTTAATCCGTTACTCACCCACAACTGCTGGGAGGTTCCACACGGAGGAGCCAGCTCTGATAAAACAGCTTTAGCAAGTTGAGAAAAATAAAATAAACCAGCCCTGAGCTTGGCTTCGACATTTCTGTGGGTAAATTCGCCTCTTAGGTAGGGGGGAGGCAGCTTGGGGGAGCAGCGGTGCAGGTCGGGGTGGGGGACGTGCCCCCACGCAGGCGACGGCCATGCCACCGAGACCTCCACAGCTGCAGTGTCCTCTCCTGTCCCGCAGACCCCCCCCGGTCCCTCACCATCACGCTCTTCCAGGAGACACAGGGCGGCAGGTTGGCCATCGTCCGCTGTGCCGTGGACAGCCGCCCGCTGGCCACCATGGCCCTGTACCGCAATGGCACCTTGTTGGCCACCAGTGGGTCGCCGGTGGCTCCGCACCCACGGTTCAGCATCACTGCCTCCCGCAACACCCTGCAGCTGGAGATCCGCAGTGCGGGGCCACAGGACAGCGGGGAGTACTGCTGCACCGCCGACAATGCCTACAGCAACGCCAGCGCCACCAAGGTCTTTGTGGCCCACAGTGAGTCATGGTGCCAGGGGGCTGCCCAGCTCAGGCACTGGTGATGCCCGCGGGGCTGTCAGGATTGATTCTGCAGCTCTGGGGTGGGTCACACAGCCTGGAGAGCTGGAGGGGTCCACGTGGCACCGGTGGACACTAGTGTCTGCGGTGGTGGTGCCCTCCCTGCAGCCCTCCCCCAGTTTGGGGGATCAGAGGTGCCAGCAGAGCTGGAGATGCTCCTCAGCATTGTTTTCCAAAATTCAGAAAAATCTATAGCAAAGTTTTTCCCAAGTGTTTGTCCGTGCACGTGGCATCTGGGCACACAGTGGGAACCCACTCCGGCTTCCCCCAGACCCCACTGCATCCTGCAGCGCCCCCAGCCTGGGTGGTTTGGGGTGACAGAGGCAGCAGCCACAGAAAAAGAGAAGGAGAGGAAAGCCCCCCAAACCCTGTCTGAGAGGAGCCTGCCTTAGGACACCAAAAGAAACCAAAAGTGTCCAATCCCAGAGAAAATAAACCCAAATTCTGGTGCGGAGGTGATTTGCTGGGGGCGGACAAGGCACCTCCAGCCCAGGTCAGCCAGCAGCGGGCAGAGGGGACTGAGCTTGTCCTGGGGGCACTGCACCCACTGAGTACGGGGACTTGGAGAGGGCTGGTGAAGGCTCAGGAATGACACCACTCGGCTGAGCTGGGGCCAACAGCACGGGGGCGGATGCCCCAGTGTCCCCAGGGAACAGCACCCACGGAGGATGCACCCACGGGCTCCTGCGAGGGAGGGGGCTGCCTTAGGGGGAGGCTGAGGGGTGGCTTTGGTCGGACAGAGGAAGAGAAAGGATGAAGGTCGGCAGCAGAGGTTTCCCCTCTGTCCTTGACATCCCTCTCCCGTCCCTCCTCCAGCCGCAGAGGTCCTGATCCAGCCTTCGGCGGAGGTGCAGGAAGGGGCGGCTGTAACCCTGAGCTGCCTGGGGGCTGGGGGGTCGCCGGAAGGGACCCTCTATGCCTGGTACCAGAACGGCCAGCAGCTGCAGGAGAGCTTGGCCCCCACTCTGCTCTTCCCTGCCATCCGCCCCGAGGATGCGGGAGCCTTCCAGTGCCGGGTCCGGAGCGGCAACAGCAGTGACATGTCGGCGGCCGTCCCGCTCCGCGTGCTCTGTGAGTGCTGCCAGGGCATCTGCCCTCTGCTAACGCCTGGGCCAGTGAGGGGCGTCCTGGGACTGGGGTGCTTGGAAGCTCCTCTGCCACTTCCACCCTGAGGGAGCTAGTGGGCGGAAATGCAGAGAGGGCAGAAAATTCCCTTTTGCAGGTAAATCCGTGGATTTGAGGGAGGAGAAATTCAGAAAATCCCCAAACTCCCAAGGACCAAAGAGTTTTCAAATGTCCCGTGAAATTAAATTCGATTTCTCAGGACAATAAATGATCCCTGTGAAAAATTATATTCCAGTTGGATTTTGCCTTCCAAATGCTTTCTGTGCTGGGAAATAAAAATCTTCCCTGACACCAGACCAGAAAATACACCATTAGGAAGTGCCAGTGCTGACAAAATGGCATTTTTCCATGGTTGCAGTCGGAACTGCAGATCACAACTGGCCCCCAGATTCCTGGGACACTGGGGTCTGTACACATCTGCCCCGGGATTCGGTGCAGATCCTGCACCTGGACCTGGAGCTCAAGGCAGGTGCCATCGGAGGTGGTGGGATGCCCAGGAGCTGTGCCAGTGGCACTGGGAAGCAGCAATCCCCAGGCTCCTTGGGCTTCTCCCATCAGGAATGTTTCCACCCCACAGACCCACCAAGGCGGCCAGTGATGAGCTCCTTCCTGGAGACCCAGGGTGGGCACCTGGGCATCATCCAGTGCACAGTGGAGAGCGATCCCGAGGCCGAGCTGACCCTCTGGAGAGGAGGAGGAGGAGAAGCGATTGCCTGCACACGGGGCTGCCCTGTGGCCGCCCCCTCCAGGCTCCGGGCCACTGCCTCCTACAACAGCCTCAAGGTGGAGATCCGGGACGTGGTGCTGGAGGACGAGGGCACCTATGTGTGCCAGGCTGGCAACACGCAGGGCAACGCCAGTGCAGCCGTGGCCTTCTGGGCTGACAGTGAGTGTGATGCTGTGGGGGGCAATGGCATCCTGCGACATCCGGGGAAATCCTGGGAGAGGGGAGGGAAATGCAGCTCAGGAGAGTGGGGAGGATGGCAGCAGAAGGGCAGAATGAGCAGAACAGAATAGCCGCAAAGTCACTCACCAGCTGGCTGGTCTTGGTACGGGTCATTCACCGTAACGCGGCTGCCGTGGCCGAGGCTGTGCCGCAGCCCGTTCACCTCCCACCTCTACCCCTGCCTGCAGCTGCCAGCATCACCATGGCTCCGTCCTCCCGCGTGCTGGAAGGTGACGCCGTCAACCTGACCTGTCAGCTCCGCAGTGACTCCCCAGCTCTGCCCAATGTCACCTGGTACCGGAACGAGCAGCCGCTCGCCGAGGGTTCCGCCACCTCCTTAGTCTTTCGGCGAGTGGCCAGTACGGACGCGGGTTTATACCGCTGCAGAGCTGCCGTGGCAGGCAGCAGCCGGAGCTCCCCCGCGGTCTCCCTGGAGGTGCTGTGTACGTACGGGCTGCTGGGGGATGTTGAGATGATTCTCCTGATGAGGTTCGGAGCCCGTGTCCGTGCACACGTGCCCACCTCTGCTCACGCACATGTAGCTGCACCTGGGGTCTGGGCAGAGCTGATGGGGGCACACGGGTGGACCTTTTGGTACATACAGAGGTCCTGGGGTTTCCTCCCATGGGTGTCCGACCCTCCATGCCACTGTCAGCAGTGTTTTTAGTTTCCTATTGAGCAATCACGTACTTAATGTGTCTTTTCCCTTCTCTTGCCATGCCTTGCCATGTCATGTCTTGCCATGCCTTGCCTTGCCTTCCCTTCTCTTCCCTTTGGGAAGGCCGTACAGCTTTTCCCTCTCTTCCTGGCATTCCAGGTCATTACCTGGGAGGCTGCTTCTTCCCCAGAGCTCTCGTGCTGGGAAACAACAGTCGCCCAACTGTCACTCTCTGCCCTGCACAGACCCCCCCCAGGAACCCCAGCTCACAGCGTTCCTGGAGATGGAGCGAGGCCACCTGGCTGTCTTCCAGTGCTTGGTGGCTAGCAACCCTCCAGCCTGGCTAGCCCTGCGCCGGGGCGAGGAGCTGGTGGCCACTGGTGATGGAGGGACCAGTCCACGGGTCAGTGCCTCGGCCGCCCCCAACATCCTCAGGGTGGAGATGCGGGAGGTGACGGCGGCAGATGAAGGCACCTACCGCTGCACTGCCACCAACATGCACGGCACCGCCGCCACCCGGCTCTACTTCCGTGTGCCAGGTGAGTCCTGCATGCCGGCCGGCTCACGCCCATGCCACGCTCTGGCAAGGGGTGTCAAGTGGGGAAACGAAACGTGCCATTTTCCACACGGTTCCTGCCCACGGGGACAGCGGGGCTGAGAGATGCCGTCGAGCGTCTCGGGCTACAGCTGGAGCACCCAAAGCGACTGCGCTGCACCCGGACCCTGGAGTGCGGCAGCACCTGAGTTCCCAGCGGGATCAGCAGGAATCGAACAAAATCCATTTTTTGGGGTGGGATCTGGCCCTTGGATAGATCCAAACGTGGCTCTGTGAAGGTGTCCACATGGGAGCCGGTGTCTGCGCTCTCACCCAGTGCCGCTGGATCCCCCCCAGGCTCTGGCTGCTGCTCTGTAGGCACCAGCTTGCGCCCCTCACGCTATGCCGAGCTCAGCCCCAGGCACCCCAAGTGATGGAGTGGGGGCTGCCACAGCAACATCTCTTGGAAATAACCACCCAGTGTGAGGGTCCGCGGCCTCCCCAGTGACAATCAGAGCACCATGACACATGCTACGGACGTGACGAGGGCCATGTTCCTGTCCCACGCCATGTCGGGGCTGCTCATGCACTAGCAGTGCTGAGCTTTTGGCCGCGGCGCTCTCTGAGTCGGTGTCAGAGTGTCTCCACGCTCCAGCTGCCCAGGTCCTGGTCTCGCCATCGGCAGAGGTGCGGGAAGGGGACGACGTCTCCCTGACATGCCAAGTGGCCAGGGAGCCACGGGATGACACCGTCTACTCCTGGTACAAGAACAGCCAATGGCTCCAGGATGGCCCCGACCACCTCCTGGCACTGCCCCATGTCACCAGTGCTGCCGCCGGCTCCTACCACTGCCGAGCCCGCGGCCCCGAGGGGATCAGCGTCTCCCCGGCTGTCACCCTGCACGTCTCCTGTGAGTGGAACCCCCGCGGGAATTGAGGTGGGGAGGAGCAGGGTGCTGGGGGTGGGATGGGGATGGAGATGGGATGGTGCTGGGGATGGGATAGTGCCAGGGGTGGGCTGGGCTGGGGCTTCAGAAAGGATGATGCTGGAGAAGGGATGGTGCTGGAGATAGGATGGTGCCAGGAGTGGGATGGGCTGGGGTGGGATGGTGATGGGAGGGGAATGATGCAGGGGAAAGGATGGTGGCGGGAATGAGATGGTGCCAGAGAAAGAATGGTGATGGAGAAGGGATGGTGCTGGGGTGGGGTGGGATGGTGCCGGAGAAGGGATGGTGCCAGGGATGGGATGCTGAGCAAGGCTGCTCTGTGGCGCAGGGCTATGGCTTGCACATAGTGAGCACCTTGCACAGCTCTCGCTGCTAGCACTGTCCTCAAACGCTGTGCCCCCGCGCACCGGGCTGGAACTGGAGCCCTGCAGCCTCTGTGACTAAACATCCTCCGCCCTTAGAAATTGCCAAAGTGTTGAAAGTGGACAGTTTGTAGGAGCATTACTCCTCAAGAAACCCCTGGTTGGAACAAAACCCACCCAGGTCAATCTCATCCCCTTCCAAGCAGAACTTTCTGATGAGAAGCGGCGCAGGCTGCTGTGTCCCATCAAAAGGGGGGGAAAATGCAATAGCAAATATTTTGGGTCTCTTAAAACAACGTATTTTGATCAACCTGAAACCACTCAAGTTTTTCAAGACTTTCAAATAAGGAGAAACTTTCTTTGTGTGGGATGGAGGGGAAAATCCTGGGAAGAGAAAGTCCGGCTTCGGCTTTGTTGCAAGCGCAGGCTGCTGCCACCCCGGTGCTGACTCAGCGGTGCCGAGAGCTGCCAGTGGCACCGCAGGGTGCCTGAGGAGCCTGGGGAGGATGATACCATGGGGGAACATGGGAACTGGGGGCAGGGGGCTCCAGACTCAGTGTCCGCTCACCCTCCGTATAACGTCTGGCCTGGGCAGACCCTCCACGGACACCAGTGCTGAGCTCCTTTGTGGAGATTCCCGCGGGGCAGCAGGGGGTCCTGCAGTGCACGGTGGACAGCAGCCCGCAGGCGCAGCTGGCTCTCCTCAAGGACGGGGTGCTGGTGGCCTCCACGGTGCTGCCACAGGCCCCCGTCCCACCACGGCTCACCGTCACCTCGGCCCTCAACACGCTGCGGCTCAGCATCCGCCCCGTGCTGCTGCAGGATGAGGGGCCATACATCTGCTGGGCCGGCAATGCTTATGGCAATGCCAGCACCACTGCCAACCTCACAATGAGTGGTGAGTGCAGGACCTAGCCCACGGGGAATAGGGCAGGGAACCGGGAATGGGAACTGGAGGTGGGAACCAGGGATGGGATGGAAGTGGGCAAGCAGCAGTGGGAACGATGGAGGAGGGGTGTTATGTCAAAGGGGGGGAAGACAAGTGCTGCTGGAGTTTGCTGGTGGGGAAGAGACGGGCTGGAATAGGGTGGGCAGCACAGGAACAGAAAAGAAACACAGGGAGACGCGTGTTTTTGGGGAGCTGCACATATTCCCCCGCACATGGTGGAGAACCGCAGCTCCTCTCTGGGGCGATGCAAAGGGTTTTGCTGTATCCATCCATGATACCGTCCCAGCCCAGGGTGTCCCATGGACACCACAGGGACAGAAGGGGAGGGGGCTGCAGCATCTCCCTCACTTCTTGCCTGGAACAATGGGAAAAGAGCCCCAAGCTCAAGTCCCCTTCCACTGCAGCTGCTAGGGTCTGGATCTCGCCCTCGCCGGACGTCCAGGAAGGTGATGCCGTTAACCTGACCTGTGTGGTGGAGAGCAGCGGTGAGGAAGCACTGAGCTACACCTGGTACAAGAACAAGGTCTGGTTCCACAGCGGCTCGGCCCCAGCCCTTGTCTTCCCCAGTGTCGCCACCACCGATGCGGCCTCCTACCACTGCACCGTGCAGACCCCGGCACAGACCCGCAGCTCGGCACCCACCACACTCAACGTCCTCTGTGAGTCCTCACCCAGGGTAGGGACCCAGCCATGGTGTAGGGAGGTCTCTTGGGTGTCACCTGGCCCTTGGCCAGTCCCCTTGGCCAGGAACGCTCCTGGGGAGAAGGTCTGGAGCGGGTGGGGGTAGCAGGACCTGTCTTAATTTTGGAGTCTCAAAAGAAGATCAGCTTTTCTCCCACTAAGCTGAGCTTTAGACCCCAGCCCCATAGCCAGCCCTGGCATGCAGACCTGCCCAAACAGCTCCACGGCGACTGCGGGGGATTTCAGTGAAGCTTCTCCAAGCACCCCAAATTTGTCCTTATGCTTTGTACCAAACTGAAACAGAAAAATCTTTGGCTTTCAGGTAACATTGCAGGATTTTTTCTTTTCCTGATCCAGAGAATGAAAACCAGACTTTGTTTGAAAAAAAGGACGACATGGCGAAAAAAATGTAGTTGCAAGTCAGAACGCAAGATTTTTTATTAGAAAAAGACAACTTTAACTTATAAATCTGCTGTGAGGAGTGAGTGGGAGGAGAACTCCTGGAAAAGTCCTCCAGGGAGCCTGAGAGCCTGGCAACAAATCCATGCCCCAATCCCTCCGCCTGGTTTCAGATGGAGAATGCTGGAGGGATGCTGCTAAAATGCTGCCTTTGCACGAGCCTCATTGCCAGGCTTTACCGTGCAAAGGGGATTTTTTTTCTGAGTTTGGGGTGCGAGTGGAGCATCGAACTGGGCCGGCCACATGCCGAGCCACGCACCAGGCCACACGCCAGCACCTTGCTGGCACAGCTGGAGCTGTGAGGCAGGAATGAGCTCAGGGAAAGGCCCTATGCTCTGTTTTTGGTGATGGTTCTATTCCAGGAGCCTGCGGATGCTGAGAAAAGAGGCAGCACTGCTGGAGCCAGTGCAGATGCTCCGACTCGCCAAGATGCTGCTCATCCTACAGTTCCCTCCTGCCCCCTCCCCTTTCCTTCCCGCAGACCCCCCCAGGAACCTGCAGATGAAGGACTTTGTGGAGAGCAGCCAGGGGTCCGCAGTCATCCTCCTCTGCACCGTGGAGAGCAACCCCCCTGCCGAGATCACCCTGCGCAAGGGGGGTGAGCTGGTAGCCTCCAGCCCCCCCGCAGGAGGTGACTACCCCAGGCAGAGGGTCCACGTCTCCCCCGCTCCCAACGCACTGAGGCTGGAGATCCGCGAGGCCTCTGAAGAAGACGAGGGCGAGTATGAGTGCTGGGCTTGGAGCTCCCTTGGCAGCACCCACGCGTCCTTGCCCCTCCGTGTGTGGGGTGAGTCCAGCTGGCGGGGACAAGGGCTTGGGGACCCCCAAGTGGGTCGGTGCAGTGCTGAGGGGTATGGCCCAAATAAGCATTGTCATTAGGCGGCAAAGCATCAGGGGGTCAGGATCAGTGACGGGCTGGTGGTAGGGCAGGGGTTGCCACTGCCCAGTTGGGTGGGCACCCATGCACCCCATTGAAGGGGGACGGGGGTTTGGGAGGCGGGAAGGGCTTTTCCCAGCTCTGCCGTCCACAGGTGTCAGGGTGGTCGTGCAACCCTCTGCCGAGGTGCCCGAGGGGACCAGGGTGACCTTGACCTGCCGGGACACGGGTGCCCACCCGGGCACCGTCTACACCTGGTACAAGGACGGGCGGTGGGTGGCGGAGGGCCCCGCCGCCTCCCTCCCCCTCCCCGCCGCCCACCGCACGGACGCGGGGGTCTACGGCTGCGAGGCGCGGGGGAGAGGAAGCGCCCGCCGGGCCCCCCCCGCCGCCCTACGGGTGCTCTGTGAGTGAGGGGCAGCTGTATTGGAGGGGGGGGGGGGGAGCATATGACATCCCCCACACCCGCCCCGGGTCCTGCGGTAAAGGGGCTCAGGGATGTCGAGGGGGGGGATGTCGGAGTTGCAGCGCAGCGGTGGGGAGCACGGTCTATGTCGCCACCTGGTGACATCCCGCGACAGGCCCGCGATAGCCCAAGGCCGGGCGGGCAGCCCAGCCCCGGAGGGGGCGGGGGGTGAGGGGGGTTGTCCCAAATGCTTCCGGGCTCGGCATCGCGCCCCTTCCGCATCAGCGAACGTGTCATCCCCCGACCTCGTCGGCTGGTCCCCTGTCCCCAGAGCTGGGGGCGGGTGGGGTGGGAAATGCTGTCCCTGTCCTTGCAGATGCACCCCAGGAGCCATCGTTCGTCGCGCTGGTGGAGCCCCGGGGCGGGAGACATGCCATCCTGCTCTGCACCGTTGACAGCTTCCCGCCCTCTGACATCACCCTGCACCGGGGGTCCAGCCACCCACCCCTGGCCTCCACACGGAGCCTGGCCAAACCACGATTCACCATCCAGGCGACCCCCAACTCACTGCGGGTGGGGATGGAGGGGCTGGAGCCGCGAGACGCAGGGCTCTACGTCTGCTCGGCCAACAACAGCTACGGCACTGCGGCCTCGTCCCTGCGCCTCGACGTCGGAGGTGAGGTAGGCCCCAGGCCACAGTCACGGTGAGCCCCTGTGGTGGTGTCCCGGTGGGAGCCTTTCGCGGGGGTCATGGGGGTGGTGGTGTCCTGGGCAAGGTGCTCGCCCCCATGGCTCCCCTGGCTTCCCTCCTCCCCCTCAGGGGTCACGGTCACGGTTGAGCCCTCGCCAGAAGTCCCTGAGGGCACCACAGCCACCATCACCTGCTCAGCCATCCCATGGGTGGGCACAGAGGCCAACTATACCTGGTACAAGAATGGCCGGTGGCTGCAGAACGGACCGGCCGCCTCCATCGTCCTCACCCGTGTCTCCAGTGCCGACACCGGCTCCTACCACTGCCGGGCAAGCGGAACACGGGGCAGTGCCGCCTCGGCCCCGCTCAGCCTCAGCGTGCTCTGTGAGTGTCCCCAGGGACAGGCCACCGGGCAGAGCCCCCAGCTCACTGGTGCATCCAGCCCAGCATCACATGCATCCCATCGGTGTGGTCTTGCGGCAGTTTGGGGACCATCCTCCTCTTTTTCCTCCTCTCCAAGCCTTGTTCCTCTCCCTTTGGACCCAGGGAAGAGGGTGGTGGGGTTTTTATTTCTAGATTTGGAGCGGATGTGGCTAGGAGCTGGGGGGATGCTCCAGCAAAGCAGGGGAAAGGGTGCGGAACTGCCAGCTGGGTGGGCTGCAACCCCTCTAGCCTGGAGGAGGGCTGTGTTATGCACCCCTCAGCAAGCATCCCAGCTCACATGGGAGGGGGTCCTGTGCCACGGCCCACCGCCAGCCCCATCTCCCCCACGCAGACCGCCCCCGGGATGTGTCCATCAGCACCTTCCTGGAGAATCGCAGCGGGCGGGTGGGCATTGTGCTGTGCATGGCCGACAGCCACCCCGTGGCCACCATTGCCCTATACCGCCATGGCAACCTCCTGGCCTCCAGCCTGGCCCCAGCCACCACCCCGGGGGTCCACGCCTCCCCCTCCCACAACACACTCCGGGTGGAACTCGAGGTCATGGGGCCAGAGGACTCCGGGGAATACACCTGCGTGGCTGGGAACCCCCTGGGCAACGCCACAGCCGGAGCCTACTTCGACGTGCGCAGTGAGTAGGGCTGTGTCCCCTCCCTGGGGTGCTGTGCTGGGAGTGGCGGGGGGAGGGGGGGCCTGTGGGCAGTGGTCTCCTTCACCCCCAAGTCCTGAGGGTCCGACAAACGCTGACCCCACACCAGGGCTGTGCTGTGGCTGCAGCCATGGGGAAAAGGGCCAGGGGAGACCACCCCCCTGCAGGGCTCCCTGAACCCCCTCCAGTCTTGCCGAGCTGGCAGCCCCGGTGCCGGTGGGGGTCTGCCCAGGTTCCCCTCTGCCCACAGCTCTCACCCACCTCCTGGCCTTCACCATCGTGGCCGGGCTGCTCGCGGCCACCATCTGCATGGCCGCCCTGGCCCTCCTGGCTGTGAAGCTGTGGCCCAGGTAATGTCCCGGGCTGGGACAGGGAGGGGGGACAGGGACCCCAGGCTGAGCCAGGGGTGACAGCTCCCTCTGCTCCCTTCCAGGATGAGGAACTTTTGGCACTGGTCGGGTGCTGAGGACAGCTTTGAGCTGAGGAGCGAACGGGAGCAGGCACAGGTGGGACCATCAATGGGACCATCTTTGGGGACCCCCCCACCCTGAGCTCCTGGGGGATCTGGGGAGCTCACACCAGCCAGGATCTGGCCTAGGCAGGCTGTTCTGTGGTGCCACTGCAGCCTTGGTTCTCATTGCTGGAGCTGATGAAAGGGCAGGAGGGGTAGAACCTCAGGAGAGACAGAATTGCCCTCATAGGCGCATCCGTCCCACGTGAGAACAGGCTGCCCAGGGTCATGGTGGAGTCACCATCCCTGGAGGGATGTGAAAGACACGTAGTTGTGATGCTGAGGGACATGGTTTGGTGTGGACTTGTCAGCGCTGGGTTGACGGTTGGACTCGATGGTCTTCAAGGTCTCTTCCAACCTCAGTGCTTCTATGATTCTATCCCAGAGGGGCTTCGCAACACACATGGGTGCTGACCCCTCTGGGCGATGTTCTGGGTGCTCCTCCAGCCCCACAGGCTCTGCGGTGGGGCAGAGTTTCCCCAACCAGTCCCTGACCTTTTCCAGGTGGATGGAGCTTCCTAAGCCATCAGCTCTTCGGCTCAGGAGCAGGTGGAGCAGTTGGCGCTGGAAGCGCACAGCTCTGGCCTGGCTGGATCCACGGGACAACCCAGCCCCGTCCCCATCCCTTCCAGTCCCCTCTGCCCCTCTCCTGTCCCACCGTGCCCCTTGGCTCTCCCCACCGGGGATGTTGTTCTCACACCGCTGGGCATGGTCTGTGCTCACCACCGCACCTGGTGCACCATGCATGCCAGGCACCAGCGAGCCGTGACAGCTCAAAGCTGCTCTCTGGCAGCAAAAACTCAGGAAAAAGAAAAACAAACAAAAAACACCCACACAATTTCCCGGTGGTGTTGCAAGCCTGGGGACAGTGTCTTCGTCACCATTGTCCTCCTGTCCCCCCCCAAAGCCACCACCCCAGGGTGCTACACCACGGTGTCCCCATGTGCTGATCCTGTTTGGAAATAAAACCCGGAGCAACGCGCAGCCAGTGTCTGTTGGGATGAGTTGGGGAGAGTTTCATGTGGAGAGCCTGAGGGAACGGGGCGGCCACGGGGCCGGGAGGGGCTGGTTCACCCAGCGATTCCGTCATTTGGTGGGTGATTCCTTCCCCGCTTCCTTCTCCGTGTCATCCCCTAAAGCCGGTCTGCGGCCGCCGCGATGGCGTGGGGCTGCAGGGTGGGGGGGACATCGGGGATGTGATGCTCGGGGGCAGCCCATGGTCACAGCACCCCACAGTCCTGGTGTCTGCCTGTGGGACCAAACGTGCCCCCTCGGTGCCCGGGAAGAGGAGGGGGACAAGGACAGGCCATGTCCTGCCGAAGGGGAGCTGCAGCTGGGGGCCGGGGGGGGGCTCCCTGGCAGAAGTCGCGGCCCCCCGCGCTGAGGGCGGCTGCCAGGCCGTGCCCCCTCTGGACCCGCTGCCGTTAGATGTCACTCTGCGGCCGCCGGCGGACACGGGCTCGGCCGGGAGTGTGCGGTCGGACGCTGCTTCGGAGCACAAAGCTGGAGCTTCCCGAGCACGCTCGGGGGCCTCGGGGGTGATGCCCCCTACCCACCCGCCCGGTTTGCAGGTTTGCGATGTCTCTATTCGTGCACCGGCGCGGCACGCTGCTGTTGCTGCGGGCTGGGGGGGACAGCCGGCCCCCGCACCCCAACGTCCTCCTGCATTTGCCGGTGTCCCCCACCCCCCAGCTGCCTGCGCTCAGACTGATCTACCAGCCATATTTATCGCTAATCTCCCTCTTGCCCAGCTCGCAGGCTCACACAGATCCTCATCCTCCTCGGGTTCCCCCTCCTGGGGCCACGTCTCACGGTGGGTGCAGTCTCATCCCCTGCGTGAGCAGGGCTGGCCAGGCAGGATGGTCCCAGGGGTGGGGGGCTGAGGGGGACAGCACAGGAGGAGATGTGCAATGTCCCCCTGTGCCTGTGCCCAGAGCAAGAGCAGGGCCCCACCGAGTTGGTAGGGGGGTTGTAGGTGGAGAGGATGTCCCTGTCCCCATCCCTGTCCCCATCCCCATCCCTATTGCTGTCCCCATCCTCTTCCTCATCTCTGTCCCTATTCCTGTCCCCAACCCTGTCCCCATCCTTGTCCCTATCCCCATCCCTGTCCCCGTCCCCATCCCCATCCCTCCCAAAGTCCCCAGGCGGGGCAGCAGGGCCAGGGCTGGTGGCAGCCAGACATGGTGCAGCGGGGAGGGGGTCAGGGACCCCCCCAGCATCTCACCAGTTTGGGGGGGAAGGAAGAGGCCAGATGCCCCATACCATGCTTCTCCCTGCCCCACACTGGGGCCAGCCCCACGGATCCCTGTCTCAGTGGGTGCTCCCAGCCCTTGAGAGCCGCCCCCAAAGTGGGGCAAGGTGGCAGAGGGGCTGGGAGAGGGGGGCTGAGCAGCCATGGGATATCCCAAACCTGATAAGGCCCTGAGCAAGCGGTTTGTCCTCAGAGCGGAGGGTGGGAGCCAAGACCTTGGCAGGCCCCCAGCCCACCGCAAGACCAGCTGATTTGGGTGGGGAAACACCAATGGTGGGGGGAGCGGGACTGGGGGCCTCAGACATGGTGTGGGAAAGGGGTAACTCCAGCAGAGCTGCTCCTGCTCGCAGCACTGGGATGGTGCTGAGGGACCGGTGCTGGCTGGGAACCCCGCTGCGGGTGCAGGGAGTGATGCTGGGGATCCAGCCGGTCCCCAGCTTTGGAGCAGCCATTTGGACTTACTGTGGAAGCATTTAGCCCAAGTTTTCCAAAAGTAATTCCTGACCGCAGGTACCTGCTCCCCAATTTACACCGGTCAGGGGCTCATGCAGCCAATTTCCTGCACTGGGAGATGGAGACACGAGTCTGGGGGGGGTACATCAGGATAGCCCCACAGAGTGACCCCTGGGTGCACTCCCCTGAGCACTCCGCAAGGCCCTGCCCTCTGAGCAAGGGGCTGGCTTTGCTCCCGGCTTGTGTCGTGGTGCTCAGGGATGGGGTGGGATGGGATGAGACCGGTGCTGAGCTCACGGATGGGGGACAAGGTGACAGGCAGGATGGTGGGCAGGATGGTGGGCAGGGAGGCAGCAGGTATCCCCCTCCCCAGCTGGTTGCAGGAGTCACTACCTCCTCACTGACATCCCTCAGAGCATCTGGCAGCAGTGAGGTCAAACCTCCACCATCTGCCAAACCGCGAGCACAGACAGCTGAGTTCAGATGGAGCCGCGGTGACCCGGGCAGGTCCATCCCTCCGGCTGGAAATCACCTTTTCAAGGTACCTCCATGGCAAAGCCTTCCAACCCTGCTGCCCACGAACCCGCCTCCTCCTCCACCACCTGCACCCACGCTGCTCGCTGCCGAGCCCCCAGGCTTCACAGGGGGTCCCGGTACACATCTGTCCCCTCTCTCCCTCGTCTTCCCGGCCTGAAGTTCATTAGTTCTCACCCCAATCCCCCCAGGTGGCCGGGCTGCTCCAGCTGACACCTCCTGCCCGCCATGCCCAGCCGCTCACTGCGAAGGCCGGGGCAGATGTTGCCAGCTGTCATGCACACGTCAGGCCCCGTGAGCTGCCGCCGGCTGGCTGTGCCAGATGCCTTCTCTTCCTGATGTCACAACTGGTGCAGCCTGGTTCTGGGGACGCAGAGATGAGGGCACAGGGAAGGTCCTGACAGTTACAGCACCTCCATCCAAGTCGGAGCCAGGGCAGCACAGAGGCTGGCTGCAGGCAGGACCAGGATGGCACTGGGCAGCAAGGAAGGTGGGAGAGCCGAGGGATTGCTCCCGAAACGCTAAACCTATGCAAACTGCCTGCCTGGAACTCCATGGAGGAACACGGGGATGTGGGGTGCCACAAACAGCAGGGCCTGGGGAGGGGAGCAGGTTGGGCACCCGCCGTAATCTAGCCCCACGGCTGCAGGAACAGCCCCATGCCATGGGCAGGGAGCCAGTAATTACCTCCCAGCCCTCTGAGCTCCTTCTCCTCCTTTCCTTCTGGAACGACACACGTTAAGCCAAATCCTCCCGTCACATGGTTTAAAGGCAGAGCTGGCGAGTAAGGGCAGGTCGAAAGGTGAACTGGAGGCCACGGATTTGCCGTGGGGCAGAGGACCCAGCAGAAACGTGCCAGGCATTTCTCCGTGGATAAATTAGTGCTCGCTTTGATTTGCTGCTTGCAGTAATCCCGATGATGGCTGAAACACGCCGGTGCTGGTGGAGAGGGCGATCCTGGGGCACGTGCAGGGCCGGGCTCACTGCCTTCCCTTGAGCAGTGCTGCTGGCTCTTGCCATGGTGATCGCTGCCCTGCCAGGCAGGCAGGGCCCCGTCTGGACAGGAAACGAGCCCACACGCTCCATGCGAGCCCTGGTGGCATGTCCCCATGCAGATGTGACCCTCATCCCCACCCTGGGCCATGGTCCCTGTCGGCTCCATGATGGGATCAGCTCTGTGGCAGGATGGGCTCCAAGCAACACCAGCCCAGTGGGGCGGAACGAGGGGCTGCCACTGCTATTTCCAGACAAGAGGTGGGGGATGACACCATGCCACCCACCTGCCCAATTTTCCAGGATTTACCCCAACCCCAAACCATTAGCAGCCAAACCCCCACACACTCCGAGGGTGTCCCCAGCCAGGGCCACCTCTCCTCCATCCCAGCACTGACATTCCTCACGTCCTCCCTCCACGAGGTTTAGTGCTCTCTGTGGCATCTGTTAACTCCATCCCACTTCTTCCTTGCCATCGTGATCATTGATTATGTGTATGTCACCACCAGCTGCGGACGGGGTGACAGCAAGGCTTGATCGCTGCAGTGAGACACCTCACCCACCCCAGCCCCACAATGTCCCACGGACCCTCTGCGGTTCCCCTGACCCACACCAACAGCCACGTGCTGTGGAAACCAGGAGGAAGGGCCAGTGGCCACGAGGGTCAGCCAGGTCCTGCCCAGCCCCCCAAGACCCCCCCATTTTTCTTCTCCACATCGCCCCAGGGGATGTGTGTGTCCCATGGGGGCTGTGGGACCATTCCCAGCCCCAGTGCAGAGCCCCAGCACCACCTGCACACTGCCGGGACCCTGCTGCTCCTCCGGACAGCAGCGGAGGTTTACCGGGGTCCCTGGGGTCCCCCTTGTCTGCTAGGATCGTTGGCTCAGCCAGGGCCTCTGCGGGAACCCACACCCCCAGGAGCACCTGGGGCTCCACGGATAAGGCACGGCAAGGCCCTCAACTATTTTAATTTGATGCTCATTAACTGAAATTGCCTGTGTGCGGTGGCGATGTGTGTCTGGGGGATGAAACGTGGATTGGAGCCAATTCCCCACTCCCGGGAAGCAGCCAGACATGATAGCTATTGGAGCTGAGAGCAGCCCTGTACCGCTGGAGAGAGCTGTGGGCACTGGGACTCACAGGAGTGTCCTGGGGGACCCACGGTGAGTGTCCTGAGGGACTGTGGGGGTCTGGAGGGAGAGAGGTTTCCAGCAGAGCCGGAGCTGGGGAAACTGGGAAGGTCAAGGTTATCAAAATGTGGTAGCAGGTCCCCAGGGCTGTGATCACACCCTCTGCGCAGCTGGTGGCACATGGCATGCCAACAGCACTGATACCTTGTCACCCACGTGTCCCCACAGCCTTGCTTGCCCTTGCTGTGTGCCAGCCTTGGCCGGGCTGGGAGCAGCCAGAGGACAGCAAGCAATGGGCACAGGGGCACACGGCCCAGAAACTGCAATGTGGCACTGAGCAGCTGGGCAGAACAGTGCAGAATAACCTGCGGCTGCACTTTGGAGACACCAAGCCCCGGGCTCTGTTCATCCTCCTCCTCCTCACCTCCCCTTGCGGGTGCCGTCCCAGCACCCCACGGCCTCTCCACACCTTGTGGCTCTGTGCCCCTTGTTGCTCCGGGCTCCGCTGTGAATGTTTCCAGTGAAGACACTGATCTGTTGGCACCCATGTGCCTCCAGCCTTGGCTGTGGCACTGGCACCAGCTGTGCCAGGGTCCCCAGCAGCAGGACACAGCTAGAACTAGGGGTGTGTGGCCACCTGCTGCCATGCCACCTTCCCCACGAGTCCTGTGCTCACCTGGAGAAGGTAAACTGAAGCATCGATAACGCAGCTTCTGCATGTGGTGGAGCTGGGGGTGCTGGGGGACACAACCAAGGCATCACACCCCGTCCCCTAAGCCATGGTCCAGGAGTCCACCCTGCCTCGTGGGGGCCTGGGGACCGTAGGGACGTGGGCTGGGGGGCTGTGCTAACACTATTTTTTTCATCTCCCCACTCTGCCCCGTGTCCCTCTGAGCTCTTCACTTTGCCCCCACCCCTCCATGATTAGTTTTTTAAATTATCTGGAGCTGGCAGGATGCTGGGGGCTGGGGCTGGGCTGGGGGGCTCTCCGGGGCCAGAACCACCGCACTGCCGTGCCAAGGCAGCGGGAGCAGGGCTGGCCGGAGCAGGGATCCTGGGGCAGTGTCCCTGGAGCAGAGATCCCCGCAGTGGGCACCTCAGGAGATGGGATGGCAGAGATGAGGGGGACAGGGGGTCCCAGAAATGAGGCTGCTGGGGGAGAGGATGCCAGGAGCGGGGTCCCAGGAGCGGGGAAGGATCTGGGGTCCCCGGACCCCGCCGCTCCACGTGCCGAGGTGGCCCCGCCACCGTGGACTCGTTTTGGAGGGGGAGCCCCGGGGCAGGAGGTGGCCCTGGTCGGGCAGGGGCTCTGCGGGACGACCCTGCGGGCTCGGCCGCTGGCGGGATGTCGGAGAAGCCGTAGCGGGGGGGCTGCGCTATCGGTCGCCCTGATTTCGTTTGATTTGTTTCGATTTCGTTTTATCCGAGCGGGCGCGGCGGGGCCGGGCGGGCCGGGCCCGGGGGAGCGCACTTACCCGCGGGGGGAGCCCGGCAGGGCGTGGGGGCTGTCGCGGCCCGCGGAGGGGTGTCCCCCACCCGAGAGGGGTGTCCCTCACACGGGAGGAGTGTCCCCCGCCCGCCCGCTCCCGGGGCTGCCCTGGGCTCCCCGGGAAAACCGGCTCCGCTAACGAAATCAGCGCTACCGGGGGACCGGGGGTGACCACGCCGGGACTGGGCCCTCCTCAAAGGTCTCTGAAACGGGGGAGGCCACGACTGGACCCCCGGCTTGCCTCCTCCTCCTCTACTCTCGGCGGGATCCCCGCAGCAGCGGCTGGACCTCGGGACGAGTGGGGCCGCCGAGGTCGCCCTGGCCCCGCCTGTCCCGGTGAACAGCCCCGATGCCCGGCCCGGGTGGACGGGGGTAGCCCCAGAGGGGGTCCCGGGGGTGGCCCCAGGGCAGCGACCCACGCCTGGCCGTGGCAAACTGCACGGCTATTTGCTGGCGGTGACACCGCAGCCGTGCACACCCACGCGTATCCGTGCTTGGCTACTTTGTACCCATCCCCGCGTGCACCCTGCGTGGCGACAATATGCCCGTGTCCTTCCTCCCACCCCTCCAACTGTGCCCGTGCACCCCGACTCGTGTCTGTGCATGGTTGGGCTGCAGCCCTGCCCATGGCTGGGCACAGTTGCGTGGCACCCGTGGGCACACGCACCAGCAGTGAATAAATAAACCTGTGCACGGGTACGGTGCATCCCTGCACACCCACCCGCAATCTGTGCATGAGTACAACGAGCACGGTCACGCTCACCCGTGTCTGTGCACGGTTATCATGCGCCCACGCACACTCGCCGTGTCTGTGCACCGTTACCGCGTGTCTGCGCACACTCACCATGTCTGTGCACAGTTGCAATGAGTCCACGCACGCTCACCCGTGTCTGTGCACCGTTCCGGTGTGCCCATGCACGCTCACCCGTGTCTGTGCGCAGCTGTATCGGATGATTGGATACAGCCACCCTGATTGCTCTAAAAACAAACAAACAAACAAACAAACAAACAAACAACCCCCCACCCCACACGAGCACGGAGATCGGTACCCTGTGCCCACGCACGGCTGCCCCGTGTCCGTGCACAGTCATGCCGAGCCGCTGCAGCTCCCCGAGTCCCTGCTGTACCCCCGAGTCCCTGTGCAGCCGGGCACACTCATACTGTGTCCAGGCACACTCACACCGGGGCCGGGCACACCGACACTGTATCCACGCGCATGCACAGTGTACATGCACAGTTACTGTCTCCGTGCGTGGTTCCCCCGTGTCCGTGCACCATTCCCTCGTGTCCGTGCACAGTTCCCCCGTGTCTATCCACGTTTCCCCGTGTCCTTGCACGGTTCCCCCGTGTCCCTGCACGGTTTCCCCGTGTCCCTGCACACTTATCCGTGTCCGTGCACGGCTCCCTCACGTCCGTGGATGTTTACTCCATGTGTGTGCACAGTCCCCCCCGTGTTTTCTCTGTTCCCCCGTGTCCGTGCACAGTCCGCCCGTCTCTTCGCACGGTTCCCCCGTGAACTTACCGTGCTCCGCCACGCTGTCCCGGCCTGGGCCCGGTTCCCCCCGGGGAACCCTCGGCGGTGCCCGAGGCTTCCCGCAGCCCCCGGTTGAGACCGCCGGGATGGGGCCGGGGTTCTTCCCGGAAAAGACCGGGCCAGTAAAGCCGTGCTTGGCGTGAGCCCGGCGGGCCAGGACTACCCGGGGGCGGTGGATTTGGTGCCCGAGGAAGCCCCGGCTCCGCTGCCGGCAGACACTCCCCGCCTGCAGCCCGGGCCCGGGGCCCGCAGGCCGCCAGTGTGAGCCGTGGGCCCGGGGAAACAGGGCTGCACCGAGCCATGCCCAGCCGAGCCGAACTGAACCGAACTGGGCGGGCCTTGCGTTACCTTCGTGTCCAGCGAGCCGGGCGTGCCGTGCCCGGGGAGCTCTGGGCGGCAGATCGGGCTCCTTCGCCGATGTCTAAACCGGGAAAACGAAGGACTATTGGGGATTTTCGCCCCTTCACCGCCCCCGGCGCGGTGGAAGGGGAGCGGGGCGGCGGCTCGGGAAGGCGCCGAGGGGGTCGGCGGGGCTGGCAGCGGGCGAGCGTCGGTGTCGGGAACCAGCGAGGGGCCGCTAGAAACGGAGCTGGTCCCGGCGAGCGAGGCCCACCCCAGGGTAGGGTTTCCCAGGGTAGGGCTTCCCAATGCTGGTTTCTGCTCCGAACGGCCCGAGCGAGAGAGAAAAAATACTACTACTACTAACTTATAATAATAACAAAAACAACAACGGTAAAACAAAATCAACAGCAATATTAATGATATCATCAAAATAAGCATTATTATTATTATTATTATTATTATTATTGTTATTGTTATCATTATTACTATTATTATTACTATGATTATTTACGGTGACAAGACCGGCCAGACCGAGGCAGCCGCGGCTCTGCTCCACCCTGCGCAGCCCGCGGAGGAGCGCGGATCCTCCGGCCTCCGCTTCTCGGGAGCGGCGGAGCGGCGACGGCTCGGACCCGGGTATTTCCCTTTCTCTGCTCCCTCGTAAGCTCAGAGCCACTCGGAGCAGATCTCTTATCGCTGTTATTAACGATAGTAATAGCGATAACGAGAAAAAGAGCAGTTAGAGAGCAGGAGCGGGCGGGACGCGGCGGGGTCTGGGGGCTGACCGGGCTCCGGGGCCGCTTCTCGCCCGGTTGTACCGTGGCCCGGGGCTGGGGCTCGGTGGAGAGAGGGTATTTCGTTAAGCAGCTCCCGGGCAGCGGCTGCCGTCCGCCTTCCCCACTGGAGAGCAGCCCGAAGCCCTTCCCCATGGTGGACCGTGGGCGGAAAGTGGTTTTGGATCGTGGTTGTTTTTCCTGGTTTTCATTATAAATCGTTCGCCAATGTCACGATATAAACTACCCTCCATCCAGGCCCGGCGGCGGCGGAGAGCGGAGACCGGCTGCCCGGCCTCGGCCTTGCCGCAGCTCCGGGAGCTGGGAGAAGGGGAACCGGGAGCGGGAAACCGGTTGTCGCCGCCAGCGCCCACCCCGGACCAGCAGCTCCATCCCTCCGCCGCGCCCCGCTCGCCCCTCCCTGCCCCGCAGAGCCGAAGGTGCGGGCCGGAGGTACCGGCCCTCCGCGGAGCCTGCTCGGCCCTCGCTCTGCACCCGCCTGGCTGCGTCCCGGCTCCCCGCTCTCCGTTTTTCGTTTGCTTTATTTTCTTTTTTTTTTTATTATTATTTTTAATTTTATTTTATTTTTCTCCTTTTGTTTGTCTCCTTTTATTTTATTTCTTTCCTTAATCTATATTTATTTGCTCCGCGCTGTCTCGGTTATTCGAGGGACGGGCACAAGCTGCCGCAGACACGGACACTCGGGGCCCACCCCAGCCCAAGGGCAAGTTTGGAGGCCTTGCACTCCGGGTTCCTGGCAAAACTCCGTGCCGGGCTCCTCGTGCCTCGGCCGGGCTCTCCCTCCGGGAAACCGGGCCGGCCCGAGACCCCTCTGGGACACCCGAGCTCCGGCCGAGCCCGCCGCAGCACCGGATGGAGCTCGGCATCTGGCTGCGGGAGCGGCGGAGCCCGGGGCCGGTGTCGGGGGTTTGGAGCCCCTGCGTGTCCTTCGCCAGGTCCCGGTCGCTGGGGATTGAGCTCTCGGGGGTGCTGGGCTTTCGGCAATTGGATTAACAGCTAATTTATTTAATCCACCCTCATTACAACCGCTTCGATTTGAGGGGATTCAGCGCGAGACGAAGAGGGATGTCGCTCCCCCCCGCCCTCTCCCCCGAGCTGGAGCATCGCCGTCGCTTTTCCGCCGGGTTTCGTCCCGTTGCAGAGAGCGGCGGAACGGAGCCTACCGGGGTGGGGGGAGCTGCCCGGCACCCCCGGCTTGGGAGGCCGCCTGGGGACCCGTCGGTCCCGCTGCCGGTCCGCAGGAGCCGCGGCTGCTGGGAGCGGCTGTGCCGGTGCAGGCGGGTTTCGGGGCTCCCCCACTGTCCGATCTCGG
This sequence comes from Tauraco erythrolophus, assembly GCF_009769465.1. Lineage (NCBI taxonomy): Eukaryota > Metazoa > Chordata > Aves > Musophagiformes > Musophagidae > Tauraco > Tauraco erythrolophus. The sequence continues at coordinate 20,711,688 of NC_141469.1, forward strand.
CAGCAGCGGAGACCCTCGGACTACCGGTCTGCGGGGCACCGTGGGGAAGCGGGGTCGGAGCCCCCGCGACCCCCCGGAGGGGCACGGGCAGCCGGGGAGAGACGGGCAGAGCCGGCCCGGGGCCAGGTTATTTCTTTATTCGTTTCCATCTCGGCTGGCCCTTCTCTGCCGAGGCGGGGATCCTCGCAGGGGAGCCCCTAAAAAGAGGGCACTCCCGCCGCGCGAGCAGGAGCCGGCTTCGCCGGCCCCGGCCCTGCCGCTGCGCTGCCCGCACTCCCGGGACCGGGCAGCGGCCGCCGAGGGACTCTTTGTTTACCAATCGGTGTCATGGACCGGGAGAGCAGGAAATTGCGTCTGTGCCGAGCTGTTAATTTAAAATCGGCTCCTTTCCTCCCCACCGCCTCCCCCCGAGCCGTTCCCCGCCGCGGCGGGGGCTCGGCCGCCCGCTCCCGGCTCCGGCAGCGGCCGGGGGATGCGCAGAGGAACGCGGCGGCGCAGGGGAGGGCCGGGCCGGAGGAATAAGGGCTCCGTCTTCTTCCCCGGTCCCACCCCCGGCCGCTTCCTCCGCAGCTCCCTCCCCTCGGCCTCCCCTTCCCCTTCGCCCTCCCCGCTCTAAAATCACCCCCCCACCACCCCCCCCCCGCCCCCTTCTCCCCATCTCCCGGTATTGATTTCCCCGCACGCGAATCCCAGCGCAGCGCGGCGAGACCGGGCACCGGCAGCTCCCTCGCCCGCTCCCGCGCCGCCCTGCCACCGCCGCCCGCCTTCCCGCCGGGACCGGGACCGGCGCTCCATGGAAGGGCAGTGGCTGCCGTCGGAGCGCCTGAAGTTTGCCCGGAGCGAGGTGCCGCGGGAGGTGGAGCTGGGGAGGGCGAGGGGGGTGTGTGTGGGGGGTGGTTCAGCCGCCTGTCAAAGTTTTAAACTCCTTTTTACTCCCCCCCCCCGCACGCTCTCGGGACGCCCCGACGGGTGCCCCCCCACCCTCGGCACCACCCCGGCCGGTGGAGCGGGAGGGGTGGAGGTGAGGGTGTGCGCTTTAAATGCCACCCCCCCGGGTGGGAGAGGGCCGGCTGCGCCGCGGAGAGGCGGGAGGGCGACGGCCCCCGGCGGTCTCCGGCCATGGGGGTGAGCTGGGGCGCGGTGCCCCCGGCTCTGCCAGGGCGCTGAGCCCCGGGGGGGGGGGCCGGGAAGGGGCGGGGAGGGAAGGGGTCTGGGGAAGGTGGGGGGGCTGCTCCCCCCCCCGCCTAGTCTTGCCTCCTCTCTTCCTCTCTCTCTCTGTCTCCCTCCTGATGTTTGATCCCGCCGCGGCGCCCGCAGGGATGAGCGATGGAGGGGCCGAGGCTGGCAGGAGCCCCGTGCTGTCGGCGGAGCCCGCAGCCACCGGGCGGGCCCGGGAGAAGGCGCCGACCCGGGCGGAGCTGGAGAGCGCTCTGCGCGGCGGAGGAGGCGGCGGCTTCAAGGACATCCCGGGAACGTCGGCGGTCAGCCCCGGCTCCTCCAAGGAGTGCGCCCCGGACAGCGAGAGCCCGTCGGGAGCCGGCGAAGCGGACTACTGCCGCCGCATCCTGGTGCGAGGTACGGGCAGTGATCCCGCCCCCGCTCTCCGCTTCCCTCACCGGGGCACTTCGCGGCTGCCCTCGCCCCCGCCGGCCGGGTCCCCGCTCCTTGCCCCGGGGCCGGGAAGCAGCGGAATGGGGCACGCTTCCCACCCCCGGCACCGCTTCCAGCGCATCCCCGGGCGCTCCCGGGCGCTGGCCGGCTACGAGCTCCGGTTTCCCGGCCCCGCCGCCGCGGCGGCTGCCTCCGGCTCCGCTCCGTACGGCAGGGACCGGGCCCGCTCCCCCAGCCCCGCTCTGCCGTGCGGCTCCCGGGAGCGGGGCCGGGAGCGCAGCCGGGCTCGCCGTGCGTGCCCGCCTCGGTCTGCGGCCAAAGGGCCGGGCTCGGCCGGGCTCAGCGGGCCGAATGGGCGTCCGGGAGAGCAGCCGCGGGGCCATGCAGCCCCCGGGCCGGCAGAGCCCCGCCGGGGGGACGCGCAGGCGGCTGGAGAGGGGTGAAAACATCAGCTTTGCATTTAAAGCGTTGTCGCAGGAGAAAAGCGTCACGGAGCGGCGGCGAGTTAGGGGCTATTTTTTTTTTCCTCTCTTTATAATATCACTCGCGCGGTCGGGGCTGGGGGAAAGCGGCGGGCTCGGCCCAGGATCGGGGCACGGCGGGACCCGGGGCGGGCGCATCCCGCCTCGCCGCTCGCGCTCAACCCACCGCCGGCCCGGGGCTCACCGGGACCAGCCTGCTTTGTGGCGAACCCCGAAAGTCTGGGGCGCCTCGGTGGGGATGCGGCAGGCAGGCAGGTGCCGAGCGCTCCCCGGCTCCCGGGGCGGCAGCGCGGCTGCGTCCCGGGGCCGCGCTGGGGATGCTCAGCGTCCCCGTCCTTCTGCCCTCCATCCCTCAAACCGGAGCCCGGAGAAGCTCCGCGGCCGCTCGGTGAGCAGGGCCGAGGCCTCCCGGCCTTTGCCCCAGCTCCAAGCCCAGCGCTCGGGCAGGGCGACGGGAACCGGAGCCGCGGCTCTGCCGTGTCCTCGCTCCCTCCCTCCTGCCGCCCCGGGGGTGGCGAGGCCTGAGCCGGGTCCCTGCTCGTTCGCCATAAGCGAGGCCTGGCACGGCACGGCACGGCTCGATTCGGGCATCCCGGCCCGCCTGGAGGCTGCGGAGCAGTTGGCGGCCGGGTTGCAAACAGCCTCGCCGCCCAACGAAGCCTCTTTCCCGGCTGTCGCGATAGGTGCCTGTCGCCGACAGCCTGGCTGTCGCAGTCCCAGCCTTCCCCCGGCCGCTTCAGGGACCTGGGCAGGGAAGCAGGCAGTGCGCCTTAGCCGGTACCGGGGTCTCGCCAGAGGTGTTCCCCGGTCCTCGGTGGTCGCCGAGGCCAAGCTCGGCTGCCACAGCCCGGGCCGGGGTCAGGCCAGGGTCAGGCCTCTCCTCCACCCGGTCTCGGCCCTACCGGGGACTCCTCGATGGGCCGGGGGCTGGGAGCGGGCGGGGGGTTGGTGCCCAACCCCGGGCAGGGTCCCTGCTTCTCCTGGCCCCGGGTCTCACCATCTTGCTGCAGCCGCCATGGCACGGACAAAATGGTGGCGGGGAGCAACAGCGCGATGGAACGGGAGCGGAGCTGGAATGAAAGCAGGGGGACGTGGCGGGGAGCCCTGGACTGAGGGGCCACGGGCCTGGCTGCCAGGGAAGAGGTCAGTGCCAGGCATCGGCCAGTGCCAGTGCCAGGGAAGCCCTTCCAAGCTGATTTTTCCACAAGGGGTGTGTTTGTGGGTGGTTTAATATTTTTATTTTTTAAAATGTATTTTAAAATATTTTTAATTTTCCCCCAGGCCCGGGGTGAGCCGGCAGCGGGTGCTGCAGGGACCCCACCTTGCTGCCCACTCCAACTCGTGTCCCCAGGCCCGAGTGGGTATTTCCAGCCGTGCTCCAGCATCTTCGGCCGCTCTCCGCAGCGGGGCCGAGAGGGGCTGTGCCGGCCCGGGGGCGGGGGCCGCATCTCCCGGCTGCCCTCTCCAGCCGCGGCTCCGCCACAGCGCTGCCCGGTGCGGAGCGGCTGCCCCAGGGCTGCCCTCCCGCTCCGGCCCGTCCCCCGCTTTGGTGCGGACAGGGCTCTCGGAGGAGCCTTCTCCGTCGGCGGGAGCCGGTTGGGAAGCGGCGGGGTCCCCTGTGCACTGGGACGGCCGGGAGCGGAGGGGTGGTTCCCGGACTCGGCGCTCTCCCGGGAGCTCGGTCCGCTCACCGGTGCGGCACAGTACCGGGGACCGGCCGTGCGGGACGGAGCCTGCAGCCGCCGTGACGGGACGGCTTTGCCGGCGGAGGCGGCCTTGACCGCCCGGCCATCCCCGTCGTCTCGGGAGGGCAGGGCTGGCGGGTGCCGCTGGCCGCGGGCATGGCCGGGGGGTGCAGGCCGGGGGGTGCAGGCCGGCGGCGGGTCTGTCCTCGGTGGGGATTAACGGGACAAGGACTCGGCGGTGGCGGCCGAAGGAGCCGGGCTGCTCCGGGGCCAGTCGCACTGGCAGTGTGGGGGGCTGCAGCCCCAAGGGCGGCTGGAAGGGGAGGGGGGGGACACCCGGGGTGCCCACTTCCCTCCTCCCAGTCACCTACTGGGGGCTGCCCCAGCGCTGTCCCTGGGACGTAAAGGTGGGACATGGGGACCCCAGTGCTGTTTGGGGTGCACTGAGAAGGGCCACGGGCTCCTGTGCCCCCCAAATGGCTCCATGGCCACACCAGCCCCGGCACGGGGAGTGGTGGGTGTACATGTTCGGGGCTGGCAGGGTGGGTGTGTGCCCTAGAAATGTCCCAGCAGCCGTGTCGGTGCAAAAACTCCCTGCACACGAGGGTGTGCAGTGTGACCCTGTGCCAGGGAGGGGCTGTCTCTCGTGTACACGGGGGTGCATGGTGTGTCCCTGTGCCAGGGACGGGGTGTCTCTTATGCACATGGGCGTGCGTGGTGTGTCCCCAGGTGTACAGAGGCATCTCCACATGCCTGACTCCGCTGCGGGTGTTGGTGTGCAGGATGCGTCCCGGCTGTGTCGTGCTGCAGAGGGTGCCTGGGCTGGGAAATGACTGTTTACCATCTCAGGGAGGGGTCAGTGCCCCAAAGCTGCTCCCCAGCCTCGTCCCCCCATCCTGCCCTGTCGTATTTAGCTGCTCAGGCAGAGGAGAGATCCATCCCCTTGGCACCAGGCATCTTTTGGGGGATTTCAGCCCCAGACCTTGTCCTGGATGTGGTGCCATCGGGTGTAGCCGGGTCCCCAAGGGCAGAACGTGTCACCACGGCCCCACCGCTGAGGCCGAAGGCTGCTGGAAAACACTGGCCAGCCATGGCAGGACCTGGTGGGTGGGTGTTGGGGGTCTGGGATCCAGCGGCTGATGGGGGAAGGCTCTCGGGAGGGTGTCATGCCCTTCCCGGCATGGGGTGGTGGCTCTGAGCCCCCCAAAACCTGCATGGACAGGCAGCAGGGAAGTCTGTGGAGTGCGATGGGACTGCGGCCGGGGTCTGTGGGGGGCTTGAGCGAGGGGCTTTGCCTCTCCTGTGCTGAGCTGGTACCATGGGCTGTGCCTCCTTCTCTGCAGCTGTGCCCAGGCTGCTCTCCCTACTCTGTGCCCTAGCTGCCGGGTGGGAAATAACAATAAATAATACCCGCAATAATGCCGGCAGCACCGTACGGAGCGGTGAGGGCAGGGGGGCAGATGCTCGCAGCTAGCGAGTGGCTAGCACGAGTGGCTCTGTTAGCTGTTGTAGCGGGGGGCTGTGGCGTGGACGTGGGCACGCGGACGTGGTCTGAGCATCATCTCTGCAAATGCTCTTCCTCTTGCAAAATGGTTCCTAGGCTGGCGTCCCGATCCCATCGGAGATCCCTCCGATCTACCTCCAACGCTTTGCCTTTCCCACCGCCCCGTGCCTACCAGTGGAGTGTGGGGCTGCACATCAGACCCCATGCTCCCGGGCTCCCCAGACCCTCTCCCACCCTGGCCATCCCCAGGCCCTCTGCAGTGCCACGGTCCAGCCATGTACGGCAACACAGCAGTGGGAAACCGGCTTCGGGACTGGGGTCTCTCTCCCAAGTCAGTGCTTGCTCCCCACTCCTGCCATCCCTGCACCAGCTCCGCCATCCCTGTGCCAGCTCCATCACCGCTTCCCAGGCCGCTCCTCACTATTTTCCTCCTTCCTGCCCCAGCAATTTTAGGATTCTTTCGTGCCTGGGTCAGCCAGAAAGAGAGAAAGGAACTGACCTCCAGCTAGGGCTGGGGAGGCCTTGGGACCCCCCAGGCTCAGGGCCGCTTGCCTGGTGTGGCTTCTGTGGCTGGTTTCGAAGCTGGGGGAAAGCCACTGGACAGAAACAGGGAACTCACCAGATCTGGGCTCTCTGCTGGCGTTGCTGGTGCTTAAGGAAAGGCAGCACAAGGACCAAGGAGCACCGGGGGTTTGAGGTCTGGCAGGACCCCAGAGGGTGATTTCCCAGGCTCGTTTTTAATACCTGGTGCCACATATGGCACACAGAGCCTGTTGCTCCGTGTCCCAGCCGATGGAGCTGGGAAAGGCTTCCTGGCACCTCGGGGCTCCGTGGGTTTTTCTGGGAGAGCTCATGCTTTGTCAGTGGCAAGTAAAGTCGTAGCTCCTTCAGAGGAGCCTCCTGCGGCCTCCTGCTCCCGGTTCCCCTCATCCAGCCGTGGGCAGTGATGGTCCCGGCCTCCTGCAATCCGCTGCTGTGAGCCGCTCGGGGTGTGCGGTGCTGCCGAAACTTGTCCTTTCCTAGAGAACTGCCCCGAAGTAGGAGCTGCTGCTTTCTGGGAGAATATTCCTTCGGTGAGAATAATTCTGGAAAGGAGGGAGTTGTGATAGACGTAATGTTTTCCGGGTATTCCCAAGGAAGGAAAGAAACAAAAAAAATTATAATTTTTAGTTAAAAATCTATTTAATTTGAACTCGGTATAGAACTGTTTTATAGGGCTTTCAGGCACTGTTATTTTGGTGATTAAACACTATGGTTTTGGATTTCTAAAAATCCCTATTTTTACGAAGGCTTTTTCCTGTTTCCGGAAGGTTTATAAACTTGCGGCGTTTGGGGCCAGAGGGAACAACCGAACTATGGGATGTTGCCTCTTTTAGCCATGTCTCGGGGGGGTTTTCACACTTGCTCCGATGGGGAGCCCCGTCACTCACCCCCCAGGCTGATGGTGCAGCCGGTGTTTAATTCAGCTTTTCCTCCCCTAGTAACAGCTATTTTGGACCAGTTCGCCCAATTCCTTTCCTCCTCTGCCCAGTTTTTGTGGGTTTTTTTTTGTTTTTTTCTTTCCTGAAGACTTTTTTTTTTTTCCTGACGGCCCTTCTCCCCGCTCCCCTCCCAGATGCCAAAGGGACGATCCGGGAGATTGTGCTCCCCAAGGGCCTGGACCTGGACCGACCCAAGCGGACGCGGACGTCCTTCACGGCGGAGCAGCTCTATCGCCTGGAGCTGGAGTTCCAGCGCTGCCAGTACGTGGTGGGCCGGGAGAGGACGGAGCTAGCGCGGCAGCTCAACCTCTCCGAAACCCAGGTAAAGGTCGTGGTGGCTCCTCCGTGGCCGGCATATCCCAGTGGGGTGTCCACACACCCCCAGCGCGATGAGGGAAGCAGGGGCAGGCAGAAAGCAGGGCTGTGGTGGGCGAGAGCTGTCCTGGGGGGCAGCTGGGGCTGAGCTGAGCCCGCGGTCCCAAAGCAGGGTGTAGGGGCTTAGTGTGTGCCAGGGCTCGGGGCACTGCTTGGTGTTTTGGTGGGAGCCAGCGGGGCGGAAGCGTGTGTGATGCTACGGGCAATTGTCCTGCACCTCGTTCCTTGGAGCCAGAAGAGCGGTTGGTTTAGGGTTGGGGGCGAGGGCAGTGCTCAGCGGGGTTCACAGGGATTCCCCTCCGGCCAGTGGGCAGCATCCCCCGCTCCCCTGGGAGTATCTGGCAAATTGGGGAAGAGAAAAGAGCAGGAGGGCGTCAGTACAGTGGGGAGCCCAAGTCCCCATGGCAGCAGCCGCAGCGTGGGTGGGCGAGGGGGGTCGTGGGTGCCACCGGCATCGGGCGCTCGGCTGCGTGCACGATCCTGCGCGGATCCTGCACCCTGGCTCCGTGGCTTCACTCTCCTGCTCCCAACAAGGTGGGGACACCACTGGGGACTGTCCCTGTGGACCGGGGGACCCCCGAGCTGCGGCATGGCCTCAGCCGTCTCTTCTCCATCACCCGCCGCATGCCCAGCCCCGTGGAGCTTCGCTGGTGGGGAGGGATTTTCCCGGTTCTGCTGCGCTGAGCTTTGCCAGGCGTGGAGGGAGCTGGGCCGAGTGGCACAGCCCGGGCGAGCTGGGGGTGGAGAGGGTGCGCTGGGCTCTGGAATTGATGGCTGCTACCCAAAATGTGCTGGAGTCGCCATGGTTTTGGCTTGAAAATTAATACAGAAACAGTTATAATAGTAAGAATATTATTATTATTAATAATAATGATGATAATAATAATGATAATGATAATAATGATGATGATAATATTACTGAAGCTGCAGTGCAGAACAGCACAGCTGGGAGCTACAGAAAACGCCTGTCAGCCCAGTCCGCCCCTTCTCAGCGGAGCTCGTTGCTATGTGGTTTCATCGGTTCCAACGGGAAATAATTTCAATTTTTCCAAACCTGTTGCTGGACAAGCCTGTCCCAGCTGTCAGCAGCCAGGCGCCAGGCTCCCAACTCCCCCCGCGTGCACAGGGATGGTCTGATTTTTGGGGAGACCCTGTTGCTCTGTGGTGTTTCGATGTTCACTGGGCGGCCGCTGCCAGGTCCTGCAAGGGGGAGCAGAGCCTCAGTGCCCCCAAAACGGTACCAATCGGCTCTTTCGGTGGCAGAGAGGGTGGTTTTTTGGTAAGGAGCAGGTTTCTGTGCCGGTGATATGTACAGAGAGGCGCTGATGGCTGGCACGGCCGTGCCGCGGTGAGGACCACGGTGAGCTGGGTGCTGCGCGGAGGTCCCTCGTGCCAGGGTCTTGGTCCCAGTGTCACCTCCATGGAGCTGGGAGGGACATAGGTGGACTCGGTCGGCCAGGCTGGAGGAAGAGCTTCGGCTCTTGGGATGGGCGTCCAGTGCGGCCGGTGGCGGCGCGGGGCAGAGGGCTGTGCTGAGCAGGGTGCCAGCTGCTGTCGCCTGGGGCCAACTGGGCACGGCCTCTCTGTAGGGACTAACGCTGGCTCGTTACTGGCGCCTCATTGCCACCTTCATCACTTGGTGAGAAAACTCACACCCTGTAGGCCATGGCTGTCTCTTCTCCTCTCCTCCCCTCCTTCCCCCATCTTCTTTTTCCCATCCCTCTCCTTCACCTCTGTCTTTTTTAATCCCTTTCTGTGCTTTTCACAGTGTTTCCTTCTCTGCAGCAAACTCCCAGTCGTACCTTCCCAGCTCCCCCCTGCGCTGCCTTTCCCCCCCAGCCACCCCCGTGCCCAGGGACAGCCGTGCCAAGCTCCATGCCCGCCTTCCTCCTCTTGTTAGCGGGGTGTGGGCCCCCTTGGGACATTTTTTCAGGCTCTCCGCACACTCAGGCACCACCCCCCTGCCCTGGCTCCCCGACGTTTGTGGCTACAAGGTTTCCCCAGTTGTTGCAAGGGCTGGGTGACTGCAGGGTTCTACAGGACCCCTTGGGTTGGGGGGGTGTTCCATGTGCTGATTCCATCTAGATGTGACCTGGAGTTGAGATGGTCGCCTCCGGCCACTCCTGTCCCATGGGGATCCTCTGTGTCTGTCAGCTCAGCCAGGGACAAATCCAACGTTTGCAACAATCAGAGCGTTTTGGGTACTTTCGGTGGTTTTCCTCCCAATCCAAGAGCAGCTCCCAGGACTTGGGGCAGTTGATGGTCTGACTGCTCCATCTCATGTTCTCTTGGTGGGTTCCCAGCCAGCAGCGTCTCGTGGCTCCTTCTTGGTTGACGTTTGCATGGTGCTGGTGGTTGGGACAGTGGGACGAATCCTTTCCATCCCCTTATTCAATGCTGTCCTGGTTTCAGGATTAGGAAACCTCCCACCCACCCTGAGCTGGTTCTGGCTTTGCTGTCTGCAATGGGACCCCACCACAGGACAGGGCATGGAGGAAGAGGCCACGGAGGAGGGGGTTTTGTGCCTGTGAATGTTCAAGGCAGGGGAAGAATGATTCATCTCCGCTCCTCTATGAGACGAGAGTGGTGCAAACGGCGTGATGAGATAGGAAGAGACACGATGTCATCGCAGCTGGAGAGCTGCAGCCGAGCGTCCCTGTAAATGGGTCTGCAGATCAGGCTGCGCCCCTGAGAAACCCTGCTGGAGAGCCAAAAAAAAAAAAACCCAAGACCTCTTTTGGGCTCTTATTCCACTTCCCTGGCATCTGATCCTGCCGGGATACAGGGTGGGGTCACTCAGGGGAGGGGTGTTTGTGCTTTTGCTAATTAACCCATGAACATAGTGTGAAGCAAGTTTAGTTACCCAGTAGAATATTGTCACCAACTTGCCAAGCAGCAGCTTGGAGATGCGGATGTGCCAGCTTCTCCATCCCAGGTGAGCTGCCACATCCCCGTCCACGGTGCAGAGCTGTGGAGGGGCTCCTGCCCAGCACAACCCCCCCCGAATCTGGCTCCGTGTCCCGGGCAGGGACCATCCTGTACCCGCGCGCAAGATGTTCTCCAGGCAACGCATCCCATTCTCGCATCCCAACGCATCCGTTCTCGGTGTCGTTACAAGATGGAAAATGCGAGGCAGAGGAGGGTGCAAGGCAAAAGGCCCACAGCGGAGGGAGAATAATTCCCACAAATCCCCCAGCCAGAGGAGAGGTTGGGTGGGCTGACCGAGGGGATTTGCCTGGACCCGGAGGCTTTGCTTTCTGGGTCAGGAGTTCAATGCCAGGCTCAGGTTGGAGTCACCCGGCGTGTGTGCTGGCTCTGCCTGCCCTTGCTGGAGCAAGGATGGAGAGGTGGCGCTCCCCTCCGTGGGTGAAGAACAGGCACCCAGCAGGTCAGGACAGGGCTGGTTGTATCCGATGCTCTCCGCGCATCTCCCAGCCTTGTCCCTCCACCGAGAGGTAGCTCACCCCCTCCCAAGGGCAGGGGCTTTAGGGGACGGGGGTGTCCTCAGGCGAGGAGGCTATGCCCCAGAGCCTGTGTACCTCCGGGAACATGCTAGTGAGCTGGTGGGTCCCTCAGCTCCTTGTATATGGCTTTAAACTGAAAGAAGAGAGATTTTGATTAGATCTAAGGAATTCTTCCCTCTGAGGATGGTGAGGCACTGGCACAGGTTGCCCAGAGAAGCTGTGGCTGCCCCATCCCTGGAAATGTTCAAGGCCAGGTTGGATGAGGCTTTGGGCAACCTGGTGTAGTGGAAGGTGTCCCTGCCCATGGCAGGGGGGTTGGAACTGAATGATCTTGAAGGTCCCTTCCAACCTTAACCATTCCATGATTCTGTGATTGTAGCATCTGAAGACCCTTTGCAGAGGGATGGTGGGGTACAGAGTGGAGAGAGGTCTTAGCATCGTGCTCCTCACCTGCCCATCTGCCAGAAGGTCCATGGGACCCCGGTGGATCCCTTGGTGTTCCCTGGCCTGCGGTGGGCTCTGTCACAGCCACTCCGACAGCCCCTTGTTGGGACAAACTCCTGAGCACCCTTGGCAGAGGCTGAGCTCCTACGGCTCATCGCTGCCCATGTCCCGCTCCCCCCGGGCATCCTCCGCAGCGTGGGGAGGGTACAGGCAGCACAGGGCTTTGGGGGCCGCGATCCCCCTGTTGTGGAGAGGAACAGATGTGAGGAAGCAGCTGAGCCAGAGGAGGGGTGGGAAGGTCTATTTATAGCCCAGCAATTAAGATGATGCTGTGAAAAATTAATCACACCTCGAGTCATTAACAACTATCAGTTCCTGCGGCGAGAGGACAATGAAGCAATGGCTGGTGCTGGCACAAGTTGTCCTCTTGTGGGGAGAACTGCGGGAGAGCTCTGGTCTGGAGCGGGGAGAGTCACCAGAGCTTGGCCACAGGGACCGTGGGTCGTGGTGGCCCCGGGGCACGAAGGTGAATGGGACTATGTCACCCATCCGCTTGCTGCGACACGTGGGCGCACTGTGTCCTGGATCTTTTGCAGCCCTCGGGGTGCGGGCAGCTGGGTTCCCAAAGCTTTGCTGGGAATGTCTTTTCCAGACCATGTGGAAAGTGTAGAAAATACAGCCAAGTATGTTCTTGTCTGAGGAGACATCCTCCTTCCATGCCTCCATCCTTCCATGCCTCCATCCTTCCATGCCTCCATCCTTCCATGCCTCCATCCCTTTATCCATCCCTCCCTCCATCCCCACCCAGTTTGTGGTTTGCATTCCCCCCACCTAACTGCTTTTGGGCCATGGCTGTTGGGTGCTGTGGGTGCTCTCTCTGACCACTCTCCCATGCGTTGTTGCCCATTGGGGAACGTTTCCTCGTCTCTGCCCAGGGCAGAGGTCAGGGTGCCCCATCCTGCTGCAGCCTGAAGGTACCCATCACTCACCAGCCTAGAAGGGAGGGGAATCCTGGGTCCTGTTGTGGGAGGTGGCCACTGGTGACCCTGGGTATCTCTGGTAGCTTCTGGGTGCCCATTCCACGTGGTGGCCTGTGTTGGAGCACATGCATGGAGTAAACCCGCTCCTGTGGATGGGCTGATCCTGTCCCTTCCCCACGGTGGGGGCTGGTGGGGTGTCTGTCTTCTAACCAGGTCCCTCTCGGCGGCAGGACCAGGCTGACACAGCCTGGCCCCAGCCCCTCAGCTGGTCCAAAAATTCACCACCTTGGCATTCGGTTTAATCAGGAATGTGGGGGAGCGGGTTTGGCTTCTTCAGGGATGGTTGGACAACGTTTGAAAGGAGCAGCAATGCTCGGGGGGGGACGAGGGGACCCTTGGGAATAGGGCTCTTGTGCAGGATGGTGGCTGCTGGGATGAATTTGGGAATAACCCAAAATATCTGGGTGCCCCTAGAGTTCCCCAGGCTCAGCTGGCGCTGGGGGAATGGCTAATGTGAGGAAACGTAAAATAATTAAGTGAGGATTTTTTTTTACTGTTAAGCATTTTTGATTGAAAATGGTCCCGCGGTGACAAAGAATTTCAGAACTTGTGATGGAAAATTTTGATTCTAAATAAAGGGCCGGGCATTTCCGGAGCCATCTCTGAGGCTTTCTTGGTGTGCTCCGAGCAGGTGTCACTTAAGGGAAATCGTTTCCTAAAAATGGCAGTTTCCAATGGAAATTGCTTTTGGTGACAGTTCTGGATTCAGCTCTGGTGCCGGGGCAGGAACCCCAAAGGTGACAGAGGACGGGCTCCTGGCCAAGGGCACGGCTGGATCCCAGTGGGATGGGGACAGTCCCCACCTCAGAGCTGGGTTTGTCTGGAAGCATGTCCCCATGCCGCTGCTGCGGGCTCCAGCAGAGGGTTTGGGGTGGGCAGTGCAGCCGCAGCGGCCCCGGGTGCTGTCATGGCACAGTGGGTCTGGAGGAGAAGCCGAGGGATGAATCCATCCTTCCCGCTGTGGCCGGGGTGATGCAGCCGGAGCACGTGGCTGCCGCGCCGTTACGAAACCTCTCGCTGAGGCGGCTTTGGGCAGCAAGCCCACCAGCTTATGCAACACTGGGGACCCGTGCTCACGCCGAGCCGTTGCCTGCCCTGGCCTCCATGGCTCCGCCAGCCCACGACCCCGTTCGGCATGGAGGGAGGAGGAGGAGGAAGTGTGGCCGGGGTGCCATGGGGAGCTGGCGGCGCGGCAAGCCGGTCCCACCATCCCCGTGCCGTGGTGGGTGTCGGCTTATGGCAGCGGGGAGCTAATCCTGGTGAGGAAAATGGCCTTGGCCGGTGGCTATGAATAGTGCCGGATGGCCGGTGTGCCAGTGGCGTGCGGCGCGGGGCGCGTGACGGCACCAGGGTCAGCCCTGGGGCAGGGCTGCCAAATCATCAACACCATTAAAAAGCAGTAATGCGTCCCCCAACCCTGCCCACACGCCTGCCGGGGTCCACGGTGATGGCCATGGGCCGTGCTGGGGGGAGGACGAGGACCACATCGCTCAGCTGCCGAGTGCAGCGAGGCTGAGGGGCTCCAGCATTTTGGGCGGCGGTGGGGGATGCTGGTGCATGGGAGCATGTACACCAGCGTGAGCGCAGTTTCATGACGCAGGCATGCTGTGCTGTGTCATGCCATGCCCGCCGCCTGGGCCTTCGGGCTCCCTCCAGCAAACCAAACCGCAGTGGCTTGAAAGCGACGTCCCACCACTGCTCAGCCAAAAACTGGCAAAATACGTCGGTTTGTCGCTGGATGATATGAAAAATTAACTGAATGGACGGGACAGTGCTGCCTGGACCCTGTCTGGCCAGCGTGGCTGCGTCTTGCTCTGCAGGGACGGGAGCGGGACAGGGAGTGCTTCGGGCAGCTGCCAGGATGGATGAGAGGAGGGAGGCCAGCGCGAGGCGGTTGCTGATCCATCGCCAGAGTGCATGGCGAGCTTGGCTGCCGGCGCGGGTCTCCTTCGGGATCAACCGCTTGGAAATAATCTGTTTTGGAGCTCGGAGGTGCTGGATGGAGGGAGGGTGGGGATGGAAGCGGTGTGCCGGCTCCCTGCGTCCGCCGCGCAGGTGCTGGTGGAGGCAAAGGCTTCGCGACACCCCAAGGACCAAACCCCTCCTCTGCTCCGTTGTGGTGCTACTGCGCTGCCAGTAGCCATGGAAAAGCCGCGCTGGCAGTGCACACTCTGATTTAGGGGGATCTGTGTACAGGTGGGGTGCTCCGGTGCAGGCACACACGGTGGGGCACGTGTGGGCACACGCGTGTGCACAGGAGCGGGTGCAGGCGGGCGGGCGGCTTTGCCATTGCATTGTGGCTGAGGTTGCGGGGTGGGGGTCTCGGGGGGCGAAAGGGTGGCTCAGCCCTCTGCGTGTCTGGCTGGTGTGGGGCAGGTGGATGCACAGATGGACAGCTCCTCAAGGGAGGGGGACTGGGTACAGGGAGGACCCCACGGATGGAGAAGCTAGTGGGTGCGTCGCTGCAGCCCTCGGCAGCTCAGCCAGTCGTGTGGTGGGGGCTGCTGGGGGGGGTGTGGAAAATAGAAAAGAGAGTAGAATATGAAAGTGAAAAAAGTAAAATCAAGTAATAAGATAGAACAAAATAGAATAAAATAAAATAAAATAAAATAAAATAAAATAAAATAAAATAAAATAAAATAAAATAAAATAAAATAAAATAAAATAAAATAAAATAGATTGAAATGGAATAAAATAAAAAAGATTGAAACGAAATAGACTAAAATAGACTAAAATAGACTAAAATAGACTAAAATGGAATGGACTAGACCAAAATAAAATAAAGTAAAATGAAATTAAATAAATTAAAATAAAATAAAGTGAAAAAAAGTAAAATGAAATAAAGTGAAATAAAGTAAAATGAAAAAGAGTAAAATTTAAAATAAACCAAAGTGATATAGATAAGCCCCTGGCTGCCTGAGTCAGCCAGACATGGGCCCCGGAGATGGCACGGCTGAGGGGATAAAGGGTCCCCTGCCAGGCTCTCCGAGAGCTCCGCTTCACGCTCCCAGGTGCATGGTTTCCGCAGTGGCCGGTGGCCCTGTGGACACTCTCGCTGTGGTAGAAGCCACTTGGGAGTGGAGGGAATTGTGGTGGAGCTTTTTCAGCAGCCGTTGGCACTGCTTCCGCCTTTTCCTCGCCCTTCTGGGGTTCTCTGCAGAGGGCTGGCTCCATGCCCAGCACCATTGACTTTGGGACTGCGCTTGTGTGAGTGGGGTGGGGACGGGCCAGGGGAGAGCTTCTGGGGGGAAAAAAGAAAAATATAAATATTTATGTAATAATATATAAATATATTACGTATTTTTAATATGCATACATATATAAAGGTAAATTCACCCTTTCCGTCCCTGCCTGGCACGGTGGCGTGGTGCTGCCGGCTCCCCTGCCACCCTTCTCCTGGTGGTTTGGGATTTGTCTGTGGCGGTTCCTTTTTCCTTGACTTCCAGTAAGCGGGAGGGCAATGGGAGTGGGCAGCTGCAGCGTCTGCTGCCATGGTGTCGTGGTTTTAGGTCAATCCGGCAACTAAACTCCACACAGCCACTCTAATAAAAGAACTGAGGGTCAAGACAAGAACAGAGGGAACACACACCAACCATGGTCCTGGGCAAAACAGACTCAGCTTTCTTAAAGTAAAACAATTTATTAACAGTTACTTAAAAGAATAAAGACAAGCAAAACCAGTTACTTAAGAGGATAAAAAGAAAACAAGACCAGATCTTAAAAACAACACCTCTCCACCTCCCTTTCCTTTTCTTCCCGGCTCTACCTTCTCCCCCCAGTGGCGCAGGGGGACAGGGAATGGGAGAGTGCAGATCAGTTCATCCCATGCTGTTACTGCCACTCCTTTCTTAAAAGAGAAGGAGTCCTTACACCATTTTCTCTTGCTCCAGTGGATCCCCTACTCACGAGGAAAATCCACAAACTTCTCCAGCGTGAGTCCTACCCGCAGGATGCAATCCTTCCCCATAGGATTGCTCCGGTGCGGGCTTTACCACAGTCTCGGATTCTCAGGGAGTTGTTGCCACTCACTCCGGTGTGGGTCATCATATAGACTTTAAATGTGTCTCCATACAGACTCTAAATGCATAAATGTGTCTCTACCTGTGCCCATGCTTCACAACTGTCCTCAGGCTCAGGCATCTCCTCTAAACAAAACACCTCCCCACTGATGGGGGTCGTCCCACGGACTCTAGATGTGTACTGTCCTCAGACTCTGGCATCTCTTCTCGACGTGGGTTCTCCACGGGCTGCGAGTGGGTCTCTGCTCCACCGAGTCCATCCTGGCTGCAGGGGGGCCGCCTGCTGTCTCGCCACCGGTTGCAGGGGAAACTCAGCTCTGGCACACCTCATCCCGTTCCATCTTCACTGACCTGGTGTCGGTGTGGCCGTTTCTCTCAGATCTCAGTCCTCTCTCGGTGAACTCGGCCCAGTGGGCACCCCGGGAGCGGGGCTCTCCCCGAGTTGCCCAAGCAGCTCCGCCGTGGCCATCCTCAGTGGGTGGCACCGGCCCGGCACGGGCAGCTGCCTGGCCAGGCCCCTCTCCTCACTCCTGGGCAAAGGCACACACCCTTCCGGTTCCTTTGTCCAAACGTAAATAGGGCAATTCATGGAGGTGCTGATTGGCTCAAGCCCTGAGTGGGATGGGAGTCCGATCTGGTGGGCAGCTTCTGCCACCAGAAACATGACACATGGGAAAGGAATCTCACACGGGGTGGGGGTGGGATAGGAAAGGGGAATCTGAGAGCTGCGGTGATGATGTGTAGGACAGAGAGGGAGTGGTGCGTTGTGTGCGTGGAATCACAGAAGGATTAGGGTGGGAAGGGACCTGAAAGATTTCATTTCATAGATTTCTAGGTTGGAAAAGACCTTAGAGATCATCCAGTCCAACCGTCCCTAATCCCCATTAAACCATATCCCTAAGTAGTTCATCCACCCTATTCTTAAACACATCCAGGGATGGGGACTCAACCACCTCCCTGGGCAGCCTATTCCAGTGGCTGACAACCCTTTCAGAGAAGAAATTCTTTCTAACATCCAACCTGAATCTCCCCTGACTAAGCTTATACCCATTTCCTCTTGTTCTATCACCCATCACTAATGTAAAGAGCCCTTCCCCCACTTCCCCACCATCCCTTCTCAAGTATTTGTAGGCTGTAATCAGGTCTCCCCTCAGCCTCCTCTTCTCCAGGCTAAACAGCCCCAACTCCCTCAGCCGCTCCCCATAAGTTTTATTTTCCTGCCCCTTGACCAGTTTAGTCACCCTTCTTTGGACCTGCTCCAGGAGCTCAATATCTCTCTTAAAGCGAGGGGCCCAAAACTGGACACAATATTCCAGGTGTGGCCTCACCAGTGCCGAGTACAGGGGCAGGATCACTTCCCTGTTCCTGCTGGTCACACTATTCTTGATACACGCCAGTATCCCATTGGCCTTTTTGGCCACCTGGGCACACTGCTGGCTCATATCAAGCCGGTAGTCAACCAACACCCCCAGGTCCTTCTCCGCCAGGCAGCTCTCCAGCCACTCTTCCCCGAGCCTATAGCGATGCTTGGGGTTTTTATACCCCAAGTGAAGGACTCTGCACTTGGCCTTATTAAAGCTCATGCCATTGGCCTCAGCCCAACGATCCAGTCTGTTCAAATCCCTCTGAAGGGCCTCCCTACCCTCGAGCAGATCGACACAGCCTCCCAGCTTGGTGTCGTCTGCAAACTTACTGAGGGTACATTCAATCCCCTCATCCAGGTCATTGATAAAGATGTTAAACAGAACCGGACCCAACACTGAGCCCTGGGGAACCCCACTGGTAACCGGCCTCCAGCCGGATTTAGCCCCTTTTACCACACATTTACCACTGGCATTTACCCAGCCATCCAGCCAGTTTTTAACCCAAAGGAGGGTGTGCCTATCCAGGCCAGCAGTTATCAGTTTCTCAAGCAGAACACTATGAGAAACTGTATCAAAGGCTTTACTGAGGTCCAGGAAAACTACATCCACAGCCCTTCCCTCGTCAACCAGGCGGGTCACCCTGTCATAGAAGGTGATCAGGTTTGATTGGCAAGACCTGCCTTTCATAAACCCATGTTGACTGGGCCTGATCACCCAGTTAACCTGTATGTGCTCATTAATAGCACTCAAGATAACCTGTTCCATGACTTTGCCCGTCACCGAGGTCAGACTGACAGGCCTGTAGCTCCCCGGATCCTCCTTAAGCCCTTTTTTGTAAATGGGGGTAACATCCGCCAGCCTCCAGTCCAGCGGAACTTCCCCAGTGAGCCAAGACTGCCCAAAGATAATGGACAGGGGTTTGGCAATGACATCCGCCAGCTCTCTCAAGACTCTCGGGTGGATACCATCAGGCGCCATAAACTTGTGGGCATCCAGCCGATGTAGCAGATCCTTGACCCGTTCCTCTTGGATCACAGGAGCTTCGATTTGCTCTCCCTCCCTGCTCTCAGACACCATAGGCCGGCTCACCTGGGAACTACTAACCTTATTATTAAAGACTGAGGCAAAGAAGGCATTAAGGACCTCAGCCTTGTCCTCATCCCTAGTGACTAACGTACCCCCTGAGTCCAGTAGGGGCTGGAGGTGATCTTTAGCCCTCCTTTTGTTATTAATGTATTTATAGAAGGACTTTTTGTTGTCCTTTACGGAGCAGGCTAGTCTAAGTTCCAATTGGGCTTTTGCCCCCCTGATTATCTCCCTACATGTCCTAACTTCCTCCCTGTATTGATTCCTGGATGCCTGCCCATTCTTCCAAGACTTATAGACTTCCCTTTTTCTTTTGAGGTGTTCCCAAATCTCCTTTGTCATCCAAACTGTTTTTTCACTCCGGCGACTGATTTCCGGCACACAGGGACAGCTCACTCCTGTGCCTCCAGAATTTCCTTTTTGAGTAGTAACCAGCCCTCCTGCGCCCCTTTACCCTTGAGAGCTGTCTCCCATTGGACTTTATTAACCAGACTTCTAAACAGTCCAAAGTCAGCTCTCCCAAAGTCCAGCTTGGCCGTTTTAGTGCTCCCCCTCCTAACTTCCCCTAGAATTGAGAATTCTATTATCTCATGGTCACTATGCCCCAGGCATCCTCCAACCATCACATGTCTCACAAGACCTTCTCTGTTCACAAACAGCAGGTCTAGGGGAGCACCTTCTCTAGTCGGTTCACTGACCAGTTGTGATAGGAAGTTGTCCTCCACACACTGCAGGAATCACCTAGACTGTTTCCTGACTGCCGTGTTATACTTCCAACAGACATCAGGTAGGTTAAAGTCACCCACAAGGACAAGGGCTAGTGAGCGCGAGACTTCCCCCAGTTGTTTAAAGAATAGTTCATCACTCTCACCATCCTGATAGGGTGACCTGTAGCAGATTCCCACTACAATATCCGCCTTCATAGGCTCCCCTTTGATTTTCACCCACAGACACTCCACCAAGTCATCCCCAACATTTAACTCTAAGCAGTTTAGACCTTCCCTTACATACAGGGCAACCCCACCACCCCTCCTACCTCTCCTATCCCTCCTGAAGAGCTTATAGCCATCCATGGTAGCGCTCCAATTGTACGAGTCATCCCACCATGTTTCAGTGATGGCAACTATGTCATAGTTTCCCCGGATAACAAGGGCTTCCAGTTCCTCTTGTTTATTGCCCATACTGCATGTGTTCGTGTAGAAGCACGTAAGTTGGGCTCTCGACCCCATTGCACCCCTAGGGGGGGTAGCTTTATTTCCTGAGCCGTTATTTTGGGGATTTTCTTTTACCTCAAGGCAACTTGTGTGTTGCCCCTTACTACACATATCACCCCCTACTATCACGGAGGTGGCAGGCCGAAGGTACCTGCCTACACTCCTCTCGTCAGACACTGGAGGGCCGTCCTCGGCTGTTATTCCTCCAACTCTGGTAATGCCCCCCACCCCCTTCACATCTAGTTTAAAGCCCTATTGACGATCCCAGCTAGTTCTGTAGCAAGAAGCCTTTTCCCCCCTGGAGACAAATCCGCCCCATCCCTGGATAGAAGGTCTGGCCTTGAGAAGGTCAGCCCGTGGTTAAAGAACCCTAGGTTGTGTTCCTCACACCACTTATGTAGCCAATTATTTAAATCCTCGATCTTTGTTTTCCATCCCGTGTCATGTCCCGAAGTCGGTATGATAGAAGAGAATATCACTTGGGCCCCCGATTCCTTCACCGTTCTTCCCAAAACCCTGAGATCCAGATCATCCAGTTCCAACACCCTTGCCATGAGCAGGAACATCCTCCGCTATACCAGCTGCTCAAAGCCCCATCCAATCTGGCCTTGAACACTTCCAGGGATGGGGCAGCCACAGCTTCTCTGGGCAACCTGTGTCAGTGCCTTACCACCCTCAGAGGGAAGAATTTCTTCCTTAGATCCAATGTAAATCTCCTCTTTCAGTTTAAAGCCATTGCCCCTTGTCCTGTCACTACATGCCTGTGTCCAAAGCTCCTCTCCAGCTTTCTTATAGCCCCTCTAGGTACTGGAAGGCTGCAATAAGATCACCCCGGAGCCTTCTCTTCTCCAGGCTGAACAGTCCCAACTCTCTCAGCCTGTCTCCATAGCAGAGGTGCTCCAACCCTCAGATCATTTTCTTGGCCTCCTCTGGACCCGCATCAACAGCTCCATGTCCTTCTTGTGTTGGGTACTCCAGAGCTAAATGCAGTATTCCAGGTGGGGTCTCACAAGAGCAGAGCAGAGGGGCAGAATCACCTCCCTTGACTTGCTGGCCACGCTGCTTTGGATGCAGACCAGGACACAGTTGACTTTCTGGGCTGCCAGCACACATTGCCAGCTCGTGTTGAGCTTCTCATCCACCAGCACCCCCAAGTCCTTTTCCTCAGGGCTACTCTCAATCCATTCTCCGCCCAGCCTGTACTTGTGCTTGGGATTGCCCCGACCCACGTGCAGGACCTTGCACTTGGCCTTGTTGAAGTTCATGAGGTTCTTACAGGCCCATCTCTCCAGCCTGTCCAGGTCCCTCTGGATGGCATCCCTTCCCTCCAGCGTGTCCACCACACCACACAGTTGGTGTTGTCAGCAAATGTGCTGGGGATGTACTCGATCCCACTGTCTGTGTCACCGACAAAGATGTTCAACAGCATCGGACCCAATACCAACCCCTGAGGAGCATTACTCCAACCAGTCACTTAACGTTATGGAATGGTGGACACTAGACCTGATCACAGTAATTGAATATCCAGTGCCAGGACTCCTTCTCCAAACACCCGTATGGGTTTATAAATCTCCAGATCATCCTTATCCACCTACCGTCAGCATCACACTGTGTGATGCTTCCTGCACGCCGTGTCTCCCAGGGCTTTCAGAGACATCTCCTCTGATCGCCTTGCCTCCTCCCTGTCCTCCGAGAGTCACCGTCCTTTCCTGGTGAACGTGTGACCACTCATGTCCTGCTTTTCAGCCACATCCAAACGCACGCTGCCGGCTGGCTGTCTGCATCCCAACTTGACCTGGCCACCCTCTCACGTGTGGTCCTGGATCCCATAGCCCCAGACACGGGACTTGCAGCTGCCAGAAGCCATAGGCTATTCCAGGGACTCCTCTGAAGCAGGGAGAAGCGTGGTCCTCCCTGCCCTTCCTCCACGTTGGACTGGGAAGGACATCATCGCTACATCACGGGCACGCACCAGTTCACTGGAGCTTGGACGAGGAAGAAAACTGCTCTTTTAGAGATGGAGATGAAGCCAAAGTCATCAAAGTAGACCTTGGCAGAGCCCTGGCTGTGGTGGCTGGTGGGGAGCTGTGAATGAAACCAGAGCAAAAGATGGGTAAAGAAGATGCAGTGTGGAGGAGAAACTGTCATCGAGGGGAGGTGGCAGAGGGTGTTGCTGAAAGCCGAAGGATCGAGGCTGGAGGGAAATTACTCATGGATTCATTGAGGGCTATGTCTGGCCAAGCTTATTATTTACATCTCCAGTGGTAGGAACTTGGGGCTTGATTATAACGGAGGGTGAAAAGGACATGGATCTACTAATTAATGATGAGCTGTGTATGGACTTCAGCAGTGAAGGCAAATGTGACCCTGCTCATCCGATGTGTCAGTGGTGCAGATGGGGAAGAGCTCCTGCCTGTCTACACAGCGTGAGGGAACCATGTTCAGCATCGCGTGTTTGGCTTGGTCGTGACGTTGGAGGGTGGGGGGGGTGGAGGAGAACTGCAGTGATGGGTCGAGGAAGGGAGAACCTCCTGCAAGAGGATGAGATGTAGAAGGAAGGCATGGAGGGTTACAGAAGGTGTTTGTCTATACCTGTAAATGGAGGTGCGATCGTCACTGGTGGCATCAGCCAGCGCTAGGGGAGGAGGGGGAGTAGAAGACGTCGGGGCTGGGAGCAAGGAGGTGCTGGGACGGTCTCCTGGCAGGAGCACTGTGAAGGAGGAACCCAACAGCTCCTCTTCCCCCAAGGACCATATGGCCACACTTTCCCCAGCTGAACCCCATGTCGAGACGTTGGAGACCGGTGTCGCCTCAATCCGTTCTCCCTCCTGTCCTTTAGTGTTTCCCCTCATGTCCCCGGTGGTGTGGAACTGGGTTTGAGCACCAGAAATTCACACACATTGATACCTGCTTCGATTGATGTCCATCTGTTTGTGGGACTCACCCATCTATATTGCCACTGATTGTTGGTATTGAGGGTCATACCCCAACAGATGACTGCTGCCCCCACGAATTTCCTCCCCAGCTGACCAAGAGCTCCTGGGAGAAGCAGCAGCACACACCAAAACCCAAAACACCCAGGAAAAATGAGCTCCCATGGGAAGCTGGAGGTGGAGGGGGCATGGCTTTAAACTGAAAAAGCGGAGATTTAGATGAGATCTGAGGAAGAAATTCTTCCCCCTGAGGGTGGTGAGGCACTGACACAGGTTGCCCAGAGAAGCTGTGGCTGCCCCATCCCTGGAAGTGTTCAAGGCCAGGTTGGATGAGGCTTTGAGCAACCTGGTGTAGTGGAAGGTGTCCCTGCCCATGGCAGGGGGGGTTGAAAGTGGATGATCTTTCAGGTCCCTTCCAACCCAAACCCTTCTATGGTTCTGTGATTCTGTGTCCTGTGGCCACCTCCTGCTGTGCTCGGAGCTGCGGTTCAGAGTGCTGGGCAATGCAGGGAGCTTTGCACCATGTCTGTGCCTCAGTTTCCCTTTGAACTGAAATCCGTGTGCAGCTGGGGAGGGTCTCTGAAAACCATCAGCATCTCAAGGTACTTGAAGGCGATGCACTCAAACTGGGAGGGTGCAGACACTGGGGGGAGTTGCGGGGAAGCTGATGGGGGGTTCCCGGCCCTGGACCCTCAGCAGTGTGCTCAGACAGGCACCAGGCTGAAGGGTTTTGGTTTGGGCTCATGGCAGCAGGAGCACCTCAGTTTGAGGTCCAGGGATGGAGGTGGTCCTCAGCCAAGAAAATGGTCTCCAACACATCCCTCCATTTCCATCCTGCTGGCACAGTGAGGAGAGGCTGGGATGGGGCTGCTGCCCCCAGGAAAGGCCATCAGCCCCGGAGACCCAGCAGGGCTGTGACGTGGGGCCAGTGGTCCTGGTGACAATGAGGGGTTCAGGGTCCCTGTGCGGGGCCCAGGAGCTTCCCAGTGGGCAGGACTTGGGCTGGCAGTGGCCACAGTCCCAGGAGCTTTTGGCCGTGGGCTCTTAGCCCCATGGTCATGGTGTCCCCCCGTGGCATCTCCCACCACTCCTCCTCCAGCATCTCCAGCCCACAGCCAGCTTCGCCCCGGCTCCGCTGTTACATCCCTGGAAAGGGGCTGGGGGCTGAGACCCCTCTCACCCCCCCCCCACTCCATTAGCTCCATCCTGGGGTTCTGTTGTGCCGGGGGCTGTGCCAGGGCCATGCCAGGGCCTCACCAGTGAGTGACCCTCCTGCCCCAAGGGGCTTCCCGTGACTCGGGTGAGTTCAGGACCCACTGGCCTCAGATGCGGGACAAAGTTATTCCCGACATGCTGGGGTTCACTCCCGGGGTCCTGGCCAGCACCTGACTCGTCCACTCGCGGCCAGCCACACTCTAATCTGAGTGTCTTCCCATCCATCTCCTTCCCTCACCTCCATCTGCATCTGTCCGTCTGTCCCTCACACCTCTCTCTGTCTCTCTCTCTGCTTCTCCTACCCCTCTGCTCTGCCAGGCAGGGACGGAAGCAGGGAGCTGCCCTCCCAGGGGAAGGGTGAGGGGGCGTGGGAGCCGCGGGCTGGGGGCCGGGGACCACGTCCCACCCTGGTGAGTCAGGTGCAGTTTTGGGGCAGGGGGTCCTGCAGGGGCTCAGCCCGGACTCGCTCCTGGCTTTGGCCAGAGGCAGGTTGGGGTGGGGATGTCCCCAGCTGGGTTGGTGTGCAGGAGCAGGTCCATGCCCAGAGGTCCACGGCCACCAGAGATCCACGGCCACCAGAGACCATCCTGTCCCCCAGCGCGTTCCCCTGCGCCGCAGTAGGGCCAGGGACCCCTCACCCTGCCCTGTGTCCTGGCCCAGCAAGGGAAGGGCTGGAGGGGGGGGACACGAGCGCAGAGAATCCAGCTCAGCGTCACAGAATACATAGCTCAGCGTCCCAGGAGACCCAGCGCAGGGCACAGCCGAGCAGTGGAGGGGTGGCTCAGCCACGGGCTTCCATCCTGGGATCCCATCCTGGAGTCCCGTCCCAGGGTCTCATTCCAAAGTCTTGTCCCGGGTCTCGTCCTGAGGTCCCATCCTGGGATCCAGTCCCAGGCTCCTGTCCTGGGGTCCCATCCTAGGCTCTTGTCTTGGGGTGCCATCTTGGAGTCCCATCCTGGAGTCCCATCCCAGAGTCCCATCCTGGTCTCCTGTCCCAGGGTCTTGTCCCAGGCCCCCATTCCAGGGTCCCGTCCCACTCCCTCCTGGCTCCTGCAGGACTTTGCCATTTCCCTGAAAGCGTCAGATGGGAGCGGCTTCTATGACTTGTCTGGTCCCTGCGGTGGGGCTGGCTCTCGCTTGGCCGTTTATTTTAATATGTCTCTCTCTCTCGTATCTCTCACTCTCTCCTGGTTCTCACCTCTCTTTCCCCGGCCTCCCCACGCTGTCTCTTTCTGGCCGTGCCTCTCTGTCCCCCCCACCCCGCTCCCCTTCCCCTAACCCCCCCAGGTCAAGGTCTGGTTCCAGAACCGCCGCACCAAGCAGAAGAAGGACCAGAGCAAGGACTCTGAGAAACGTCCCACTGCCACCTCCGAGTCCTTTGCCACCTGCAACATCCTCCGGCTGCTGGAGCAAGGTCGGCTCCTCTCCATCCCGGCCCCCCCCAGCCTCCTCTCTCCCACCTCCCACTCCATGGGCGCTCCAACGGGCGACAGATCTGGCTTGTCCACCCCAGGAACCACCTCCCCGGGGCTCGGAGGTGGGAGCAGCCCCCCAGGGCCAGGAGCCTTCAACCTACAGGTCCCTTCTCTTGCTGCTTCTTCTTCCTCCTCCTCTTCCTCTCCCCAGCTGCCAGCCGCCCCGCTGTGTTTCGGGGGGCCACTCCTGGGCAACCTGCACGACCTGCCAGGCACGTATGGACTGGGCACTTCTGCATTCGAGCCTTACACGCGGCTGGAGCGGAAAGACAGTTCTATACCCAGCAAGAAGCCGAGCCCTTAAATCATGATGAGTGTCAAAAGGTGTCCCCCCCTCCACTGCCACCCCCATTCCCACAGCCCCCACGCACCCTGCGCCAGGGTTTCGTTTGGTGAGCAGGGTGTGGAAAGGCCATTTAGCGCCTGGCGGGGTGTGCGTGCGAGTGTGCACATGTGAGCGTGTGACCGTGCATGCCTGCCCCCCAACTCCCATTCCCTGGACACGCCAATACGGCTGTGGATGATGCCCTGCAGCTCCACGCCCCAGGGCTGATGCCAAACCCAGATACGCCTGGGTGGGGTTCCCTGGGCACCCTGTGTCACCCCATCCCTCGCCGACGCCACTGGATCTGCCATGTGTCATCCCCCCGCCCCGATATCACCCTGGAAGGCAACGCTGTGGTCTGTGCGGTGTGGGCTGGGAGAGTAGCATCTGGGGAGGGGGGATTTTAGGGGATCGGTGATGCTCTGTGGGCTTTCGGTGCCTGTTACAGGTGGGATCGCAGAGCCCTGGTCCCCTCCAGACTGTCCTGGTCCCTCTGGACTGTCATCCCAGGGCCCACGGGGTTGGGGTCACTGCCGAAGTCCTGGGGAGCAGGAGGGCACCCCAAAAGGGAGATCCCGGCCATGGTGTCCTTGGGTGAGCATCGGGCCTCAGTTTCCCCACCTGCAGAGGGCTTTGTGTCCTGCCTGAGGTTGTCTCGGAGCATCCCGGTGGCTGTGAGTTCCAGGACCCCCGTGCCCATGGGGTGCTCATCCTCCTGGACCCCCGTGGATGCCCTGATCCCCCCTCCCAGTGCCCAGGAGCTGCCATGGGGCTTTTCACCCCCCCACCCCTGCACACCTCCAAACCCAGGGTCAAAAACCAAAAAAAAAAAGAGGAAAAACAGAAGCTGGAAGTCTCACATTCTGTTGTGTTTTTTTTATTTATTTTATTTTTCAGCAGAAATAGAGTGTTTTGGGCAAGACAGAAAGAAATTCAATAAAATGCATGAAATCTCGCCAGTAAAGGCTCAGTTCACCCCCCTCCTTCCCTGGGGCAAAGCAAAACTTGTGCACGGGGTGGTGGTGCTTCAGGTGGCCGCGGGCTCCTGCGTCCCACTGCCGTTTCATGGATAGTAATGATATTAATGTATAATAACGATAATTACCACGGAGCAACCACCCAGCCTGGCCCGGGCTGAGCACTGCTATGGACCCCCCCACCCCAGCTGCTGCTCCGTAGGGCCCGGTCCTGGTGGGGGCCGCGGCCACCAGCCCACACGGGGTCCCAAGAGTTTGCAGGGAAATATTTAAAATAAAGGATTTTATGAAAAGGTTTCAGTACTTTTTAATTTTTCCTTTAAATCGAGCATCTCTATGGAATAGTATTGATCGATTGCCTTGTGTCGGGAGCACTTTTTGGGAGCGAGCCCTGGGGTCTCATGCTGCTCTGCGGAGCTCAGGAGGGGTCGGCACTGCCCTCCCCCCGGCTGCAGGTGGGGAAACTGAGGCAGGACGTGGAGTTTTCCCCAGGGATGCGGAAATCAGGGACAGAGTTTGGTTGGTGATGATGAGCTCCCGTCTCCCAGCCTCACTCAGACCACGACTCACTGCCAAACCCTACATCCCTTGCCCTAAATGCGGTATTTGCTGGATGCTCCTGGTGCCCCGGGGGTGCTGGAAACCCAACACCGTCTCTGAGGTTTTGGATTTTCACGGGACAACGACCTTCTTCCTTCCCCTCGTCACTTAACTCATATCGCCGTTCTTCATCCTTCCCCACTCTGCAAACATATTTAAAGACAGTGGGGTGGGCAGAGCGGATGGGAGAAGATGCCGAGCCGGAGGGTCCCACTGCAAACCACCCCCGGGTCTTGTTTTGCTTCATTTTTCCCTTTTTTTCCATGGGATCAGCTGAACTGTGGGAATTTCCCAAGGTTTTCAGACCCTGGTTCCTCCCCCTGGGAGGAACTTTGGTCCAGTTTGATGAAGAACTGACAATCCCCCCTCCTCACCTGACGCCTTCATGGGTGGAGGAGGTTTTGGGGTGTTTCAGTTCTCTTTTGGAAGGACTCCCCAAAGCCCAGCCGGCCCTTTCGGAAGATTTAAACCCAAACACTCCTTCTTCCAAGGCCCCAAAACGGACCCAAAGCTGCTGCTTCTCCAAAGTGTCTTCTCCCAAAGCAAACTTCCCCAGCGAAGCCAGCCTGGGGGCATCAGAAGGTCCCTCCTGGATCACGCCTCCCTAGCCCCCCTCCTGACTTGTACAACTGGGGAGAAAAACAACAACAACAAAAAGGTTTTTTTTTTAAAAAAAAAGTACGGGATGTAAGACTTTAACGAATAATGTGTTTTCTTATGGTTCTAATTGTTAATAAAAGTTATGATGTGCTGCCTCCTGCCTCCTCCCCCTCCTCCATCACCCCCCTGGTACTGGCAGCCCTTAGCGAGTGGCTTCGCGGAGGGGTGACCCGACAGCCCGCAGCGGGTGGGGGGTGCAGACCCTCCCCCCTGCCCGAACCCAGAACCGCCCCCTTACCCCAGCCCTGCCCCAACACATCCCCAACTCCCCTGCCCCTAATGCCACCCCAAACACCACCTTTACCCCAGCCCTTTCCCCACATCTGCCCCCACCCCATTGCACCCCATCCCACCTCGTCGCACTCCGTCTCACCCATTGTATCCCATTGCACCCCATCGCATCCATCCCACCCATTGCATCTCATTGCACCCCATCGCACCCATCGCATCGCACCTCCCCATCCCATCGCATCCCATCGCACCCCATCCCCCCATCCCCCACTCTTACCCTACCCCTGCCGTTACCTTTAGGCTCCCCCCGCTCGGGGCTGGGCGGGGGCCGGTCCCGCCGCTCCCTGCCGCTGTTTACAGCCAACACGGGGCTGCGGCCGGTGCCGCGGGCGGGGCGGCCCCGACGGGCCGGGACCGGCTCGGGAGGGTACAAAGCCCGGGGAGCTGCCGCCCGCCCTCGCGTCCTGCCCGGCCCCGCTCCCGCTCCCGGCCCCGGCCCCGGCCATGGCAGCCCCGCGGGTGCAGGCAGCCCCGCTGCCCGCCGTCCTGCCCGCCGCCCGCCAACACGCTCTGGCCGTCACCCGCGACTACAGCGGCAGCCCCAGGCTGAGTGAGTTGGGGGGGCACCGGGGCGGGGGGGGGGGGCACGGCACCCCTCTGCCCCCTAGCCGGGGGGTCGCGATGGGTACCCCGGGGTGGTAGGGGCAGGTGGGTCGCACTGGGGTAGGTGGTGGCAGGGATGGAGGGGCACTGGGGTAGGTGGTGGCAGGGACGGGGAGGCACTGGGGTAGATGGTGGCAGGGAATGGTGAGGGGGAGCACTGGAGTAGGTGGTGGCAGGGACCGGGGGGAGCACTGGGGTAGGTGGTGGCAGGGATGGGGGGTGTCACTGGGGCGGGCAGGGGTGACGGGGATGGGGGTAACACTGGGGTAGGTGACGGCAGGGACGGGTGGGTGGCACCGGGACAGGCAGGAGTGGCAGGGGTAGGGGAGTGGCACTGGGGTAGATGATGGCAGGGACAGGGGGCTGACACGGGCTGGCAGGGATCCTGGCTCTGGTGACCCTCCATCCCTGTGCACCCTGCCTGCAGTTCAGAGGGGCTGTGTGGGTCTCTGGGGAGGGCACGGGGACTGTCGCAGGGCTGGGGGTCACCCCCCTCCTGGGGGCTGTGGCTGGAGGGGCTGGGGAAGGTGTCAGGACCCCCCCAGGTCTGTGGGGTGCAGACCGGGCTGCAGCCGATGCGGCTGCAGTGCTGGGGTCCACCAGGCGCCCCTCCAAGGTGCTGGAGCCCGTACTGACCCGCTGCAGCAGGGAGCACATTAGGTTGGCAGCTCTGTCCTCCCTAGAGACATGCTCAGCAGGGACCCCCACCTGCGCTGCCATTCAAGCCCCCTCCGTGCCTTCACACCTCCCTGATGCGACCCTCTCCCCGGCCCCGAAATGCTGCGGTGCTCCCGTGCGCAGGCACGGGACCTGCCGAGGGGTCCCTGGGGTCAGAGGCATCAAGGACATTTGCTGTGCCCTTTGTGCCATTGCTGCTGATGGTCGGAGGGAGCTTTGCTGTCACCTCCCTCGGCCCGAACCGGGCAGCTCCGGGCTGGCACGGTCCTGGCTGCACCTTCCCAGCACGGCTGAGCGCAACCGGCTCTGCCTGGCCAACCTGCCCGTGTTTGCTGTCAACAGGGAGACGGGAGCAGCCACCCGTGGGTGACTTGTCACTAGACGATGCTGGACGATTGCCAGCCCTTGGCCCGGGGAGGGGGAGTAGGTGGGCAGGGAGCGGGCCACAGGCAGCCGAGACTGTTTCTTATGGCAGGTCCTGCCCTTGCCATGGGCTCCCTGGCCACATCCTGCAGGCACAGGCTTCTGCTGCTTGGTGCCCCCATGGGAGACGATTTGCTGAGCTGGGAGAGCAGCTGCTCCCGTCGCCTGGCTGGAGGGTCCCAGGCTGGAGCGGTGCCCCCCACCTAGAGCAGCCCCCAACCAGCCTCTGGGCCATGGCACAGCCCCTCTGCCCCAGCTGGGAGGTGCTGGCACAGTGGGTCCCAGCTGGCACCCGTGGGGTGGTGGGGCTGTGCTCCCCGGGTGTGGTGTGTGGCCGAGCCGTGAGGGGCTTCCCCCTCCCTGGAGCTCTCAGCCGGATCCGTCTTGACCCAGTGTCCCGCTGCAGAGCCCAGCACACTCCCTGCGTGGGAGCGGGGAGGAGGGACCCCAGCAACGTGGGGGAGCAGGGGGGTGTGCCTGGGGGTGACATTTGGAGGGACCAGCGTCCCCTCAGCACAGGGGAAGAGGCGATGTGGGGCTGAGGGCGGCTGAGCCAGGTGCTGCCGCTGCACCAAGCTGGTGTGTGCCACTGCGCTGGCTTCCCACCCCACCTGCCCCATGGTGATGCCACAGCCTCTCCCCAGCCCCACGGCTCGGTGCCCAGCTGCTGCATGGGGTGCCTGGGGTCCCGGCAGCGGGGGATCTCAGCAGCAGGGGTGGCAGCAGGGGTGTCCCAGTGTGGGGTCCTGGCAGTGTGGGATGGCAGCAGGGGGTCCCAGTGTGGGGTCCCAGCGTGGCACTGGGCACAGGAGCAGCTACGTGATCCCCAGCCCAGCCCAGCACCCTGACCCCCAGTGTGGCGCCTGAAACTGGGAGGGGCTGAAGGGGGGCTGAGCAGAGCCGCGGGCAGGAGTGAGCAGAGCTGCTATGCCAGGGCCAGTGCTCCCGAGAGGCAGGAGAAGCCTCGGCAGCTGCTTCCAGTGCTGCAAATCCATTAGCACAAGCGAGTGGAAGAGGCACTTATCACCTCCCGGCCTTTGGCTCAACCAGTCCTGATGGAAAGCAGTCCAGCAAGCCGTGCCACTGCCCACACCGAGACTGGGAGCTGCTCCCGCAGCGTGGGGTGCCCCATTCCCTGCCCCACAGCACGCTTTGACGTTCAGTGAGCGCAGCCTGGGAACGGCTTGAGGGCTGGGCTGGGAGGGGGTGGATGGGAGGATGGATGGACGGATGGAAGGACAGATGGACAGGCAGACGGATGGATGGATGGATGGATGGATGGATGGATGGATGGATGGATGGACAGACAGAGGGATGGATGGACAGATGGATGGACAACAGATGGTTGGACGGACGGATGGATAGATAGACGGATGGACGGATGCATGGACGGACAGATGGTTGGATGGATGCATGTATGGACGAATGGATGGATGGAGAAAGCAGATCACTGTCAGCAAGCCCTGTGACACAATGGTTGTGCCATGCGATTCCATCCCAGGAAGGGGATTTTGGTGGGACATGCTCAGCTTCTCCTCTGCCATGTCCTCACCAGCCTCGTTAGCCGTGACGCTCATCTCCTGCCGGGACGCTGCACTGGGTCCAGTGCCTCTGAGAGTTGTGTCCAGTGCCTTTGGGCTGTGGCATTGCCTGTGAGCCCCTTGTGCCCATTTGCTACACGAAATTGTTTTTTTTCATGTATATCCTCGCTTGGGCCACCTGCTCCCATTGCTGTTTGCCCGTCTTGTAACTACGCGGCTCTGCCAGCACCTCGCCCCCTTTCCGGCGCTGCCGTGGTGGCATCGTGGTGACCGGGAGAAGATGCTGGGATCAGCTTGCCCTCTGCCACGGAGCCACCAGGAGCAGAGCTGTGCTGGTTCCCATGGTGGGACCATAGGAGATGGCAGCCCCATGGCTTCGCGGGAACAGCAAAGGGGCTGGTGGGCTCCTGGGGGCCGCGTCCCACTGCCGGCTGAGGCCAGGCAGGCCAGCTGTGGCCACTCCCCGCTCTCCAGCCCCTATCCATCCTCCCACCCCAGCGGCACCATCCCCTTCCCACTGCAGGGAAGGATATCCCCTGCCCCACAGTGTGGCTGGACCCCCCCAGCCCCACTCTCCATCCCTTCTCCTTTCCCTTTGGGTCCACCTCCTTCCCGCTGCCACTCGGAAGCGCGGCTGGTGCCTCCATTGACCGCCTGGGGCCAAGGTCCGGCAGGCCCCATTCCCGCCCTGTTTTGTCTGATAGAAAACACCATGGTAGAGCCAACCAATTTTTTTTTTTTTTAATTTTTTTTCTTTTTTTTTTACCCTGGGTTGGCTTGTTTGGTTCACGCTTGGCTGGCCCAGTCATTCTTTGCTGCTCCTCACATGATGTGCAGGTGTGTATGGGAACCCTCGGCCGCCGGGGCCCTAATTAGTGGCATAGAGTGCGGCCCCCTGCTGCGCTTTTCACTGGCCCCCGCCGTGCCGGGACAGGCCCGTGGGTTTGACAGCCGGCACAAAGTGACACATGGCACAATGGGCAGGTTGCAGAGAGGGGGAAAGTGGTGACTTAGGGATTGTCGGAAAAATCCCTGGCCTGCCGTGCTCGTCGCCCTGTGCGGGATGAGGCCACCGGGTGATGGTGGGTTTTTTTGGGGAGGAGGGGAGCTGGGTGAGGCATGTTTGGGCAGATCCTGCTGGGTCACTGCCGTGGCTCCGGTGCCGGGGCCTGAGCAGGATTTTGAGTTTGAAGTTGCCGTTGGGGCCGGATTTGCGGGAGTCAGGCTGCGGCACTGCAAGCAGCGGCGTGGTCCAGCGGTTCGGTTAAAAACTCAGTATGCGCGTGATGAAATGGTGAACAGCATCCAGGGTGGGATGCGGGATGGCCCACGGCCACCTCTGCACCTTGTGCTCGGGTGCTTGGCATACCCAGACCCCTCTGCCGATCGCTGTGGAGTGCTGGGTGTGGGGCAGCACCCTGGGACCCCCACCTCACGCCTGCCAGCTGTGAGCCAGGGGACAGCAGAGACCCGTCCCAGTGCCACGGGGTGGCTCAGGACCGGCTCCGGACCCTCTGAGCTGCCTCTTCATCCTCATCCTTACTCCGGGTTGGAGGGGAGAGGGTTTGGGGGATTTTGGGGTGATTTATGAGCCCAGTTTCCTCTTTGCTCAAGCATGGTTCCCCTTGCGCGAGGGCGTGGGGGGCTCCGACAGCTGAGCGTGAACCCCGGCTCTGTAATTTGGGGTGGGGGCTGCACAGAGCCCCTCGAGTGGTGAGCAGGGATGAGGCCTCCGGGGGGCCACGGCGACGGTCACCATTTGCCAGACGCCTGTGTCCCACACCAGCCTCCACCGCTTCTGCGGAGAAAGCAATCCCCTCGGCAGGGCTTTCCCAGCCTCCACCGGGGCTGCGGGAGGATGGGGCCAGAGTTGTGTCTGTCCCTTTTCCGACAGGTCCCGGGACCCCTGACCCTCCCAGATTTGGGGAGTGAGCCCCCAGCGCACTTTGGAGCAGAGCCCTAAGGCCTGCATCAGGCCGGGGAAGCTGGCAGCAATGGCCGGGGAAGGGGCAGGGGGCTGGGGAGGGCGGGGAGGGGGTGAGCAGGAGCAATTAGCGGCGGGTGGAGTTGGGTCGGGGTCCCCTTTGTCCCCGGGGCCCTCTCCCCCTGGCCGCCGCGGTGGTTAGCAGTGCGTGAGTGTCAGCGCTAACGGAGATTGCATCTGACAGGAGCTGTGAATTTGGGGCTGGGGTTGTGCAAAGGCCAGGTTGAAAGACTTTTTCTTTTCTCTTGGCCCCTCTCCCCCTGCCTCCCATACCCCGCCCCCAACCCGGCAGCCTCCAGCCCCGGACGGCCGCTGCGGCCCACCCACCCAGCCGCTCCCGCCCCGGCTTGTTCATAACAGCTCAACGTCTTAATTATCTGAATTAGTGCTTTCTGCTCCCCCTCCTCTGCCCTGGCCCTCCCCATCCCTCTCCTCCTCCTGGGTCCCCCCAGCCTCGTACCCCTTTGGCGGGCTGTCACTTGGCGGTACCGTCGCAATTTCCTTCTCTATCGCGATAAAGCTCTTTGGACAGCAGAGACGGGCAGGGGTGAGGGCGCTGAAGTCACGCAACAAGTGCCGGGCAGGGTGGCTCCGGCACTGGCTCTGGCTGTGCTGCAGCGGCCAGGGCTGGGGGCAGGCGGGGGCTGGGGGGTGAAGCCGGGAGCTGCGGGTTCCTTTGCAGAAAATGAGGCATTTTTGCAGAAAATCCCTTGGAGGGGACAAATTTTTTCATAGCCAAAGCCAAACCCCAAACCAAAACCAAACCCAAAGCCAAACCAAAGGCAAAGCCAAAGGCAAACCCAAAGCCAAAGGGGAGCCCCCCAGCCGCTGGCGAAGCCCCTCTGTGTTTTATAACCAACTTTTCAGTGGAAATGGTAAAAAACAAGGAATCGTGGAGCAACGTTTTTAATCACCCCCCTATTAATTTCTCCACCACCGAGCCTGGCCATCCATCTGGCCATCCACTGGAGGCCCCATCTCCAAACAGACCCTACATGCTGGGAAGGTGGCTGAGCACCGGGCCGGGCTGCCGGGGCTGTGGACCCTCTGTTCCTGGAGATCTTCAGCCCCCCCACCCTGGCCAGGGCCCTGGGAGTAGCTCCAGGTGGCCCTGCCTGAGCAGGGCTTGGACCAGAAGGTCTCCAGAGGTCCCTGCCCACCTCCACCGTGCCATGACTCCGAGAGCAAGCCCAACTCATCGTCACCAGAGTTGGAGGTGATGTTGCAGGGCTGTGTGTCCAAGTCCACACCCTTGGGTTACATTTCTCCCTCTGTCCTGGAGATGCTGGTGGTGTTGCCACCACCTCACAACCCGTCCCCAAAACAAAGTCATGGTGGGGGAAGAAGGGAATCTGGTGAGAGCCTCTCCAACCACAACAGACTGGTGTGGTTGGAGAGAAGCATGAGGGAAAGAGAGACCCTGCTGAGACCCTACACTGCTGCCAGGGACTCCTGTGAATCTGGGCTGGGGAGCCTTCCCTGCCTCGGTTTCCCCATGAGGAAATGAGAGGAATAGGGCTTCCCTTCCTGAGCGATGGCTGGAGGGCAAATAGATGTATATGTGTTACTTAGAGATAGGTGGATGGGTGGGTGGCTGGATGGATGGGTGGATGGGTGAGTGAATAGATGGGTGGGTGGATGGATGGGAGGATGCAGCACTGGATGAATGGATGCATGGGAGGGTGGGTGGGTGGATAGGTGGGTGAGTGGATAGGTGGATGGTTGGATGGGTGGCAGAATGCAGAGCTGAATGAATGGATGCATAGGAGGAAGGGAGAATGGGTGGATGGGTGGTTGGGTGGATGGCTGTGAGCCAACCCCCTGGGCTGCTGATGGACGACCAGCAGGAATGGGGCGTAATTGGGTAATGGGGAGAACGTTAATTGCAAAATCGGCAGGAGTTACCGGCACCGCCAGCGTCTGCGCCGGGCACGGGCTGGGCAAGGGATGGGGGCGCAGTTGTGCCATGGGAGGCGACTCCCCGACATGGGATATGGCTGGCAAAGGACAAATGGGACCCGTCCCCCAGAACTGAAATTCCCGGTGCTGGTCCTGGTCCGGTTGGAACGCTGAGCACGCTCCGGTACCGGCATCGCCAAGAGGACAGCAGGGATGGTGCAGGGCAGGGACCCGTGTGCTGCTGCCGTGGCGTGGACTGCCTGTCCCCACGGCCAGCGGAAAGGAGGCCGGCGAGCTCACCAGCTGGCCCGGCCTCTCCAATCCAATTAGGATCATGAGTAAATCAGAGAACCTGGTGTGAGAAGAGAGGGCAGAGGGAGGAAAGGGCCCGGCGGGGTCAGCAGAGCCAGACCCTGCCATGGCAGGCGTTCCGGCGCTTGACACATCGCTAAAATGATCATGGAGCGGCTTAGAGCTGGATCGGTTCCCCAGCACCTGTGCTTGCCTGGGAAGCCGCTCACCTGGCATCAGGGACCTGCTGGGGAGGTGGAGTGAATGGGGAAGAGCCTGGAGAGGTGGGGGAGCCCCGCTGGGAAGGGAGCTGCTGGAGCAGGTGACAGGTCCCCGGGCTGCAGTGCCACCTCGCTGGGCAGCCATGCCACCCGCATGGGGCTGCCCAAGGCTGGGGAGCTCTCCTCGAGCTGCTGCGGGAGAAATGAGTCAGGGAAGCTGGGCTTGGGGGGCATTGCCCATCCTGGGTCTGAAAACTGCCGGTTTTGGTGGCCCCCTGGCTGTGGCACCCCAGGCTGTGGCACCCCTGGCTGTGGCACCCCTGGTTGTGAACTCCCTGGCTGTGACATCCCTGGTTGTGGCACCACTGGTTGTGGCACCCCTGGCTGTGGCACCCCTGGTTGTGAACTCCCTGGCTGTGACATCCCTGGTTGTGGCACCACTGGTTGTGGCATCCTTGGCTGTGGCTCCCCTGGCTGTGGCACCCCTGGCTGTGGCACCCCTGGTTGTGAACTCCCTGGTTGTGACACCCCTAGTTGTGAACTCTCTGGCTGTGGCACCCCTGCCCAGGTGTGGGGACTCTTCGGGCAGACGAAGCGCCCCAGGGCCAGCTGCTGTGCCGTCACCGGGCATGATGGCAGGAAGTCACCACGGCACAGAGCCGTGCCGTGGGGTGGTGGGACATGGACCTCATCCTGCTTCGGCTGCATTGCAGGCAGTGTTAAGGGGGGTCTATGTGGGGGGTCGTGAACCAGTGTCCGTCATGGTCCGGGTGTGGACAAGGGGGGCACCAGGGTCTACCCGAGTAAGAGGGGGCCATGGGAGAAGGCAGGGGGGGTGATGACCCGTTTTCGGGTAGAAACTGTCCCCCCATCTGCACAGCCCACCACCCTGAGCCGGATGTAGCTCTTGTGACTTGTTAATGTATTTTTTTTCCAAAAAAGGTTTTTTATTGTTGTTTTTTTAAAGGAAAATCTTGGTGTAATGAAAAACTGTGCTTGGAAAGGGGAAATACTGACTTGCAGAAAGCCTTTCGGTTTGCTGATGGGACAGGCAGCTGCTGCCATACTCCGGCCTCTAAACCTCCTTCCCTTCTGCCCATTTATTTCTATTTTAATGTTTTATATGAACTGAAATGATGGTAATTCAGTAAAAGTGCCGTTTCCTGCAGGATGGAGGTTCTGGGGCTCCAGTTCGGCAGCCTCCGGTCGCTTGGTCTGAAGCCAGGATAAGGAATGGGATAGCAGGAGTGAATGGTGCTGGAGTGGGACGGATCCTGGGACAGCACGAGTGGATGGTGCTAGGGTGAGACGGATCCTGGGACAGCAGGAGTGGATGGTGCTGGGGTTGGACGGATCCTGGGACAGCAGGAGTGGATGGTGCTGGGGTGAGACGGATCCTGGGACAGCAGGAGTGGATGGTGCTGGGGTGGGACGGATCCTGGGACAGCAGGAGCAGATGGTGCTGGGGTGGGATGGATCCTGTCCTGCCGAGGCTGTGCCCCGCCCTGGCACCCGCCATTTTGGGGGCGGCCATGCCGGGAGTGGGGTAGGAGCATCCCTGGCTCCGGGGGCTGACGGCGTGTCCTTCCCTCCCCAGCCTACAAGACGGTGTGCGGAGTCAATGGGCCGCTGGTGGTGCTGGACAATGTGAAGGTGGGACCCCGGCCGGTGGCGGGTGATGAAAGGTCCCCTCGACATTGTCACCTGGGGCTGCATGGGGACCACAGGGAGGGGGCAATGGAGGAGCATGTCCACTGTCCCCTCTCCCCTGTTCCTCTCCCCTCTGCCCTGTCCCTGTCCCCTCTCCCCCATCCCTCTCCCTCTCCCCTCTCCCTTCTCCCCTCTTCCCCGTCCCTTTTCCCCTCCCAGAGTTCCGCCCCAGTCCCCACTCCCTCCTCTTCCCACTGCGGGCAGCAGACCCACATTACCGGCTGTGCGCGCCAGGTGGGTGCGAGCACGGGTGTGCACGGGGCCGGGTGCCCGTCCCATGTGCTGCAGCGCCGGCTGTCCCTGTGTCCTTATGTCCCTGTGTCCTTATGTCCCTGTGTCCCTACGTTCCTGTGTCCCTGTGTACGTTCCCGTCCTCTGTGCCCCTGCTCCTGTCCCCTCTGTCCTAGGTCAAGCACTGGCTCATGTCCTCTGTGCCCTGTGCCCCTGCCCAAGCTTCAGCTCATGTCCCCTGTGTCCGTGCTGAGCTCATGTCCCTGCCTCCTATGTCCCTGACCAACCTGTAGCTCCTGTCCCCCGTCCCAGCCCGGGCTCTGCCTTATGTCCTCTGTCCCTTGTGCCCCTGCCTGAGCTCTGGCTCCTATCTCCTGGGTCCCTGTGACCCTGCTGAGCTCCAGCTCCTGTCCTGTCCTGTGTCCTTGCCCAAGCTCCAGCCCCCATCCCCTGTGTCCCTCCTGAGCCCCAGCCTCTGTTCCCTGTGTCCCTGCCCCAGCTTCAGCTCCATCGGGGATCCTGGTCTGAGCGAGACCAGGGCACAAACCCCAGCACCAGGTGGCACCTCGGGACACCCTGCCTGTCCCCGCTCCCCGAACAGCGGCTGCCTTCCCTTGGGTGGGCGCCGAACGCCTCAGCAACCCCCCACGGGACCCTCCGAGGGCCTTTGTTGGCCGGTGGCCGGTTTCTATGGCTCCTTTCACACCCGGCGCAGCAGGATGGAAATTAATAAGCTTAATTAAAGAGCCGGACCGTGGCGGGTGTTTCTTCCCCTTCCTCGGCCTTTATGCAAAGGTCTTTACAGAAGAATTAAAGTCCAAAGTTCACAGCAGCGAAGCCAGCCCCGCTGGCTGGGAGCAAGGAGGAAGAGGAAGAGGAGGAGGAAGGCCCCAAGCGTGTGCGTCAGGCGAACTTGGGGACCAAACCCCCTCAGACGCTGTCCCCAGAGCAGGATGTGTCTTCCAGCCAAGGGGCTGCAGAAAAGTCCCCTCCATCCACCCCGGGGGTCCCGGCTGGGTAGGGGGCCGGGGGGGTGGGTTGGTGTCCCTGGAGGGGGGGGCTGGGTCCCGCTCGCCCCTCTGGGCACTGCGAGGTAGTGGCAGCATGAGCTCCAGCTTCACCTTTGACAGCTCAGGGGGGTGATGGGGGATCCAGCAGCTCCCTGGGGGTCTGAGCCAGGCGACTCTGCCCCATGGGGTCTGGCAATGGCGGCGGGGGTGGTCCCTGAGGGCTACCACCAGCTCCGGGGTGTTTATTTAGGGCTGCAGATGCACATTGGCAGGGTCTCAGCGACCCCGCTTTATGCAGGCGGTGGGTCTGTCTGCTCCTGGTGGGAAGAGGGGTTGGCATTCCTGCCGGAGAGCACACACGGGAATAGGTCAGTACCCTGCAGTGTTGGGGAAACTGAGGCATGGAGTGGTGCCACAGCCTGGAGCACACTCTGGGGTGGGGCAGAGGCAGGCAGCGCCTTCCCCTGACACCTCCTCCTGCCCGAGCTGGTGCCTGTTAGCTGCAGGGAGTATGAACCCCCCCAACCACAGGAGGGGAAACTGAGGCAGACAGGCTGGTGTGGGCAGGGCTGGTGAGCAAGGGCTGCCAGGGGCAGTCTGTGGGTGAACCTCCCCCTGACTTCATCCTTCCTTATCCCTGCAGTTTGCCCAGTACGCTGAGATTGTGAACTTTGTGCTGCCCAACGGCACCAGCCGCAGCGGGCAGGTCCTGGAGGTGATGGGCTCCAAAGCCATTGTCCAGGTGAGCCCAGCGTGGCGAGGACACGGTGGGATGGGGGACGTGTGAGTGCTGCATGGCCTGGGGCTCTGTCCCATGGCTCTGACCCCTTCCAGCAGAAGGTTTGGGGCTCTCCTACCCAATTAACCTTGGGGTCCCCTCCTACCCTGGTCCCCCCCACCCCCATCAGCCAGCCCCGGGCCGGGCTGTGCATGGTGAGTGGCCAAGCCCTGCTCCTCTAATGCTGCCCGGACCTCTGCAGCACCCTTTTAATCCTATTAGGGAGTCAGCCCTGGGAAAAGGGGTGGGGGGGAAGAAAAAAAAAGGGGGAAAAAAAGAGAAAAATAAAAATTAAAAAAAAGGAACCTTTTGCAGAAGCAGCTTTGTTGGAGGTGACGTGCCTGCACCCCCATGCACCCAGGTGCTGTGGCCGTCATTCATCCTCGTGCCTGCTGGCATCCCCACCAGCTGGGTGCCCCCGGCCTCCGCAAGCCGGCCCTTCTTCCGGGGGGCCGCACGGCTCTAATTAAAGCAGCGATCTGGAGGTTAATTAAGACAAATGGTGTCAAATATTATACCCATCAAAATGCCTTTGGTTGCCCTGCCCGAGGCCTGGCTGCTGCGGCGCTCGGTGCGTTAATGACAGTGGTCCCGCCCCCCCCTCCCTCCTCCGAGCCGATACCCCTCCAAAATGAGTTTTCTTAACCCCAGGGTTCCTCCCCCTCTTTTAGCACCTCTCCCTGATGTTTTTTTTTGGGTGAAAGCGGATCACGTCACCTCGCCAGAGACTCCGGCTGCCCCCCAGCCCCCGCAGCAGCCCCTAATCCCGCTAATTGCCACCCACCCGCCTCTTGCCCCCGGGGTTTCCACAGGTGTTTGAAGGAACATCTGGGATCGACGCCAAGAAGACCTCCTGCGAGTTTACGGGGGACATCCTCCGCACCCCAGTTTCTGAGGACATGCTGGGTAAGCCCAGCTCGCCACTGAGCCCTGACACATCTCAGTGCACAGATGGTGGGGTAACCCAGAGACAGGCAGTTTGGGGGTGTTGGTGCCTTAGGGTTCAGCTCTCTGTGCTCAGCCCCCCTCAGCTCGAGGGGCTGAGCACATCCCTGGGCACAGTCTCCGGTGCTGGGAGGGTCACATCCAGCATGGAGAAGTGGAGACGGTCACCCTCGTACGGGGCTAAAACATCACCTTTGGCCCCCTCTGTCCAGTTATCCCAGGAAAAAAGCCCAACCTGGCTTAGGAGAAGGTTTCCGGGGTCAGGATAGGTGAACTCCAGCCCGTGGGATGGAGGGACTGACCACCCCTGTCCCCACGGGGACTCCCGCCTGGGCAGAGCTGGGTGCTGGCAGACCCCAGTGGCCCCCAACAGCCTCCCTGGGGATTGCACCCCACCCCGGCCACGTTAGAGGCTCCTGAGGGTCCTACAGCCCTAAAGGTGCCCTGGGAGCTCGCGGGGGTCACGGCTGGTGACGGTGGTCCCTAAGGGTCCCGGTGGGCTGATGCGTGATCTCGCTCCCTGCTCTCCCACCGCCTCCTTCCCGTCTGTGCCAGCAGTGTGCGGCACAGCCGGAGCCCTGCCTGCAAAGGGCAGTGGGAAAGGGCAGGCATCCAGCACGGTGACAATCGGATAAGTCCTGGCTGCAGCCAAGGAGTCCCCATCTCCTTGTCTCCATGTCCGGGTGTGAGACCCCCAGGAGAGCACAGACGCCGGGCAGAGGTGCGCAGAATCCGTCTCGGGCTGGCCCCGCTGCCCCCCCCGAGGCTTCCTGCCCCAGCTCGGGGTGGGAGGGGTCCCCTTCCTTCCCCCCTAAACTGGGCCGGGGTCCCCCAGGACCCTTCCCTGCCCTCTCCGACTCTTCGTGCCGTGGTGTTGGGCGCAGTGGCTGCACGCCGGCAAGACGCAGGTGCCCAGCGAGCGCCAAGGTTACTGACCTTTCATGCTCCGTGCTCCTGCGCCCTGGAGCTTGATCTGCTCCGACAGCGGCCATGCTCCCTGGCGCTGTCGGGGACCGGGGAGGGTCCCGGGGGGTGGCAGTGGCACGCGGGGGTGCCAGGGGGGCTGCGGCGTGGCCAGCACACCAGCTTCACCACCGTCGATCCCATGGCTCAGAGCCGCTCAGTGAGGCTGAACAGAGATGCCGTGGCTCTCTGGGACCCTTGTGTCCCCCTCCCTGGGTCTGGGGTGGGGGGGTCTTGGTGTCACCC
This sequence comes from Tauraco erythrolophus, assembly GCF_009769465.1. Taxonomy (NCBI): domain Eukaryota; kingdom Metazoa; phylum Chordata; class Aves; order Musophagiformes; family Musophagidae; genus Tauraco; species Tauraco erythrolophus. The sequence goes on from NC_141469.1 coordinate 20,753,456, forward strand.
CACCTATATGGGCATTGGGGACCCCAAGGGGAAGGTGATGGCGGGTGGCTCGATGCCATTGGGGGATCTCTAGGGACCTGGTACCATGTGCCGGCATCTTCCAACCCTGGGGGCTGTGGGGTCACCCACTCTGTGCGGTGACGCGGGGGCCCCTGGCACAGGGGGCAAAGTCCTCTGCTCCTGCCCCACAGACATCCAGCACCGCTACCTGCATCTTTTCTGGGACACTCTGAGCAGCTGGCATGTCCTGTGGCACCCATGGGTGCTCTCCGTATCGTGGGCAGGATAGCCCCCAGGTGCCCCCGCACCCCAGCAGCAGCGCAGAGGTTGGGTCTCAGAAGCTCCAGTGCCTGTCCCTGTGCCAGCACAGGGGACTGGGACCAGGATGGACACGCTGCCCCACGGCCATGCGATGGGCAGCTGTGGGCACAGGGCTTCATGCCAGGCTGGTGCCTTTGGCAGGGCACAAGCAGCTCTCTCCTTGCAGGTCGGGTCTTCAACGGCTCCGGAAAACCCATCGACAGCGGGCCCCTGGTCATGGCTGAGGATTTCTTGGACATCAACGGTGACAGCCTCGGGCACAGCGTTGCTTTGCCAGCTCCATTTACCAGCCGCTGGTGATGCCGGAAGGTCTTGGGGACAGCCTGGCACCTGGGGATAACACCGTACCCTGATGGCCAGAGTGGCCCTGCGGTACCACCCCCACCCCAGCTCCATGGGGGGGTCCGTCCTCCCCCGTTGGGGTGCCCTGGGTGGGGGTACGGGTGCAGGGTGGTGCCTGCTGAGCCCGTCCCGCCCCAGGGCTGGTGCCAGGTGACCGCGCTGATCCAAGACCGCACTCCTTCCTTAGTTCCAGAAGCCTTTGCCTAATTTTTGGCACCAAGTGGGGCATTTTGGGGTGCCTCATTTCCCCCTCCTGCTCCAGGCCAGCCCATCAACCCCCATGGCCGCATCTACCCCGAGGAGATGATCCAGACCGGGATCTCGCCCATCGATGTGATGAACAGCATCGCCCGGGGCCAGAAAATCCCCATCTTCTCCGCTGCCGGCCTCCCCCACAACGAGGTGGGTCCCCGCAGGGCAGGCAGAGGAAGAGGAGGATGGAGGAGGCAGCGTGGGGGTGGGTTGGGAGGGCCGGAGCCTGTCTCCTGTGTCTCTCCTCCTCTCCCCGCTGTGCTCTGCTCACCAGACCCACCTTTTGGGGGATCTGCTGTGTTCCCCAACCCGCCCCCTTCCAGCCACGCAGGGTGATGGGCTAGTGCCCGCAGGAGGAGGGATGCTCCCATTGACTCATGCCTCAGTTTCCCCATTGGCACAGCGAGGGGGGTCAAACAAACCCCACTATGCCAAGAGCTGCGCTGGGTGGGCAGAGGTGACCTGGGCTGGGGTGGGGTGAGCTGGGGAGGCACGGACACCCCGTGGCCCTGCAACTGGTGCTGGTGAAACCAGCCGGCTCCACGGGCACACCGGCACAGTGGCCCAGCACCTCCTGCCCCTTGCTGCGACGGGGGCCGTATCCTGGTCCCGCGGGGGGCTGTGGCTGCTTTTGGGGTGCCTTTGTGACAGGCGGTGACCTGCGCTGCCCGCCTGTCCCTGTCCCACTGCAGATTGCTGCGCAGATCTGCCGGCAGGCTGGCCTGGTGAAGAAGTCCAAGGACGTGGTGGACTACCACGAGGACAACTTTGCCATCGTCTTCGCTGCCATGGGGGTGAGTGGGGGCCGGGATGGGACAGCTCAGCATCCCTCAGCAAAACCTGTCCTGGGGGAGTCCAAACGGCGCAGGACGTGTAGGCAGCTCTGCTGCCACCTCCTCGCACCACCTCAGCCCCTGTCTGCCTCAGTTTCCCTGTGCGTGAAGCTGCCCTGCTCCTGCTGACCGGCCTCTCCTCCCTGGGGGGCAGGTGAACATGGAGACGGCTCGCTTCTTCAAGTCGGACTTTGAGGAGAATGGCTCCATGGAGAACGTGTGCCTCTTCCTCAACCTGGCCAATGACCCCACGTGAGTGAGCCCATGGCTCTGGTGCATGGCTTCTCCTTCTCCACCTCCTCCTTCTTCTCCTCCTCCTTCTTCTCCTCCTCCTTCTTCTCCTCCTCCTTCTTCTCCTCCTCATTTCTCCTTCTTCTCCTCCTCCTTTCTCCTTCTTCTCCTCCTCCTTTCTCCTCCTTTCTCCTCCTCTTCCTCCTCCTCCTCCTTCTTCACCTTCTCCTTCCCCTTTTTCTTCTTCTCCTTTCCCTTCCCCTTTTCCTTCTCCTTCTCCTTTCCCTTCCTCTTCCCCTTCTCCTCCTCCCTCCCTGCTGAGGCACCTCCAGCATGGTCCAGCAAGGGGCACTTTGGGGGTGCAGGGGGGTGGGTGCAGGCTGGGCTTCGAGCTGCCCCCCGTGTGCCCTGACCAGCATGCTGCTGGGTGGGGGGACCCCCCCCATTGTCAAGACTGGGGGATCTGCTTGGCAGAGTAGGGGACCACCCTTGGCAGGGCTGGGGGACCCCCTGGGCAGGGTGAGGGGACCCCTCATTTTTGAGACTGGGGGATCTCTTGGCAGGGTGGGGGACCCCCTGGGCAGCTGGCACCAAACACAGCCACCTCGGGTGCCCGTGCCTTCCTGCAGGAGCTATGGGCCGATGCCCTGGGTGGGCAGTGGGTGCCTCCCTCCTCCTCCTGCTCCTCCTCCTCCTCCTCCTCGGCCATCGCCTGGTCCCAGCTCGAGGACCCCGAGGGTCTCTCTGGGGGAGTTGGAGGGATCTGGGGGTGCCCACCCTGTGCCCTGACAGGATCGAGCGGATCATAACGCCCCGATTGGCCCTGACCACCGCCGAGTTCCTTGCCTACCAGTGCGAGAAGCATGTGCTGGTGATCCTGACCGACATGAGCTCCTACGCTGAGGCCCTGCGGGAGGTCAGCAGGTGCCCCCAGGCTCTGCGCCCAGCCCCTCTGGCCTTCTCCTGTGGCAGGGGATGGGGACACTGCCCTGTTCGGGTGCCCAGGGTGCCTGGGGTGCCCAGGGTACTTGGGGTGTTTGGGATGCCTGGGGTGCTCGGGGTGCCCAGGATACGTGGGATACCTGGGGTGCTCAGGGTGCCCAGGGTGCTGAGGTGCTCGGGGTGTCCAGGATACTTGGGATACTCAGGATGCCTGGGGTTCCCCGGGTGCTTGGGTTGCTCAGGGTACCAGCAGTGCTCAGGGTACCTGGGGTGCGCAGAGTGCTGGGGGTGCTCAGGGTGCTGTCGTCCCCTCCAGCACCAACTGCAGCCCCACCATCCCGCAGGTGTCAGCAGCCAGAGAGGAGGTGCCGGGGCGCCGCGGCTTCCCCGGCTACATGTACACGGACCTGGCCACGATCTACGAGCGGGCCGGGCGTGTGGAGGGCAGGAACGGCTCCATCACCCAGATCCCCATCCTCACCATGCCTAATGACGGTCAGCGGCCCCAGGGGGCATGGGGATCCGCACTGCACAGTGCGTGCGGTGCCACAGGAAACCGCTGAGCTGGGAAATGAATGCCAAATTGGTGTGGTTTAGCGAGATTTTGGGGAGCCTGTGGGACTCATTGGTGCTGGGATGCTTTAGGGTTGTTTCCTCCCCACCATGTTGTCCCTCTGGGACCCCCGCCGGAGCAGAGTGCTGGGTTTGGGTGTTGTGTTTCAGCCAAAGGGTGCGAGTGGGAGGGACTCGGACTCAGGGTGCTAGGAGTGCTGGCGTGGGGCACAGCTGCATCCCGGGCTCCCAGCACCCTGGTTTTTCCCCAGACATCACCCACCCCATTCCCGACCTGACTGGCTTCATCACCGAGGGGCAGATCTATGTCGACCGGCAGCTCCACAACAGGCAGGTTTGTTCCAATGCCCTTCCCAGCCCCACACCGCAGGGATGGATCCAACACCGCTGTGGCCACTGGCATCGCTTTGGTCTGGAAACTGAGAGCAGTGGGGCAGGGGGTGCCTAAAGTGGGGGTGACAGTCCCTGCACGGAGGTGGCCGGTGGGGCTGGCAGACGGTGAGCATGGGGTAGGGGGGTCCTTCTCACCCTGCAGATCTATCCGCCCATCAATGTGCTGCCCTCCCTCTCCCGCCTGATGAAGTCAGCCATCGGCGAGGGCATGACCAGGAAGGACCACGGGGATGTCTCCAACCAGCTGGTAAGGGCTGGCTGGGATGGCAGGGGGGGACACACATGGGGAGGCGAAGCGGGATCATTTGTCACTTCAAAGCGCTGCTCGGGGGCTGAGGTCTTGCTGCTCTTGGCTGTGATGGGCTCAAGCACTTATTTTTGGCACCTCTTTGATGGGAGGGGAGAATTGGGGTGAGGAGGTGGGATGCAATGGCTTTAAACTGAAAGAGTGGTGATTTCCATTAGATCTAAAGAAGAAATTTTTTACACTGAGGGTGGTGAGGCACTGGAACAGGTTGCCCAGAGAAGGTGTGGCTGCCCCATCCCTGGAATTGTTCAAGACCAGGTTGGATGGGGCTTTGAGCAACCTGGTGTAGTGGAAGGTGTCCCTGCCCCTGGCAGGGGGATTGGAACTGGATCATCTTTGAGGTCTCTTCCAACCCAAACCCTTCTGTGATTCTGTGATTCTATGCTTTGTCCTGGGAAGTGGACAGGGCAGGGGATGCAAAGCCCCAACATGGTGGCAGAGCTGTTGCTTGTCCCACTGCAAGAATCCCTGGCTGACAGCAAGCTGGGTTTTTTCCATGCAACATATATAATTACAGATAATAGATATAATTATAACTGTGGATGCTGCAGAGAGCGGGGGGCTTTGAAAAGTGCCTGGTGACCCAGGCTGAGCCCAGAGAGCACAGACCCTGCTTGAGGTGTCCCCAGGGCGCAGAGTGACATGACTGGGCAGCGGAGCCACCCTCGAAGCTGGGCAGGGGGGATGCGGTGCTGTCAGCCCCGCTCTGCCTGCTGGCAGGTCACACTGAGCATCTGTCTGTCCTGATGCCCACCTGTCTGCCCCACAGTATGCCTGCTATGCAATTGGGAAGGATGTGCAGGCGATGAAGGCAGTGGTGGGCGAAGAAGCGCTCTCGCCTGATGACCTGCTCTACCTGGAGTTCCTGCAGAAGTTTGAGAAGCAATTCATCAGTCAGGGTGAGGCGGGTGGCCGGACCCCCACCTCGGTGCTGGACCTCCGCCCCGGAGCCAGGAGGGGGTTTGGAGACCGGTGCGGACCCCCAGCATCTCCCCTCTCCTGCATCTCCCCTGCCCGCGTCTCTTCTCAGGTCCCTACGAGAACCGGAGCATCTTCGAGTCCCTGGACATCGGTTGGCAGCTGCTGCGCATCTTCCCCAAGCAGCTGCTGAAGCGCATCCCTGAGAGCATCCTGGCCGAGTACTACCCGCGTGAGGCCAAGGCGTCTGACCCGGAGCCACCTGGCACGGCCCTCTGAGCCCCCTGGCTCTGGGCTGGGGTGGGCAGTGTTGGGGAGCAGCCTTGGGGAGCAGCCTCGTGGCCCCCAAACCTCCATGGACCATCCAAAGGTCCCGGCGGCGGGGCTGGCTGGGGTTGGGTGCCAGGAGGGTGCACAGGGCTGTGAGTCCTCAGCACCGGCGTCCCAGCATGGTGAGAACCCTCTTCTCCTTGCTCAATAAAACCAGTGTGGTCACCGAAACCCTTCAGCGCTCCTGTGCTTCCCCTTCTCCCCGCTCCATTCCCACGCTCCTGCCTGCCCCAGGCATCCTGCTACAGGCAGCGCTGCGGAAAGCTGCCCGGGCTCCGTCTGAGCCGGCGTCTCCTCGAACCACGGCGGGTTCTTTTTTGATCCCCAGATGACCCGGGAGATGTGAAGGCTGAGGAAAGGGGGGGTGTTTGCTGCAGAGCTGAGCGGCACCCCCATGTGGGAGCCGGGGCAGGACGACTTTCGGTTCCCCCTCCAGCCCCGGGTCGCTTCCGTGGCAGGAGCAGCCCTGCCCGGATCGGGGTGCTCAGCCGCCGGGGCGGGGAGGCCGGGGCGGTTTCACTTCCCCGCGGCGAGTGGGAGGCTGGCACCCCGCCGAGCCGGGGCTGCCGGGTGCCGCCGGCGCCGCCGCCATGGCTGGGGCCGGGGAAGGCGACGGGCAGCTCGGAGGTAAGGTTGCCCCGCCGCGCGCGGCCGAGGACGCGGTTGGGCTCGGCAGGCTCCCGTGGGCGTTCCCCGTGCCTCGTGGCAGGGTGGCGGTGGGGAGGTGGCGGCTATGGCTGTACCCCTGTGACCGTCACCGTGGCCTCTGGGCGCTGCCGGCTGAAGGAGGTGGTTTGCGGGGGGCGGGGGGGGGGGGGCAAAACCAGCGTCAGAACCCCCCTCAGCCCCGCCGGAGGGGCCGATGACCGGGAGGTTGTATTTAGATGGGCTGCGAGCTCCCAGGCGCCCAGTGCGTCCGTCCGTCCGTCCTCCCGGCTGCCGTTTGCCGCTTTTGCCGGGCTTTACGTGCTCGAACGGCTTCACTCCGCAAGAGCCGAGGCCGTGGGGGCAGCAGAGCCCCTGCGCTGGCACGGGGCCCCGGTACGGGGTTCCCGGAGAAGGGCCCTTTGCTCGGCAGCACACCCGTCCCGCGGCCCGCCCCCGCCTCTCGCAGGCGGTGTAAGGCGGCGGTGGCAGAGGCCGGGTTACAATCCGGGGGGAGGATTTAGATTCCGGAGCGCATTCCCCACCGGCTTAGGGATGCGGTGAGACGGGGCCGGGGGGACAGGTCCTGGGTTCCTGCCCCGCTGCCCCTCGGGGCCGGGACATACTACGGCCCCTCCGCCAGCCGCCCCCTCAGTCCCCCACCCCGTCCTGCCCCACGGACTTGCCCGGGTGCCGCGGAGGCAGCGGCAGGCCCCAGCCCGCGGGGAGGGGGGTGCTCAGCCCCCTCCTCGCACCGCGGTGCCAGGCCGTGGGAAGCAAAGGGGTTTAAAGATGCCCCGGGTCTCCACCTGCGCCGGTGACCCGTCGGGCTTCGGTTCCCCTGCAACCATCGTGGAGTCAGAAAGCAGCGAGGAGGAGGAGGGGAAGGAGGAGGAGGAGGAGGAGGAGGCGGAGAAGGAGGAGGATGAAGAGGCAGCTCTGGTGCAGGTATCACCCACAGGCTTGTTTTCTGGTTTATTTTTCCCTCCTGCCCACGTAACCCCGAGGGGATGAAGAGCTGGTTCCCCCCGTGCCCTCCCCTCCAGCACAGCTGTGTGCCATAGCACTGGAGTGTCACAGTCACAGCATCCCCAGCGCGGCTGGCAGTGTCCGGGTGGCTCGGGGCTCGCCGAGACCGGACAGCACTGTGCCGATGTAATGCCGTGCCAACACAACGCTGTGCCAATGCAATGCCGTGCCAATGCAATGCCATGTAAACACAACACCATGCCAATGCAACGCCAACCCAATGCAACGCTGTGCCAATACAATGCCAAGCCAATGCAATAGTGTGCCAACACAATGCCGTGGCAACGTAATGTCAACTCAATGCAATGCCAACTCAATGCAATGCCGTGACAGTGCAATGCCAACCCAATGCAATGGCATGCCAACGCAATGCCATACACACGTCTCTCCCCCAGCAGCCTCTGCCCCTGGGCCAGGAGGTGAGCGAAGTGGAGGAGCAGCTGGCTGAGCTCGAGCAAGGTGAGCCACGTCCCACCGTGGTGTCACATCCCAGCACAGTCTCGTACAGGGACCTCACTGCCTCACTGGAGCCGGTGGTGATGGGGTCAGCCTGGGGGGGGGACATCCAAGTGGGAAAATCCCTACCGTGGTGCGGAGCCAGGAGCGTCCCTGCTCCTGGGTGAGCTGGCAGGGCTCTGCCAGCCGTTCATTGGGGGTGGCTGTGGGCAGGGAGGAGGGCAGGGTGCCAGCCAGGATCCCCACTGGCCTCCGCCATTGCCAGCGTCGCAGGCATTGCTGGCCGAGCTCTCAGCACTGGAGACTGAGTTTGAGATCGAGAGGACGTGCCGGCAGCGAGCCGAAGCCTACGCAGCCCAGGTGGGGTGGGCAGTGTGTCCCCACTGCCATCCCCCCCCAGCACTCCAATGCCTGTGGCCCCTCACCGTGGGTGCCAGCATGCCAGTGTGTCCCCCTCTCAGCACACCCGGCTCAGTGGGTGCTGTAGAAGCCCCAAAGCTGGGTGATGGTCTCCATCCCACCCCAGGTGAAGCAGGAGAACAAGCGACTGAAGTGGCTCAGCCTGGCCCAGATGGCCCTGCCCAAGGAGGTGCCCCCCGAGGAAGACTCTGACCCTGCCCAGCACTACGGGCAGCAGCTCAAGGGTGAGTGGGGCTGGGGGGGTCCCAGCCCATCCCCAGCCCCATCTCTGGGCTCCCTCAGCCCGGCTTAGCCTGGCCCCCACACTTTTGGGTCCCAGGTGAGCGATGACAAAACGATGCTAAAATCAAAGAAAAAAGGGGAAATGGAAGTGCTGCTGCTCACGCTTCTGCCTTTCCCACCCTGGTTTCAGCTCTGTCTGCCTGTCGGTACTGGGGGGGGGGATGCACCCCTGGGGGGGGATGCACCCCTTGGGGGGACGCACTTTTGGGGGGATGGACCCCTGGGGGATGCCCCATTCAACCAGACCCTCCGCATTCAGGTGCTGCCGTGACTTTGCGCCCAGGCTGATCCTCGGGGGCTCTCAGGGGGCAGCTTTGAGCGGAGGGAAGGGTGCTGAGCACAGCCCCTGAGACCCTCTGGGTGCTATCCCACCCCCTTTGAGTCATCCACTCAGAACCAGCTTCCAACAGGGTCGCTGGTGACACTGGGGAGCGGCTGGCTGTACCCCCACCAGCCTGGTCTCAGGGACCTGAGACCTCCTCACTCCCCCCTTTCCCCCCCCTTGCCTCCCCGCTTTGCTCCTAGATCTCCAGGAGAAGATCTCCTGGCTGCTGGCACAGCAGAAGGACCTCACCATCCAGGTCCAGGAGCTGCAGAAGCAGAACCAGGACCTGCAGGACCAGGTACCTCCTGGGACCCCCACACTGGGAGCCCCCCCAGCTAAGCAAGACCTCCCCCTCCCGTAGCACCATCCTCCTTCATGCCCCTCCTTCCCCATCTCCTGCTCATCCTCGTAGCTCCTCACTGAGCTCTGGACAGGTTTTTTGGGAGGAAAAAAAAAAGGGGTTCTGCAGCCCCTCACCATGTCCCTGATGTCTTGGGGGGTTTTTGGGCTGGGGATGGTGGGATCTCCCCCGGGCTGAGCGGGGGCTTGTCCGGCTGCAGCTGGAGACGAGGCAGGAGGAGCAGCAGCAGCTGCGGGCAGCCCTGGCCACCAGCCAGCGAGCACTGAAGTCCTTCAAGAGAGGTGAGCTGGAGGCCGGGATCCCATGGCCACATCCACCCCCCATCTCACCGCACCCCAGCGAGGTGACAAAGGAGCCACTGGGAGCTTCCCGGTGCCACCCGCTATGGTGAAGCCAGAGACCACGGTGCAGCATCGGGAGCTGCAGCTGGATTGCTGGGCCACAGGCATCCCCAGCCAGGGCGGGTGGCTGTGTTGAGCCCTCCGGGGTGACACGCACCCCCCACCGAGCCCCCGCTGTCCCTGTCAGTGTCCCAGATCATCACCCAGGATTATTGCAAGGCAGTGCAGCAGCTGGAGCTGGAGCAGGACCTGCGCCTGCATGCCGAAGCCTTCGCCCATGAGGTGCGGCCGGGTGCCGGGTCACCCTGCCCGTGGATGCTGGGGTGGCGGGGGGTGGACAGGCACCCATGGGGGGGTGGGGGAGCAGGGGGGCTGCTTATTTTCAGTACCCCTTGGTGCAAACACCCCAATCCTCATCCCAGTGCTGGCTTAGCCCTGGATCCCAGGAGGACGGGGCTGCTCCGGGACACCTGCCACGGTCCCCCGGGATGAGGTCGGATGGGCTTGGCTCCCAGTCTCCCCAAAAAGGATTTTCTCTCTCTGGGGTCAGCCCGGGAGCCCAGTCCCTCCCTGACCCCCCCATCCCTGCGGGCAGATGCTGGTGCAGAAGAAAGAGGCACACAGGCAGAGCAGCATCCTGCTGCAGGGCGCAGGGCCCAGCGCCCAGCTCCTGGCCGCACTGCAGGAGGTGGGGCACCTGACCCGGGCACTGGAGGAGGCCAGGCTGGAGCAGCAGCGGCAGGTGAGGAGCCGTCCCCGAGGGTGGGTGGCACGGGTTCAGGTATAGGGTACGGCAGGGCTCCAGGGGTGCTGGTGGCTTCCGTGGGTGCGGGAACCAGCTGGGATCAGGATCAGCCCCCTCTGTGCCCATCCCGCTGGAGGGGTGAGCCACGTCCCACCGTGGTGTCACATCTTCTTCCTTGGATTTTAGGTGCTAGGGAGAGGGTCCCATGGCCTTGCTGGGACCCCACACTGGGTTAGCACCCCACAGCCCACTGGGAATTGCCTGAAAATTACTTTGAAGCTCCTTGCAAGTGGCCAATTCGTGGGGCTGTGGAGCACATCAGTGATGGCACTGGGGGCCCCGAGCTCCGGGCTGCACCCATCTCTCGCTGTCCCTCCACTCCCGCAGGTGACGGAGCTGGAGGAACAGCTGGGGAGGCGGCCAAAGCCACAGGAGCTGGATCAAGCCCGAGCTGCCTTGGCTGCAGCCGAGGAGGAGAAGCTGCAGCTGAGGAAGAGGCTGGTGGGGCTGGAGGAGGAAGGTGGGTGGTTTCACCCCTGCCAGATGCAGGCAGGAGCCAGCAGCGGTGCTGGCGGGATTCCCGTGGCTCTGCCCACCCGTGGCTGGGGTGGGCTTAGGCTCCGAGGGGCACCAGCCGCCTCCAGCCCCAACTGCCCCCCATTGCAGTGGAGTCACTGCAGAAGAAGCTGGCCCAGGACTCACCGCTGCAGAGCCAGACAACTGAGCCGGCTGTGCCCACGCCACCGCCACCACCACCGCTGCCACCGCCGGCACCCACTGTCCCCATGGAGTAAGTGATTGTGCCGGTCATCCCAGTCACCCCCAGCTCTGGCAGCCCAGGGACTTTCAGCTTGTCTCTGCAGTAGCAAATAAGCTGGGCTGGGGGCAAACCCCCACCCCAACACTCTTGCCTGCTGTGCCAGGCTGTCCCCGAGCTGTGCCCGGCCATCATCCCTGGCACGATGTGCAGGGTGGGGGGCAGAGCTGGCTGCAGGGGCCAGAGCCCATGAGGAGGGGTAGGTGGGTCTGGCTCTAAGCTGGGGGGGCAGCGGGCACGCTGGGCATCGCATCCAGCTTTTTGGGGGGTGAGGGGCACAGCTCGGCCGGGCTCTCACCTCTCCTCTCCCTTCCAGCCCGCTCTCGGCAATCCGACAGAGGAAGGGGCTGGCAAACGCCCAGCGCAGTAAGTCCCCCCTGCTCCACCCTGGGGGGTTCCTGGTGCCACAGGGGGGGTCCCCTCGCAGTGCCATGGGGATGGGCGAGTCCCTGGGCACGGAGAGTACGGGCTTTCTGTGGGATAGAGGTTTGCCGATGCCACACTGCTTCAAGCATCTCCCATCCACCCGAAAGTGTTGCTCTGAGCTCCTGTTGTGGGATGGGGGGCACCCTGCCAGCCCTGCTCCCCAGAGGAGGATGCTGGGGCTCCAGCATCCCTATCCTGCCCAGTACGGGTGGGAGATGTGCCCTGGCAGGGCGGTACCCAGCCGGGAGAGACCCCGGGCATAGGGGGAGCTGCAGGGAGGTGGCAGGTCCCCACCCTAGCAGGGACTGAGCGCTGTCACAAGCGCGTGGGGTCTCAACGCGGCACTACCGGCACAGGCAAGCCAGAAGCTGACGACGCTAAAGCTCGAGCTGTGCAGGAGATGATGGAGCGGATCAAGAACGGGGTGGTCCTGAGGCCTGCCAAGGAGCGAGCACCCCTGGGCCAGGTACGGAGGGTCCTGGGCTCGGCCATTGCCAGACACCCTCGTCCTGTGGGGGAATGTCCCCAGGGAGCCCCGGGACTCAGGGCGGGTTTGGAGAGCACCGGCAGCCCCAGGGGGGTCTGGCAGGATGCGGCCACATCTCCATTCCCTCCCGCAGGATCCGGCGGCAGTGGCTGGCAAGCGGAGGAGTGCGGTGCGGGAGCTGCAGGGCATCCTGGTAAGCCCATGGTGGGGGACACGCCAGGCCATCGCAGGGGCACCCGGGTGCCATTGTCCACCGCTGCAGCCGTCCTGCATGGGGCTGTCCTGAAGCGTGGCCCCGGGGGTCCCAGCACTGGGACGTGATCCCTCAGCAGTGCGTGGTGTTCCCTAGGGTGCCACGAGGAGGGCGAGCAGGAGGGCCAGCAGGCTACGAAGCACCCCGAAAGGCAGGGACAGGCAGCTGGAGTCCATCCTGCAGCGCCGGCGCCAGGCTGTGGATGCCTCCCTGCCTGCCCCGCTGCCTGCTCCCGGCCCCCCTCGGGAGGACCAGGAGGATGCTGGGCTTCAGGGAGCCTGGACCCCGGTATGGAGTAGGGCTTGGTGGGGAGGGGATGCAGAGACTCGGGCCGGATGACCCCCTGGAGCGAGAAGGTCCCCAGGGATCGGCGCAGGTGACACCCACGTGTCCCCTCGCTGCAGTGCCATGAGCCTGACTGAGGCTCCACGGTCCCCTCCCATCACCGTTCCTGTTGACCAGCCGCTGGGTGATGGCACGGGGCCCCACGGGCTCTGCTCTTGCCCTCACCCCGCTCCACATCTCTCCTCTGTGTCTGTCTGTCTCTCCCCAGGACACAAGGACATCAGCTCGGCTCCATCTGAGCGCTCGCTGGGGAGCGGAGTCCCGTTCAGACCCCGGGCTTCTGGCGGCCTCCCCAGGACCCGTCCCCTCACCCGCCTGGCCGGAGGCCGGGAGGAGCTGGGGTAGAGACAGGTCTCACCATGCTGCCCTTCGCCAGAGCCGCAGGGCCACGGCAGGGCGAGAGGGCACAGCAGTGGGCACCTTTTTCCCTCCTTTTCCAGCACCTTCCATCCTCTTGTGCTTTCATTAAAGTGAGGTGGCAGCGGGTCCCTGCATGCCACAGTTGTCACCAGAGAACATCTGCTGGGCAAGGGGGTGGCAGAGGGACAGGGCTGGGGGTGGCAGTGGGACGGGGCCGGGGGTGGCAGTGGGACGGGGCCGGGGGCAGCAGCAGAGCTACTTCAAACTGATCCTGGTCCTGGAGCAGGGCATCCACCCTCCCGCCACCCTCAGGTGCCCGGCACCTGGGCAGGGACACATATAACATGCCATTTACCTGCTGCGAGGAGGATATTTGTGTTCCCCCCTCATCTTTGCAGCCTTAGGTCTTCATGTTTAAGAAGTTAAATGGTGCCCAGACCCCAAAACAAAGGGGCTTTGACTCATGTAAGGGCAGAATAAGCTGCGGTGTCCCATGTCCTTGCACCACTGTCCCGGCTCTGCTCTGCTGGAGATGCCCAACCATGGCATGGGCAGCGCTGTGCACCGGCGGCACTGGCCGAGGGGTGCGAGACCCCTCTCGGTGCCAGGGGAGGCCCCGGGAAGGCTCTGGCTGGAACCATAGATCTGTAGATTGGGACCCCTGTGGTGACACCCCTCTGCAGGTTACGTCTCTCACATAGGACCCTGAGGAGCGAGACCTAAATCAGCTTCTGGTGAAGGAAAGCCCCTAGACTCCTGAAGGTCTCGGGTTTTGCTCCGGAGGCTGGTTGTGCTGTTTCAGCCCCACCAAATCCCTGGCGGGGGACCCCTGTCTGCAGGAGAGGTCCAGCCCCGGGGAGGGCTCGTGGGGCTGTGGTGGGGCCGCACACTGCACCCCCAGCCCTTGGATGGGGCTCCCCAAAGTGGCAGCACACCACCTGGGGTTCAGGCAGCCATTCCTAGGGGATCACGATGTGGTGGAATCCACATCTCCTGGTACCTTGACATCAGGGAGTGCCTGCAACCCACCGCTCCTGGGCTTCACCCAGCAGCAGCTCCGGGGCGGGGGTCCCCATGGAGCCAGCAGACCCTTGATATTCTCAGGGACGATACTCCTAAGCCGATGCTTGTTCTGAAGCGCTGAAGTCCGCTCTCAGCCCTGGGAATGGCATTTAGGTAATGGGAGGTGAAGAGCACAGATCTGCTCCACGGGTCACGCTCCCAAGCACCTGCAGTCCCAGGGCACCCATGGGTGCGCCCTGCCTGGCCCGGTGTCCCCTCTGTCCCATCCATCCCCTCTCTCTGTTGCAGCCTGTTGTAGGGACATTTCAGGTGCAGCAAAGCCAACAGCTTCATACAGCCGAGCTGTGAACTCACCCACCACAACTTAGAATCACAGAATGGTTTGAGTTAGAAAGGACCTTCAAGTTCATCCAGTTCCAATCCCCCTGCCATGGGCAGGGACACCCTCCACTACACCAGGTTGCTCAAAGCCCCATCCAACCTGGCCCTGAACAACTCCAGGGATGAGGCAGCCACAGCCTCTCTGGGCAACCTGGTCCAGTGCCTCACCACCTCCACTGTAAAAAATTTCTTCCTTAGATCTAATGGAAATCTCCCCTCTTTCAGTTTAAAGCCATTGCCCCTTGTCCTGTCACTACACACCCTTGTCAAAAGCCCCTCTCCAGCTTTCTTGTAGCCCCTTTAGGTACTGGAAGGCTGCTGGAAGGTCTCCCTGGAGCCTTCTTTTCTTCAGGCTGAACAACCCCAACTCTCAGTCTGGCTTCAGGGGACCCCTGTCACTGCTGAAACATACTGGGAGACCGGGGTGGGAGGTCAGCACTGCTGGGACGTGGGGGCTGGTTTCAGTGGCAGCGGCTCCCTAACCCCACCATACCCATCCCTCAGGCACGAGGAGCTTTCAAGCCACAGCTCTTCCTCTTCAATCCAAGGAACAGAAGCATTAATTGTATCATGGTTTCTCCAACGTGGCTGCCTTGTTGTGGGCAGGGGAAAGCAGGTGGGAGCATCCCCGTCTCTCACACCAGAGGCTTCCTGAGCCGTGGCAGCTCCCTCTCTCCCAGGGCTGGTTTTATTGCAGACCAGTCGCACAGTTCAAGCCCTGAACTAGTGGCAGGGAGGACAGGCTGGGGCTGTGCTAAAAACTTGGGAGAAAATGGAGCTGCCATTGGCAGCGCGACCACCAGCATCCCCCCTACGGCATGTTTTTTTGGGGGGGAAGTTGTGTGCCAGGGGAGACCAGTGAGTCCTCAAATGTCCCCTCAAACGGACGATGCCACAGGGACGCAGAGGGCGCCAGGGCAGGTTTGGGCTGGCGGTCACCAGCGTGGACTCAGGCCCTGAGAGAAGCAGGTACCTATACCTGGCATCCCCTATGGAGGGGACAGGCAGGCCATGGGCAGGATCCCTCCTTCTTCACTAAACAGAGTGTATATCAGTTTATATATCAGATATATATATCTGTTTATATATCAGAGTGTATATCAGTGATACACACTAAACAGTTGTGTATCAGAGCAGTCAGCGGCAGCCAGGACCGTGGCTGCTCCCGAGTGTCCCCCTTCCACGCCACACCTCCTTCCAGGAGTTAATTATTCTCCCTGTTAATGAGGCATGCCCATGTTTATGTACCTTCTGCTTCCAGCCAACGATCTCATGATGCGTTTTTTGCAATAATTAAAGAGCTGTCTGGGATCAGACCGAACGGCCCCAAGGAACAAGGACATGCCAGGAAACCTGCTCCGCTGGCCCCAGTGGCATTGGAGAAAGGGCAAGCTGTTTTCCATGCACCTGAGGAGGTGACAGGTCCCTGGGGTGGCTGGGGTCTCCCCCCATTCCCAGGGATAGCCAGGACACATTGCCACACTACGGCACTCCATCTCTTTTTAAATACATTTCCTTTCTCCTCGCAGGCACAGACAAGTTGAACTAAAATATTTAAGGCAAGGAGCTTATCTTTCTAATTATCACGCATTTCTCGTCCTGTCCTTTGGATTCTCCAGACACCTGAGGGCTGCCATGTGGAAAGCAGACACGGAAAAGCTGCTCGCGAGGCAGACAGGCTCCCCAGACTACAGGGCGAATGTCGGCTTGTTGAGCAGATCCTCTCACTGGAAAAGAAAGCAAAGAGCTGCAGGGACCGCGGTGCCGGGACCAGTTTGGAGAGCCCAGGGGGACCAGAGATGGCCTGCCCCCCTGCTCCTCCTGCCCTGCCCAAAGCTGGATTTCTCCCAGTCCAGCTTTTTTTTGGGGGTGATTCCCCAAGAGACCCAGCACCGCCCGGCTCTTGTGTTTCGATCCTCGCCGAACGTGGCCTCTCCCCGCACCCGCCAGGCGCTGTCAGGGGACATGTCGTGCCCGAGCGCGGTTACTCATCGGCCGCCTGCCCTTTCCCACCACCGCACCGCCTGCGCTCGGCCCGCTCTGTATCGAGTGCATTCCTCTCCCTTGATTACACTCTCCAAACACCCATGAAAATCAATGCCACCTCTGCTCCTGGGGGACAGGGCAGCCGTGCCCTGCCACCGGAGCCATCGCCAAGCCGCTGGAGCCACTGCGGGCAGCTGCGTGTTAATATACATGACTCTTAAATACTTAATCAAAGTAGTAATTCGCACTTCTTTTCAAGCTGGGGCTTCTTGCAAACCCTCTGCGGGCACACATCCGTGCCTCATCGCCACGAACAACGAGGGGTTTTCTGTCTTATTCCTCAGATTTCCCGAGGTGCCCATGTCTTGGGGCAGGAATGGGGTGTTTTCACCAAGGCAAGAAGGTGCGTTTCCAGGAGCCAGCCCAAACCTCTCTGCTTACGGCAGGAGACAAGAGCCCAGCGCGGGTCCTCACAGCCCCCATGGCTTCACCTTCTCCCCAACACAGCCGTAGCCTTAGGGGTGGTTTGTTTTTTTTTTCCAATGCTCATCTTTTAAATATTTATCAGGCTTCGCTTGCTATTATCCAGTTACATCACTTATCTGAATCTGGTTCAGCTCAAAGAAATACGCGTCATTAACATCTTAAACACCTGATGATCACAAGGAGTACTCGGGGAGAAATGGACTTGCCATCTGGAAAAACACCAAGTAACCTATCCTCGCTTTCTGGCTAAGTGAACAGAAAACGAGGATTAAAAAGGCTGAACAGAAGGGACATTAAAGCTACTGATCGTCCCCATTTACACCCTACCCACCAGCTCAGTGGTGGAGGAGCCCTGCAGCTCTGCTTTTACTGCAGCGCCCCACAGAAAGAGTCCTCTGTTGTGGTCCCTGCTCTCCCCGTCGTGGCAGTGACAGCTCTCAAGGAGTTTTCCATCCTTCCTGCATCACGTTCAGAGAGATAAAACTAAATTTCAGACCCGAGTCAAGGCTGGCCGGAGGCAGGGTGCTTGCCCCGCCATCCCCGGCCGTGCACCACGTCACCCAGCCCCAGTCTGGGGGCGCTTCGCCTCGCCTGGGCCCCCGGCCAGCGGATCTTGCCCATTTGGCTGCTCCCGAGGCGTCGGAAACCGTTAGAGTCTGGAGCAGAGCTGTGAACACACACCCAGGAGCTCCCCAGCAGCCCGCTGCCGCCCCCAGCACCACCTCCGTCCACCTCCCTCCTCCTTGGCAGAAACCTGGTTTTCAGCCCAAATTCGGTCAAGCTTGAACGTGTTCATCAGGGAAGGGAGCAGAAGCGCGTGGGCTGTCCCGCTGCCGGCCCAGGGACAGCACAGGCCCGGCGTCCCCCATCTTGTGGCCTCGAAGCCAAATTACAGCACAGCACCCAAGCTGAAGACGTTTTCCAGGAGCTTCCCACCACTACGGGGCAGTCTCCCACCCCTGCCCGGGCTTCGCCTGCTACTAATCACTCCGTTTTCCTTTCAGCGCTTTTCCCTTCATTCCTCTGACTCCCTGATAACTCTGCACCGAAAACAGCCCCCTCCTGCTAACCCCTCTCAGTGGCTCGTGTCTCCCATGGCCTCTGCCACGTGACTTCCGCAGCCCTCCGGTCCCCTCCACGGCTCTCTCGTCCTCTGCTATTTCTCTAAAAACATCAAAAAAATAAATCAGCGTGCGCAGAGGGCGATTTCCTCACGAGACACGGGAGCTGTTGCTGTGAGCTGGAGGGACACCACCACATCCAGCCTCTCTAACAAGGCGAACTTCATCCACAGCCTTTATTAGATAAGCAGCTCTCAAACAGAATCCACGCTCCCATTAAAGCAGCACGGAAACACGCCAGCGTTAGCGGGCCCTGGACAAACCCAGGGGCAGGGAGGGGAGCGGTGGGACTGCCTGCCTCACCTTTGCCTTCAGCGCAACTGGCCGCAAAATGAGCCATTTTCCTCAAAAGCTCCTCAAAAAGCCTTCCCGAACCGTCAAACGGCACTGCTGAGCTGGGGTGTTCCTGTGCTGGGGCCACATGTGGCCCCGGCTCTGGGCTGGCACGGGGACATCGAGTGCTGGCACAGGCTGAAGGTGACCAACAACATAACAAAAAAGGGGGTTTTATGATTAAAAGTAACAAGAACAAAGGGGTCACCTCCTTCTCAGTACGATTACCTCTTTTTTTTTTTTCCCCTTTTGGAAAGGAGGGAGGCCTGGCGAGTTTAGCAGCACCAGGAACGCCAAGCAGAGGACACCCGAGGGAATCGGAGGCGACTTGCTCAGCATCACGCTCCCCTCACACCCGCTCACATGGAGTGGAGAATCACTCCCTGTGAAACGGCTTCCCAGGGCCTCGCTCAGCCACCCAGCGCTGCCGCAGCATCCCAGCCACTCCAGGAGGCTTCCAGAAAAAGCAGAGAAAAGTGGGTATTTCCAACGTTAAAACCAAACAAAAAGTGACGTCAAGTCCTTTCAGGTCACCTCCCCGCAGCTGTGGAGCGCAGGGAGAGGCACCCGCCCCGCACTCCCCCGCCGATGCGTGCTGCGCAGGGGACGCCGGCATCCTCCAGTGCTGGCAGGCTCCCAGCGGGAACACATGAGAGTTCCACAGTTTGGTTACTTTATTTTTTTCCTTTTTTTTTAATTAATGGCTCTGTGTAAATCTCAGTTAAATGTCAAACATGTTCTGCCGCCGCACCAAGGGAACGGTTCCCCTACAGCCAAACTACGCCGAAAGCAAATGCCTGGCTTCAAACCCCAGCAGATGACAACGTCTCCCAGGTCCCCAAGCAAGGTGGGCAGCGCCGGGGGGCCGGACCCTCCTCACGCTCGGCTGGAGCCAAACATCCTTCTTGCGCGCAGTCCCCGGGGATCGGCAGAGCTGTACAAAAAGGCGTGAGCCCTCCCTGCACGCCTGTCCCGCGCTGCTGCCCCTCTGGCCATCCCCCAGTTTGTACGTTCCTAGCAAAATCCCTTCGAGAGGCATCGAGGAGGGTTCGAGCAAGGCCGAGGGACAGCACTGCCTCACAGCCCTCTGCACAGTTTGGGTCTGCTCTGCTCCTTCGCCGCAGCTGCCGCCAGCTGCACCCAAGGCTCAGTAGATTTTCTGTCGGCTGGGCAGGATGGCCTCCTTGATGAAGGAGAAGATGAGGAGGATACCAGAGCGCTTGCCCCTCTTCCCCTTGGTGAAGTAGTTGGAGACCACGTCGTCTGCAGAGAGAAGGGAAGAACAATCAAAGACAAGCCCTGGGATGGGTTGTCCGATTTCAGGGTGATGCATGGGCTGCCTCTAAAGCATGAAAGTTTCTGGTTTGCTCACATCTAGCTGACCTGGGCGTTCCCGTAAGCCACTGACAGGCTCATCTCATCTCATCCTTGAGATGCAGGGAGAGTCCAGGGAGAGAGACAGGGCCCCAGGACTGGAGAGATGCAGGACATAAAGCCAGAACAGTCCCTCTGCTCTGCTCACTCACCCCTCATCCTGCAGAAACCCCCCTTTTCCTGTCTTGGCTTTTGGAAGGGTATACCCAACCAGCTGCCCCCTTCCCTGCTCTGTGCAGGGAAAGGGGTGTGTTGAGCACAGTGCCTGTCAAAAACCAGCGGGCATCTGCCCAGGCCCCGGGAGTGCTCACCTCCAGGCTGCACCGTGGAAGGCAGGATGTTCTCTCCAGCCGATAAGGAGACGAAAAAAGCAAAAGGAATTAACCACAGGCAGAACGTGAAGTAGGCGAGAACCTGCAGGCAGAGTAAGAGAGGCAGTGAGAGCCAAGCCACAATGCGCTCAGTGGCCTTTCACGTGCTGACTTCTGCCTGGGCTGACACCCCCGAGCACTGCCTCAGCCCCAGCTCTACCTCCCTACGATGCGCCTCGAGTTTCTGCCTGAGCCCTTCAAGAGAAAGGGCACTGAAGGGGGAGAACTGCAATGCCACCTCTCCCAAGTCTCTCAGGTGCTGAGATAGCGTCGCCCTACGATGCTGATAAGGGGATAAAATTCACCCAGCAACTTGCATGGAAGAACAGGGCGCAGAGGAAAAGTCCTTGCTCCTGTCCTAGGTGCCTGAAAACCTTTACTGCTCCCAAAACCCCAGCATTTTAAACACTGCAATTAAACAAACAGGAAATTAGCTGTGCTGTAATGACTAATTAAATCCTCTTCACACCTTTCAGGGACTAAAAGGAAGAATCAAGTCCCAGCCTTGCTCCTCCTGCCCCGGGGTGGGACGCTGGTGTAGCACGAGGAGCCAGCGTTTAGGGGAGCAGCTGCTGCAGTTCAGGGAGAGCCGAGAGGTGCCGAGCTGCCACCCGGGCCTGGGGTGCAGGCAAACATTGGAAAAGTGTTAAACTTCATGAAAACGCTGCTGGTTTTTTATTTTGGTAGAGTTTTTTTGTTTGGTTTTAAAATTTGCACTAAGTGGCAGCTACTGTTGGGCCCGAAAAAGCCCCTCTGTGAATTCAGACCTTCGTCTGGGTGGGGCGTGAGGGCGGCGAGACAGAAGAATCAGTGCATCGGAGACATAAAAATAATGAGGAGCAATTATTCCAAAAGGGAAGTAATTTGTGGTTAGCTTGTAAAAAATAAAAATAATACTATTGTTTACTTTTCCCAGTTTTGAGCATTTCAGAAAAAGAATCAAATAAATCATTATTTCTCCTGCCC
Organism: Tauraco erythrolophus; assembly: GCF_009769465.1. Classification (NCBI taxonomy): domain Eukaryota; kingdom Metazoa; phylum Chordata; class Aves; order Musophagiformes; family Musophagidae; genus Tauraco; species Tauraco erythrolophus. Next base: position 20,774,231 of record NC_141469.1, read on the forward strand.
TTTAGTCAGCTGAGAAAGCCCCAAGTCCACGCTGGAGACAAGAAACTGCAGCTTCCCTGGTACTTCTGAGGGAAGAAGCACAGGGACGTCCCCAGGGAACGTCTGCAAAAGTATTCTCAGCGTTGTCTTACTGCTGACCGAAAAAATGGCATTTTCCTCTTCCCCCCTTCCAGCCGGCTAGAAGAACACAGATCAACTCCTTCCCAAAGGTCTCTCACCTCAGAGAACAGGTAATACTCCTCGGCGAAGTACTGGAACGCTAAGTAGTGATTGAATATAACCAGCACTGCCGAAGGAAACACAGCAAAGTCAGTCTCCAGCCTGGAGGAAATACCATCGACTTATTCCAAGGCCCTGAAAGAGGACATCCGCCCCAGGGACATCTGCCCGAGTGGCTCCTCCCTGCCGCGCGGGCCCCTTCCCCGCAGCCCCTGTGCGTGTGGAATCCTCCTGTTGCTAAAATATTTTCACGCCTCTTAGCAAGAAATGGTGCCATCAGCCCGAGTCCCCCTGTCCCGGCTCCGTTCCGTCACTCCCTGCAGCCCCAGCTGAGTCCCTCGTCCCTCCGATGCTTTGTTCCCTGTGTCCCCGCGGGCACCCCGGAGAGCCCAGCCTGACACTTGCTAATGCTGCGCAACACAGAGAAGCAGCGAAAAACCCCATGTCCCCGACAGCTGCTGCACAGAGAAGCTCTTCTGCCATCTGTAAACCAAGTCAAGCTGAAACACAGCCAGCACAGTACAGATAACGCTGCCCTCGGCGGCGGAGAACACCGTTTGGCTCTTAAGCGGCAGGAATCGGAGTTTGCTTTGGCCTTTGGTTTGACAGGCCGAAAGCACAGCCCCGGCCCACAGCATTGGGTCAGCAGAGCCCCAGCAAGGGCCAACCCCAGCATGAAACGCCACGTCCCGTGCTGCTTTATCGTCTGCTCCGGCCTCGGGATGTGACTGAAGATCCAGAGGGGAAGAGCTGCACGATGAGAAACTGGGTCTGCCAGAAAATGCAGCTCCTCATGTACCGCCATGGGAGAGCTACACTCATTCTCAAGTAGCGGATAAAACCCTGCCTATGTGAACGCTTCGAGGAGCAAAGGTGTTTTAGTTGTACACAGACAGCACCCTGAAATATGCATAAGGACTCCAGAAAGTCATGCTGGAAGAAATTTTGCCCATTTTCTACTTAAGGTGTCACTACAAATCACTCGGAGCAGAGATTTGAAGTCAGATCTGTGCACAGGACACAAACACGCAGGAGACTCAGCAACTCGAGGCAGGAGGAAACCATTTGACCCACTCAGAGCAGCTGAGAACCAGTGCAATGGGCAGAGCCGCTGGCCCAGCGCTCCTGGCACGGCAGTGGACCTACTCCCAGGGTCACCCTGCAACGTGGCTCGGGCCGTTCGGCACCCGAGCGCAGCAGACAAGCGACTGAGCTGCCCATTTCGGCCAAAACATCGGTGCTGCTGATTAAGCCTCTGCCCCATCCCACGCCGCAACCAGTGCCCGCGAGCTGCTCTGCAGAGGAGGCCCTCGTGCCCATCTCGCAGCACACTCACCCAGGCAGCCTGCTCGGGGACAGAGCCGCGACGGCCACAAAGCACAGCCTCCACAAACACCACAGGAAAAACGCAAAAGTGGAGAACCAAAATTCCCCAATTGAAGCTCCGCAATGCACTATTTTGCAAACAGGGCTTTATCCAGTAAGCCCAACGAATTTCCACATTAACCGTGGTCGTTCTCCAAAGCTTTTCTTTCTCTGACCATCAGCTCCTTATGACACACAGCACCGTCTGGCACAGGCTGCAATTATACACCCCGTTTTTTTTCAGTTTAGTTTTTTAGCTTCAAAACCATCTGGCTCTTCATCCCTAAAGACCCAACGAACGTCCAGGACAGGAGGTCTGCAGGGAAGACACCAGGATCTCATTTCCCCAGCTCTGCTGCATGAGTTTGGACACAAGGGCAGGGAAACGGAGCCGGGGGGAGGGTGAAGCAGAGGGTGCCCGGGGAAGCCCCGCAGCCCCAGCTCCGCACTACTCCTGGCCATGACAACAGGGAACACAACCAAAGGCGTTTCCCACACCACCAGGCCCAGCCCACAGTTATCGCAGCCGTGTCACAAAGCGCGATTCCAAAGTACTGCACACAGCTCAAAGTCCTTCCAACAGCCACCAGGGCTGCAACAGCAAAACCCAAACCTTTGCTGCCACCCAGAGCCCACCCAGTGACGGGGGTGAGGAGGCTTCCTCCGCCCCGGCACCCGCTCCCGCGGGAAAGCGCCGGCCCCACTCACCGCATGACAGGATGAAATTGGAGGACGTCAGGACGATGAAGGGGAAGGTCTGCAGCAAACCGAAGTAGACCAGGTTGGTGAAGAGCCCCACACCCACCATGAAGCCAGGAAAGTGTTCAAAGAGGTAGAGGCCGACCAGCACGGCTGAGGAGAACTGGAAAAGAGAACAGGGGTTGCCTGGGGCGAACAGAGGGGTGCAGACAGCTGGGCAGGCAGGAATCCTGCCACGTTCAAGGTGATTTCAGTTTAGGACAGGGGCAATGCCTTTAAACTGAGAGGGGAGATTTAGATTGGATACAAGGAAAAAATTTTTCCCTCTGAGGGTGGTGAGACACTGGCACAGGTTGCCCAGAGAAGTTGTGGCTGCCTCAACCCTGGAAGTGTTCAAGGCCAGGTTGGATGAGGCTTTGGGCAACCTGGTGTAGTGGAGGGTGTCCCTGCCCACGGCAGGGGGGTTGGAACTGGATGATCTTTGAGGTCCCTTCCAACCCAAACCATTCTGTGATTCGATGATTTCTAATGTGCTCTTGGATGGCATCGCATCTCCCACTCAGCACTGGCCCCTTGGGAACGGTCCAAAGAGGAATCCCACCTTGCTGCTGCGGCTCCTGGAAGGACATGCCGCAGCTGGGCCTCAGTTTCCCAGCCAGGAGGGAGAGGTGTCACCCAGAAAGGGTTAGGCAGGGTCACCACCTCCCCGGTTGAGCGAGGTGCTGATTGAAGCAGCTCCTGCCAACCTCCTTCCTTGGGAGTGGGAGCCATCTTGGGGCCACGGGAAAGAAGAGCTTCCCAAGCACTTGTCAGCTCTGTCCAAAGCCGACGTCCCACGCCACAGCTACTCTGCCAGCCCCACTGCTGCCCCAGGGGAGATTTTGGCAAGGAGCTGTCCGTTTCTGCAAGCACAGGGACTTACCCAGATCATGTACTTGATTATCCTCCTGGTGACTACCGTGTACTCCTCGATCAGCTCCGCCAGGTAGTACAGCCCAGCAGCTGCGGGAGAAACACTCGGCTCAGCCCCACGGGCCGGGGGAGCCAGGGCAAAGACCAGCGCCTTCAGCCGTGGCAGTCCAGGCTCACCCAGTCCGAGACACTGAAGGGCAGCGGGGGAACCCCTCTCTGTAGCTCTCTGGAGCACCCAGGGAACCTCGGGGGCACCCAGAGGACCCCCAATCTCCAGAGCACCCATGGGGCCCAGGCCCGGGCCCCCCGGAGGTGCTGGAGCCGCGGCCTCGAACCGAGTCCAGCAGGAGCCCAGGCTGTCCCCTCTTCGGAGCCACCCCGCTGCCGAGAAACACGACATATCGCGACAGCCCCCGGCAGAAGCCCGCGGCCGGGCCCAGGCCCCGCGCGGCGGCTCACCGATCGCCAGCGTGACGAAGGCCACCTGGATGAGCAAGGACAGCCAGCTCAGCACGTAGATGAACCACATGGCGGGACGGGGCAGCTCGGGCCGCACCAGACCCCGCCGCTCCCGGGTCCTCCTCCCGCTGTGGCGGCGGCGCGCGGCGCTGGCTACGCGGCGCCGGAACAAGAGAGACCCGCCCGGCCCGGATGCCGCCGCCCGGCGCTACAGTCACCCCTGCAGGCGGGGAGGACTCCTGCGCCGCGTCCTGCCACCAGTGCGGCCTGACCCGCGAGCGTGGAGCCCGAAATGTACCGGGACCACCCCCCAAACTGTACAGGGGGCCGAAGAACCGCGGGGGAGACCTCGAAATGCCCAGAATCCCCCAAACTGTATGGGAACCCCCCCCCGAACCATATGGGAACCCCCCCGAACCGTGTGAAACCCCCCCCCGAACTGTATGGGAACCCTCCCGAACCATGTGGGAACGCCCCCAAACTGTATGGGACCCCCCCCAAACCGTATGGGAACCCCCCCGAACCATGTGGGAACGCCCCCAAACTGTATGGGACCCCCCCCAAAACCGTATGGGAACCCCCCCGAACCGTGTGAGAACCCCCCGAACCGCATGAGAACCCCCACAAAGTGTATGGGAACCCCCCCAAACCGTGTGAGAACCCCCCCGAACCGTAAGAGAACCCCCCTAACTGTATGGGAAAACCCCCCAAACTGTATGGGAACCTCCCCGAACCGTGTGGGAACCCCCCCGAACCGTATAAGAACCCCCCTAAACTGTATGGGAACCCCCCCGAAATATATGGGAACCCCCCCGAACCGTGTGGGAAACCCCCCGAACCGTATGGAAACCCCCCCAAACTGTATGGGAACTCCCCCCCCCGAACTATATGGGAACGCCCCCGAACCGTGTGGGAAACCCCTGAACCATATGGGAACCCCCCACAAACTGTATGGGAAACCCCCCGAACCATAAGGGAACCCCCCCAAACTGTATGGGAACCCCCCCGAACCATGTGGGAACCCCCCCGAACCATATGGGAACTCCCCAAACTGTACGAGAACCCCCCCGAACCGCAAACTGTATGGGAACTTCCCTGAACCGTGTGGGAACCCCCTCGAACCGTGTGGGACTCCCCCCCGAACCGTGTGGGGACTCCCCCCAAACTGTACAGCACCCCGAACCATACAGGGACCCCCCAAACACTACAGAGACTCTGAACTATACAGTGACACCCCCACACCATACAGGAACCCCGAACTGTATAGGGACCCCACACACCGCACAGGGACCCCACCTGACTGTACAGGGACCCCCAAAACCGTACAGGGACCCCGACCCACACAGGGATCCCCATTAACTGCACAGGGATGCCCCAAAAACGGACAGGGTGGGTCTCCAAACCGCACAGGACCCCCCAAACTGTACAGGGTTGCCTCAAAACTGCACAGGGACCCCCAACCGCACAGGAACCCCCAGACCTAAACAGAGACCTCTCCCAAACCATATGGGGACCCCGAACCATACGAGGATCCCAAAAACCATTCAGGGACCATCAAACCACATCAAGACACCCCCAAACTGTACAGGGGATCTCAAACTGCATGGGGACTCCCAAAACTTCGCAGGAAGCCCCCCCAGACCTGTGTAGGGACCCTCTGCACCCTTATAGAGAGCCCCTGCACCCTTATAGAGATCCCCCGTCATGTGTATGGGGTGCTGGGTTTTGCGTGAAGGGATTATGGTGGCGGGAGAGGGTTCGCCTCCTGCAGTGGTGTAGGGACCCCCTGCACCTAAATAGGGACCCTTTGTCTTGCTATATAGGCTCCGCCCCATAGGGACCCCCTTTGCACTCCTGCAGGGACCCCTGATGCTGTATAGGCACCCCTGCACCTATTCAGGGGTTTCCCTGCACTCATATAAGGACCCCCTCATACTCTATACATAGAGACCCCAGCACCCATATAGAGACTCCCTTCACCTGTATAGGAACCTTTGCACCCATATAGGGACCCCACAACCTCTAGAGGGATCCAGCAGCCACGTGGGGATACCAGGGACCCCAGCACCCATAGAGGTACACCTGTATCCATATAGAGACCCTCTGCACCCATACAGGGACTCCCTCCATCCATACAGGACTTCTGCACCTACCTAGGGACCCTGAGCTGCGACCCAGCACCCATATAGGGCCCTTTCCACCTATATGGGGACCCTCTGCATCCATACAGGGACTCCCTGCACCCATATAGAGATCCTTCCACTCACTTAGGGACCCCAGGCTGGGACCTGCTGCACCCACATAGGGACCTCGAAGGGTCCCCCTCACCCCAGCACCCTCAAGCCAGGCCAAATCCTGACCCAGTATGTGCCTGGGACCGAACTCTCCCCACTCCAAAGCTTGGGGTGCCTGGGGCCACTGCCCCAGCCTGCCAGGGCACCCAGCAGCCCCCCACCCCTGGGAGAACAATGACTGCGGGGTGGATTTTGGGGTGCCAGCGTGGAAGCCTCCACTGCAGGGGATTGGGGTCCTTGCTGGGGGGTGGAGGGGGACTCAATGTCCCCAGGAGTTCGAGGGGAGATGGGACAAGCTAACAGACAAGACCTGTCCCTCCTGCACCCATTTCTGTCCCCATGCACAGCCCCTGGGATGGAGGGGTTAGGGGCAGAGCTGGTGTCCCCACCTTGGAGCTGCTGATACCCGCTCCTGGGGCTGGCTGGGGTCGGGGAGGGGGCTCAGAAGGGCTCTTTGCCCCCATCTTCCACCCCGTGCCTGACATGAGCCTCTTCACACTCCCCTCCCTGGCTCTGCACCTTTGAGGGTGCTGAGCACCCTCCTGGCAGCCCCTGTGTCTCCTGCCTCACCTTACCTCCCCTGCACCCTCTGCATCCCCCTGCGCCCCTCTGCACTCCCCTGCGCTCGCATCCACCTGCCACCCCTGCATCCCCCTACAACCCCTGCACCCTCTGCATCCCCCTGCACCTCTCCTGCATCCCCCCTGCATCACCCTTGCATCCTCCTGCACGCATCTGCATACCCACTGCACGCCCTGCACCCCCTTTATCCCCCATGCATCCCTCCTACACCCCCGTTCATCCTCCCTGCACCCTCTACATCCCCCTGCACCGTCCTGCATCCCCCCCAACTCCCTGCATCCCCCGATCTCCCTGCATCCCCCCGCACCCCCCATCTCCCTCCTCCCGCCTCCCCGGGCGCTGCCCCTCTCTCCCCCATCCCCCATCTCTGTGTCGGTGCCCGGAGCCCCCCCCGGACACTGGCGTGCAGCTCAACCCCCCCCCTACCCCCGCTCTGCTGGGCGGGAGCCGGGAAAGTCCTGGGGAGAGCAATTGGGACGGGGGGGGCGGGACGGGAACGGGACAGAGCAGGCTAAGAGGGCGATGGAGGAACGTCTCCTGCCTCCGCCTGCAGCCGCTGTTATTGTAGGGTCGCATGGGCACCCCTGGGCTGTTATCGTAGGGTCGCGTGATTTGTCGCGCCGCGACACGTGCCCCGTTTCTCACGAGCCCCAGGTTGTGTTCCCTGAGCTCTTCTTGCCCCCTCCGTCCCTGCACCCCCCAGCGGGGCACCTCCCGGGAGCCCCCCGGTGCTGGCAGGGTCCGGCCCCGGAAACGGTGTGCGTGGGGGGGAGATGTGGAGGAGGGGCTGTGGGGGATGGGGTTGCAGCACTCACGGGGCTCCCCCACCCTCAGCAGCTGCTACCCTGCTGCACCTCGGCCCCCAAACTTCGCTGAGGCCCCGGGGACCATTGAGGGGGGGGTGTGTGCATGGAATATAAGCACAGGGAGGGTTGTGAGTATGGTGGGTGCATGGGGGGTGCACGGGAGGTATTTGTGCATGGGAGGGTGCATGGGAGGTTGCATGGGGTGTAAGTGCGGGGGTGTGCGGGTATGGGGATGTGCATGGGGTGAAGTGCAGGGGGGATGTGTGCATGGGGGGATGCTTGGGAGGGCGCATGGGGGGGGCATGGGAGGTATTTATGCATGGAGGGGTGCATGGAGTGTAAGTGCAGGTGGGATTTGGGGATACAGGGGTACATGGAGGGGGTGTGCATGGATATATGTTCATGGGGGGGTGTGGATGGGGGCTGCCCGTGTGTGCGCGGGGGCCAGGCCCACAGTCCTTGCGCCGCCGTGGCGGCGGTCGCCCGGTGCTAATGCGCCCTGGCACGTCTGGCACTGACCCCAGGGGGACTCGGTGACCGAGCACCGACCCCAGCGCTCTAGCCTGGGCCCCCCCCCGCAATCTCCAGCCCCGGCCCTGGGGCTGCCCTGGACAGCCAGGAGCTGGGGGGGGGCAAAGGGGCTGCAGGGCCAGTGCTCAGCCCCGGTGGCTGCAGGTGTGGGTGCAGGTGTGGGTGCAGGGGGGTGGGGACAGGCTGTAGCAGGGTGTAACTAGAACCCCAGAGGGTTTGGGGTGGGAGGCGCCTGCCCCACCCCCCCCAGCAGAGAGCACCCCCAAACCAGCCAAAATGCCACGCTCTTTCCACTGCAGGAGGAGTGTTTTTCTCCCAGCGGTGCCTGGCGCCTGGGATTTGCTGGAAATGGCAGGTTTTCACACCCGTTCTGGAACATCCGATCAAAAATGGGCACCGAGAGCTGCTGGGAAGTTCTTTGGAGAGACAGTGACCTGGATTTAGGGGGCTTGTGCAGCAGTCGGCTCTATCCTGAGCACCCCGAGCACCCCAAGCACCCTGGGGCTCCAGGCGTCCCAGGTAGCCCGATGCCCTGTGCACCCCAGGCATACAAACTGGGGGTCCTCATCCCCTGCAGCTCTCACGCTGCCATCGCCTGGGGACCACAGGCTGCAGCCCCTGAGCAAGCACCCGCCTCACCTCGCTCCCCATCCCACCCGCACCGGGGTCCCCAAGCCACCATGCCCCTGTCCCGGAGACCGCAGCCTCAGGGGACACTGTACCAGCGGTGCTCAGTATCTGTGCTGGGGACCAGCACCAGAGGGTGCAAGATCTGGCCTGGAGGGACCCTGGGGACCCCCCCTGGCGCTGGCGAGGGGGCTCGGGCCCCTCCGGGGTACCGTGGTGAGTGGGTGGGCATGGCCCTATGCCATCCATGCGAACTGGGCTGCGCGAGAGCTATTTTTGCCGGTATCTTTTTTTTCCTCTTTTTTTTTTTTCCCCAATTCAATCAACAACAAAATGGCTGCAGAGCTCCTAGCATGCCCCCGGGAGCTGCCTGCCCTGCCCATGCTGCCGGGGCACCCGAGCACAGCTAATGTGCGAGAGCACCCTGGGAAGAGGTGCGACTGGCTTTTCCCTTCTATCTTCGAGCCCTTTATGTATTTGACAGAGCTTTTTGCGGCTTCACCCCTTCCCTCCCCACCTCTTTGCCCCCCCGCTTCCTGCCCACATGGCACAGGGCGCCCCTGGCACCCCCAGCCACCCAACATGCCCCAGGTATCCGTGTTTCTTGCTCTCCCACTCTCTGCATCCTCATGGACTGGGGTGGGGTGTTCCCCCTGCTCCATGGATCCCCAGGGATCCTGGCAGCCACACCCCAGCCCCTGGGGTTCTCCCTCTCCAGCCCTGCTCCCCACCATGGACAGGTTTTTCTGGATCCCCCGTGTTTCACTATGGACCCCCCACCCCCTCTGCAGCCCCATGTATGGGGGTTTCTCAGCCCCTCCCCAGCCCTGTGCACCCCTAATGGACAGGGGCTTTGTGCCCCTCAGTCTTGTGCATCCCCATGGACCAGGATATCTTCACTCTCCAGCCCCACACATCCCCATGCATGGGATTTTGCCCCCCTCCAAACCTCATGTATCCCCATGGACAGGATTTGCCCCCCAAGCCCCACACATCCCCATGGATGGGATTTTGCCCCCCCTTCAACCCTAGTATATCCTCATGGATTGGATTTTGCCGCCCCAAACCTCATGTATTCCTGTGGATGGGACTTTGCCCCCCCAAGCCCCATGGCATTCCCATGGATAGAGTTTTCTCAGCTCCCCCAGCCCCACAGACCTGGCTTTACCCCTCCAAGCCCCATGTGTCCCCATGGACGGGATTTTGCCCCCCCAAACCTCGTGCATTCCCATGGATGGAGCTTTCTACGCCCTCCAGCCCCCCAGCCCCAGCTTACTGCCCCCCCAACCGCACCCCCCCCCCCCCACCAGATGCCTCCCCCACCCCACACATCCCCCTGCCCTGTGGTGCAGGGGGGTGGGGGTCAGGCAGGAGGAGGCAGGTGCAGCGGGACCAAGCCCCATTCCTTATGCATCGCTGCCCTGATGCAGCCCGACAGGCGGGTTGTGGTGGGTTCCTTGCGCCGGCGCGGCAGCAGCTCCCCGCGAGTTCGGTTGATGCTAATTTGCTCCGTGTTGGGCGGCGGTTCACGCTCTGGTCAGCCTTGCCTGATACTATATTCCCGTTTTGTTCCAGGAAAGGTTGGGCTGTCAGCTCTCCTTAGCCTCGATGTGCTCCCCGAACCGTGAATGCAACGCAGCCGGGGACCGAGGCCACGGGAGCCTGTCAGCTCTGCTCCGCTCACCCACCGGCGCTGGGGGCACCCCGGGGTGGGGGGCACCCCACTCCTCGCATCACAGTGTCTTAGGCAGGGGAAAGGTGGTGGGGTGAAGTGAAGTGGGTTGGAGGGAGAGTGTATGAGGCTATAGGGGCCAGTGTGATGCACCTCCCCATGGCTACCCATGAACCTGCTCCCCTGCCCCAGCAATCACTCCAGTGCATCCCAGCTGGGCCCAGCACGTCCCCATGGGGTAGTAGAGGAGACCAGACAGTCTCCATGGTGTTTTAGGGGAGACCAGCATGTCCCCATGGAGTTCTAGGGGAGCCCAGCAGGTTCCCATGGGGTTCTAGGGCAGCCCAGCAGGTCCCCATGGAGAGATAGAGGAGCCCAGCAGGTCCCCGTGGGGCTCTAGGGCAGCCCACCAGGTCCCCATGGGGTTCTAGGGGAGCCCAGCACGTCTCTGTGGGGTGGTAGAGAAGCTCAGCACATCCCCATGGGGGTGGTAGAGGAGCCCAGCAGGTCCCCATGGGGTTTCTAGGGTCACCCAGCACATCCCCATGGGGTGGAAAGAGATGCCCAGTTGGTCCCCATGTGGTGGTAGAGAAGCACAGCACATCCCCATGAGGCTCTAGGGGAGCCCAGCACATTCCCATGGGGTGGTAGAAGAGCCCAGCAGGTCCCCATGGGGTTTTAGGGAAGACCAGCATGTCCCATGGGGTTCTAGGGAGCCCAGCACATCCCCATGGTGTGGTAGAAGAGCCCAGCAGGTCCTGCAAGGGGTTTTAGAGGAGCCCAGCAGGTCCCCATGGGGTGGTGGCAGAGGCCTCTACTGTGCCCCTGCCCACACTGGTCCCACGCAGTGCCACCAAGATCCCCAGCCCACGGAGGCTGCTCCTGGAGTACCCCACGGGGTGCAGAGGAGGTGGCCGAAAGCCTGTCAGGGCTGGTGGGAGAGACCTCACCCTGGCTGCGTGCTGTGGGGTGCTGGGGCTCGGGGGACCCACAGCAGGAGAGCTCAGCCACCCAGGGGGGTGCAAGGGGTCCCCACCATGGCCCCGCTCCTCATGGTCCCCAGCTCCCTGAGAGTCAAAAAATCTGTGGGTTTGGGTGCTCCCCTGGCCCTGGGGTACCCATCCGGATTTGGGGTGCTCTCCTGAACCTAGGGGTGCTCACTTGGACCTAGAGTAGCCCCTGGGGTGCTCAGCTGGAGTTGGGGGAGATCCTAGGAGTTTCCCAGCTGGATTTGGGATGCTCCCTGGCCCTGGGGGTGCTGTCTTGGCCCTGGGGGAAGCCCTGGGGTTCCAGCCTGGATTTAGGGTGCTCCACTGGCTCTGGGATGCTCACCGGATTTGGGATGCTCCCCATCCCTCGCAGCCCTTCTTCCCCACTCCATCCCCTGCCCCTCTCCCCATCACTCATGGGGTGTCCATGCCACCTCTCTCACCCTCAGTGAGGATTCAAAGGTCCCGTTTACCCTCGGTGGGGATTTGGGGGTCCCATCTCCTCTCGGTGGGGGTGCAGCCGCTGCTCACGGCTGGGGCTCTCCTGAGCTTGAACTGGTGGGGACTCAGCGGGGAGCTCTGGAGGTGGCTTCTCCCCACAACCCCCAGGACACCCACACCGTGGGTGCCCCACTGGTGACACCGCTAAGCCTGGCAGTCCTCGGTGCAGGGACACGGGTCGGTGCCATCCCTGGAGACCCCACGGGGGTAAGGGGTGCGGGGGCTCATCCTGCTCATGCCTCACGGCTCAGCCCCCAGCACCCACGGACGCCCCAGACAGTGGGTGGGGCGGGGATGCGGTGCCCTAGGGGGAGCGTGGCCCCAAAGCCTGCAGCGCCACACCCCCAGGGTGCACCCACATCGCGTCCCAGTGCACACACAGCGCATCCCGCCGAACACGTGCGATATCCCATTGCACACACACGCACCCCACTGCCCCAACACAGCACCCACTGCACCCCACTGCACACCAGCACCCACATGGCACCAGCATCCATCTGGTGCAACCACACTAGCACCCATCCAGCACACTAGCACCCACCTGACACACCAGCACTTATCTGACCCACCAGCACCCATCTGGACCCACCAGCACTCATCTGAGCTACCAGCACCCATCCACCCACCAGCATCCATCCAGCACACCAGCACCCATACAGCACACCAGCACCCACTGGCACCAGCCTCCCTCTGGCAGACCAGCCCCCACGTCTACCCCAGCACCCACCCAGCCCACCAGCACCCCGTGGGCAACCACCCACCAGAGTGCCAGGGTGGAGGGGATGGGGGGGCTGGGGGCTCGGGCTGCGTCAGCGGGGGATTAGCGGGGCCAGAATCCTCCTGAGCCCCTGATCCCGCTTAGTGCCCAGCCCCGCGTGGGGCTTAGCGGCCCCTGACGCCACTGACGCTGTCACGGGGTCCCCTGCGCCTGGAGGGATGTGGGGACACAAAGTGTGGGGGGTGGCAGAGCCGGCGTCACCTGTGGGCTCCCTGCCATTGGCGGGGGGCAGTTCTCGGGTGGCTACTATGGGTCAGCAACCTCCTGCCCATCCACACCCATCGGGGTGAGAAGGGGTATTTTTTAGGGGACAACTCCCCACATCCAGATGTGGCACCCCAAGACCTCATCCCCTCTACTGGCTCCAAGATCTCAGGGAGCGCTGGGAGATGCTCCATGGTGGGGGGGGGGGAATGTCCCCCTGATGGCACCATGGGGGTCCCAGGTACCACTACTGCGGTGACTCAGCCAGCGGTGCCTGGGGAGGTGGCGAGCAGCTTGGTGACACCAGCCTGGTGATACCAGCTTGGTGACGCCAGTCTGGCTCTAAATCCCTCCTGTGAGCCGGAAAAATGCCTCCGTGGGGGTTTATTATCTCATTTTCAGAGCCTGGCCCCCTGGCTGCCAGCGCGGGAGCTCAGCAAGCCATGCGTGTGTCCCCACCACCTGCTACCGCAGCCATGCTGGCCACCAACTGCCCTCCTGCCACACTGGGGACACAGGGGGACACGGGGGGACGCAGTCTCCCCAGGACCCCGCAGCCAGCACCCACCCTCGGGGCACACGCGCCTTCCTACAGACGGGGAAACTGAGGCATGGGGCTGTAAACTATGTGCTAAAGGCACCCTGGGCCAGGGTGGCCCCAGGGTCTCCCTGTCCGGGGGGATCCGCACACCCTCCCAGCTTCCCCCGCGACAATATCAATTAGAGATGCCTTGATCAGCTTTAACGAGCCACGTCTGGCAGTGCAGCCGCCCCTCTGCCTCTGCTCGTGCTCTGCCTCTCGCCAAGTGGCTCCGCAGAGCCGCCCCGAGCACCGGGACCCGTGTCGGGGCCGAATTGGAGCTGGGAAACGCTGAGTCGGCAAAACAGCTTGGAGAGGGTGGGAGGGGGGTTGGTGTTGGAGAACACCCTTTGGGTCAAGGGTCTGGCCTGATGGTGATGGGCACCCACTCAACATTGCGTCTCTGGGCATCTCCCTCTGTCTGGGGGGAGCCAGGATCTGTTCCCATCCCTGTCCCTGTCCCCATCCCTGTCCTTGTCCCTGTCCCTGTCTCTATCCCCATCCCCATCCCCATCCCCATCCCCATCCCCATCCCTATCCCCATCCCTATCCCTGTCTCCATCCCAGTCCCCATCCTTGTCCCCATCCCTGTCCCTCTCCCTGTCCCCGTCCCTGTCCCCATCCCCATCCCCATCCCCATCCCCATCCCCATCCCCACCCCCATCCCCACCTCCATACCCATCCTTGTCCCATCCTTGTCCTGGTGCCTTCTCTCTACCGCAGACCGGAGGAGCAGGACAGTGGCACCCAGGGCAGTGTGGACAGGCAGGGTGGGCTCCGGGGGGCAATGGACACGGGTGACCTTTCCCAGTGGAAAGGTCACGAGCACGTCCTCGTGCTCTGCTCCAGCCCTTGGAGCCGCCACCGCACTCCCTGAAATGCGCCTGCCAACCCCTGGCACGGAACGGTGCCACCGGAGCCACCCTGGGTGTCCCCAGCACCGTCACACCGCAGCGGCTGCACCAGCACAGTCCCCGACACTGCCTCCCCCGCAGTTCCCCAGGTCATCTTCCCATGGCCCCCCTACGCCACCTCCCTGTCCCCCTCCAGCGTTCACCTCCGCGTCCCCTCTGCAGATGTCTGGTGGAAGGTGGTAGAGCGGGAGCACGGATGCCACTGACACAAACTCCTTCCAAGGGGGATGGGGCCAGAGGACCCCCCGGGTGGGCACAGCTGTGGCGTGGCCGGTTGGGACACCCGGCGCCGAGCCCGAACCCTGGGCAGGCACGGTGGGGTGAAGATCTGGGGGGCGGGTGGGTGGATGGAGGGATGGATGGATGGATGGATGGATGGATGGAGGGGTAGGTGGATGGACAGGTGGGTGGTGGGTGGATGAATGGATGGATGGATGGAGAGATGGACAGACGGATGTATGGAGGGATGGATGGATGGGTAGGTGGATGGAGGGACGGATGGATGGGTGGGTGGATGGAGGATGAAAGGATGGAGGGATGGATGGACGGATGGAAGGATGTATGGGTGGCTGGAGGGATAGAAGGACAGATGGACGGATGGGTGGTGGGTGGATGAACAGAGGACAGACAGATGAATACTACGGGCACAGGCGATGGGACGGATACAGAACCTCCCGCACAGACAGAATCTCTGGGAAGGGAGAGGGGTTGCAGAGAGAGCCGGAGGAAGGTGGCCAGGTGAGGGAAGGACAGACGGACAGGGCTCGTGTCACCTACGTGTTGGCAGCTCTGCTCTCCCAGAGCTCTCCGGGCTGGTGCCTCGTCCTGCTGCTCCTGGTGCTGGTGGGACAGAGGTGGCCCCATGCCGCGCTGGATCAGACTGGGAGGCACTGCAGCCCCGGCAGCACCGCGCCGGGATGGGAATGGCTCCAAGGAGTCGCCCTGCTCAGGGTGGGCACTCCCAGGTCACCCCAAATCCAATCCCAAGGGCAGCGTCCAGCCCCCATGCAGCCCCTCGGAGCCAGGCAGCCACCAACCCCATCTCACCGCCACCCCGGGACCCTTTTTGCCACTCACCAGCCTCTCCCTCCGCACAGTGTGTCCCCAGGACGGACGCGGTGCCTGCTCCAGCCCCGGCTCAGCACTGCACACAGCCCACTCACCACTTCCCAACCCTCCAGCAGCCAGATGGATCCGTACCCCCACAATATATCTCAATCGCTCCAAGATCGGAGCTTCTGCGCCAGTGCCGAGGGCGGCCAAAGAGAATAATCCGGCTCCCGGCCGCCATGGCAGGGCCTTCCTCCACCTCTTTCCACCCTCTGCCTCCCGAGCCGGGTCCTGCGCAGCAGTGGGTGGCCCCAGCACCCACGGGATGCTTGAGCTGACAAAGGGGGGCTGAGCCCATGTCCCCTCTCTCCCCCTGGTGCCCTCGCTTGCCTTCCCCGTGCCCGGCCAGCACCCACGGCGGCTTCGGGGCTGGAGCTGCCTGGGGATGCCTGGGCTGCAGCGGGACAGGGTGTCCCCTGGAACAGTCCTGGCTCCTACACCCCATTTCTGGGGAGTCCGTCCCATCACTGGGGCGATTTGCTGCCTGTTTGCCCGCAGACCCCAAATCGCTGTATCTTACCCCGCGCCGGTGCGGGACCCCATGCCTCCCACACGCCCGAGCTTCGGTCCAGCCAGTGCCACCTCTGGCCCTGGTCTGATCCAAAACGGGGGAGCCACCGCTGCTGGGGTGGGAACAGGTTTGGGGATGGGGTCAGGGGGTCCTGGGGACTTCTGCCCTCAGTCGCCGGCCCCCGAGCGGGACGGCGGATGCAGTTGGGGTGCTGCCGGCATCACCCTGCTGGCTCCCTGGGCACCGAGGGTGGCATCCAGCCCAAGCAGGGGACATCGTGTCCCACCCCATGGGCCTCGTGGAATGCCCGCCGTGGCCCCACAGACTCACCTGCAGCTCCAGGCCCCTTGGCAGCCGCCACCAGCTCCGCAAAAACTTTGCCACAAGTTGAGACGAGACAAAGGCAGCGGGTCCCATCCCTGTCCCCTGTCCCTGTGGTCCCCAGACAGTCTGGTGCCACCAGGACTTAATGAGGGCACGAGGGCAGTGGGCTGAGGGGCGCACGCACGCACACTCACACACACTCTGCGGCTTAACCCTTCCCCTGCCGCTCTTCTCCACCCCATCTTTGGGGCAGTTGGGGACTTTTGGGGGGCTCCCCTGTGCCCTTGATGCTCCCTGCATCACTGTTGGCCTTGGGGTTCCCAGCCACAGCCCCCCAGGGGTCTCCACCCTGCAAAACGCTTGGGAAGGATGCAGGTGCCCCCGAGCAGCTCCGTCCCCCGAGCCACGCAGAGCGGGGTGGCCACGGATCTCGTCCCACCAGGACCCTCCACAGCACCCTGGGAGGTCTCTGCATGTCTCACCCTGTGCCCTTGGGGAGCCCCTGGAAGGGCTGGAGCCGGCAGATGCGGGGAGCTGACCCCAGTCCTGGGCTGGTTGCTCTGCTGATGTCCCCATCCCAGCACCCCGGGCCCAGGGGACGCCCCTGGCAGCAGCAACATGGCTGGGCCACACGTGGGATGGTCTGTCCTGCCAGGCTGGAACCAGCCCCCTGCCCATGCTGGGCCACCTCTGCCCTCCACGCAGTCACTGTTCCATCATCTCCGTCTCGTGACACCCCCTTTCTCACCTCCTCCTGCCTGCCTCATCTTCCCCCACCTCCTCTGTCCATTCTGATATGCCCATCCATCCATCCATCCAACCATCCATCCATCCATCCATCCATCCATCCATCCATCCATCCATCCATCCATCAGCTCAGCCATCCGTCTTTCCACCCAATCCCTCCACTCCATCATCCTCTTCATCCGTCTGCACTTCTCTCTTCTCCATCTGCCCCTCTATCCATCTATCTGCTCAGCCATTATCTTTCTGTCCACTCCAGGCACCCCATCATCCTCTCCATCCATCTGCCTTTCTATCATCTCCCATCCATCCATCCATCCATCCATCCATCCATCCATCCATCCATCCATTCTCTTCATCCACTCACCCACCCTCTCCATCCATCTCCATCTCTGTCTTCTCGATCTCCCCAAGTCTCCTCCATTCCTCTATCTGCTCAGCCACCCAGCTCTCCACTCTCTCCACCACCCTCTCCATGACTTCCCATCTTCTCCATCCATCCATATCCACCCGCCTGCCTGTCTTCTGCCTCCATCCACTCATCCGTCCACTCCTTTATCCTTTCCATCTACCCATCCTCCATCTTCTCAGGCCGTCCATCCATCCTCCCACCCCTCTCTCCCTCCCATCCCCTCCATGCACCACCCCTCATCCTCTCCATCCGTCTGTCCACCCCTCTGCCCCTCCACCCACCCACCACTACCCCTGTCCTTTCCGTTCCTCTCCCCCTCACCTCAGCCCCTGGCATAGGCACAGTGGCTGTCACCCACTGTCACCGCAGAAGGGGCTGCGGTGCCCAAGGAGGGGCTCAGCTGCGCCCGCGCCCCTGTCTGCCACTCGCCTGGATCACAGTGATGGGAGCTGACAGCCGCTCCTGCGCTCATTAGCGAAGCTCTAACAAGGGGAAGGGGTGTCAGCTCATGGGGAGGGGGACCCAGCCCCTGCCTCTGTGCCCCATGGGGTGATGTGGCTTTGGGAACAGAGAAGGACCCCGGTGCTGTGGTGACTCCTGGCCCACAGGCATGTCCTCCAAGCTCCCATCTCGCTGCTGGGACCCGGGAGTGATGGCTGGGTGGGTGCTGGATGGGGGACCCCACCCCATGCTCGTCCCCATGGGATCCCCCTTTTGCTCTGTTCCAAGATGCCAAGGGGTGCCTGGCAGGGCTGTGGGGCTGTGACCTGGGTGGGGCCGTGGGGCTGTGTCCTGGGTGGGGCCGTGGTCCTGGATGGGCTGTGTCCCAGGTGGGCGCATGCGTGGGGCAGTGTCCTGGGCTGGATGTGTGCGTGGGATCGTGTCCTGAGTGTGTCTGTGCATGGGGCAGTGTCACAGGTGGGTGCGTGGGTAGGGCTGTGTCTGGGATTGTGTGCGTGTGTGGGGCTGGGTCCCGAATGGGTGCGTGGGGGGTCGGGTGTGTCCCGCGTGGGTGCACGCATGCGACTGTGTCCTGGGTATGCGGGGCTGTGTCCCGAGTGAGGGGGGGCGGTATATCGGGGGCAGGGCTGTGTCCCGGGTGGGTGCGTTGGTCTGTGTCTCGGGTGGACACGCCGGGCTGTATCCCGCGTGACCCCGCACCCCTGCACGTGCACCACCCAGCTGCCCCCCCCAATGAACGAGCCCTCCCCCCGCGTCCCCACCCCACAGAGCTCCGCGTGGCTGCGGTGGCGGAAAACGGCGCCAGAGGGGCGGCATAGGGACCGGGGCGGGCGGGGGGGCGGAGCGAGGACTCAGGGAGGCGGGGCGAGGTGGAGCCGGGGGCGGGGCGTGTCCCGACTGCGATGGCGTCGCTCTTCGGCGGCGTGGAGGGTGAGGGGTTGCGCCGCGGGTGGGGCGGGGCGGGGGGTCCCTAGGGGGCTCTGCTCCCCCCCCCCCCCCCCGATTCCCACGGGTACCCTCAGTCCGGGGGCGGGGCTTCAGCTGGCCCCGCCCCGGGTACCCCCAGCCTGGGGGGGTGGGGCCGGGGGCGGGGGGAGCAAGAGACGGTCGTGGGGGGTCCGGCTGCAGCCGCTAGAGCCGGACCCCCTCCGACCGTCTTCTGCCCCCCCCGACTCCTCCCGCCCCATGCAGGAGGAGGCCAGGGCTGAGGTCAGTGAGACGGGGGCGCGGGGGGGTGTGTGTCAGCAGCCCCCCCCTCTCCAGGCACCCTCATCCTGGTGTGCCGTCCCCCATCCTGGACCCCCCCGCCCCTTCCCTAGGGTCTCAGCACGCTCAAGGGCTGGTTTAGGGCGTGCCGGGGGTCCCTGGGGAGATGCAGAGTCAGGGTGGTGGGGGCTGAGTGCGGATCCCCTGCTCTCCATGGGATGGCGGGGGGGGGAGGGGCATGGGATGGTGATAGCAGCGTGTCCCTCCCCCCCACTGTCTCTGCAGCGGGGGCACCCACTCCAGGGTGGTGGTGGTCTCCGGAGATGGTCGGATCTTGGCTGAGACGGAGGGACCCTGCACGAACCACTGGGTAAGCTGGGGGACACCCCCCTACCCAGTGCGAGGAGGGGACTGGGACAACGGGGGGTGGGGTGGCCCTTCTTGTCCCCAAGCTCCCAGTGTGCTTGGGTGGGATGAAGCCACTGGAGAACGTGCCCCGGCGTTGCCTGCAGCTCGTGGCTAGAGCCCGGGGGTTGGGGTGGGGGGCTTCAGCGCATATCCCCCCCACCTTTGGCTCTCAGCTCGTCGGTTCTGAAAAGTGCCTGGAGAGGATCGAGTGGATGGTCAGCGAGGCCAAGAGCAAAGCTGGGGCTGACCCCCACATCCCCCTCTGCTCGCTGGTGAGCCTCCCCCATCCCCCCTGGGACTAGCGTCCTCCCCAGGGATGCTCCGGCTCCGTGTGCCCCCCTGAGGGGTGACGGGGACCCTCGGCGTGGGGCAGGGGCTATCCCTGAGCGGGGGTGACCAAAAGGACGCCATTGGCAAACTGTCGGAGGAGCTGCACTGCCGCTTCCCGCACCTCAGCCAGAGTTACTACATCACCACCGATGCCGTCGGGGCCATGGCCACCGCCACTGACCACGGGTAGGGGACAGCTGCCTGGGGGGCACGTCACACTGACGGGGGTTGGGGGGTGACTGTGCGTCCCCCTCTCTCCGCGGCTCCAACTCCGCAGCGGCATCGTCCTCATCTCCGGTACCGGCTCCAACTGCAAACTCATCAACCCCGATGGGTCGGAGACAGGCTGCGGCGGGTGGGGGCACATGATGGGTGACGAAGGCTCAGGTGAGGCCGGCGGGCAGTGGGTGGTGGGGGACACCGGGGGGGGCTCTCTGCTGACTCCGTGCTCTCTCCACAGCGTACTGGATCGCGCATCAGGCCGTGAAGATGGTATTCGACTGCATGGACAACCTGGAGGTGCCACCCCATGACGTCGGATACATCAAGCAGGCCATGTTCGACTACTTCAGGTGCTGCCGTGGGGTCCCAGGGGGCTCCAGGCTGTGTGCCGGGGTTCAGGGCAGGTCTAGGGGCTGCTCCACGCTTGGCGGTTCTGGGGAGCTCCTTGGAATGTTGGGATCTGGGGGATGCTCTGGGATCTGCACCAGGATGGTGCAGTCCTGGGGGCTCTGGGTAGCACCCCGGGATGGTGGAGGGTCCTCAGGGGCTCCCAGCTGGGTGCAGGGGTCCCCTGGGGCTGGGGTCCCCTGTGCTGGCAGGTGGGACATGGGCTCACTGGTGGGTTTCCCATCCTGCAGATCTCCGACCGGATGGGCCTCCTGACACACCTGTACCGCACCTTTGAGAAGTCCAAGTTTGCGGGATTTTGCCAGAAGCTGGCGGAGGGTAGGGGAGCCCCTTCCCCGGGGGGCACGGGGGGACCGGGCCCTGGGGCTCAGTCCCCAGCTGGGGACTGTCACCCCTTTGCCGTCCCTCCCCAGAACCCATCACAGTCCCCCCCGCACCCTTTGTGCCGTGCACCCTCCACCCTCATTGTTGGGAAGCGGAGCTGAGTGGGAGCCCCAGCACGTGCAGGGGTGCAGGGTGGGGGGTCCCTATCCCACTCCCCCCCAGGTGCCCAGGCTGGTGACCCGCTCTGCTGCCACGTCTTCACCAAGGCTGGCGAGGTCCTGGCTCGCCACGTTGTCGCTGTGCTGCCCAAAATCGACAGGGTGAGAGGCGACAGCAATGGGGAGCGGGGCGAGTGGGGTGGGGAGGGTCCCAGTGCTGGCTCTCATCCGCTGCCCCCCTCCCCGCAGAGCCTGTTCCTGGGGGAGCTGGGGCTGCCCATCGTCTGTGTGGGCTCCGTCTGGAACAGCTGGGACAGGATGCAGGCGGGTGAGCAGCGGGATAGGGGTGCTGGGGTGGGGGGGGGTCCTGTGGTCCCCTGTAACCCTGACCCTGTGGTGTGTGTCCCGCTTCCAGGGTTCATCCGGGTGCTAGCACAGGCGCGGGAGGAGGCTCCCGACCACGTCTTCTCCCGGTTCAGCCTCCTGAAGCTTGAAGTGCTCCTCGGCGCTGGGGGGGGCCCGCCTGGGTGCCCGGAGCATTGGCCACACACTGCCCTTGGACTACGCTGGCAACGTTGACGTCTTCTACACCCATGTCTTCTAACTGCGTCTCCCCACCCCAGCTGCTGCTCCACAGCCCCCCGCGATGGAGGGACCCTCCGTGCACAGCGGCGGGTGTCAGAGAAACGGGGTTTTTGTAGTTTGGCAATAAAAAGGTTGCACCGCCTGAAGGGTAACGGGCCAGGGGCTGGCGCGGGGCCCGTGGGCAGAGTGGGGCTGGGAGCGTGGCTTAGCAGCCAGGGAGAGAGGAACCGGCCCCGGGAACAGCCTTGGTGGGTGGGGGGGAGAGCTGTGAGCTGCGGTGGGGCTGCTGGAAAATGAACCGAAACGGACCTCAAAGGTTCCTGTTTCGGAGCCCGAGCGGGACAGGGTGCTGCCCACGCCTGCCTGGGCTGAGCTGCCGCTGCGGGCACGGAGGGGGTCTGGTGCCCGGGGGGCAGCTGGACCCAAGCAGAATGGAGAGAGGAGCTGCTGGGGAGGAGGAAGAAGAGGAGGAGGAAGGAGGATGCCATTGGGGTTGAACAGCCGGGGTACCTTTGGCCTCAGCAATGGGGTGAAGGGAGCAATGCTGTCGGTGAGCCGGGGAAAGGACTCATGGTGATGGCTGGGGCTGGTCCCGAGTTCCAGCAGCTTTCCTGGGGCTGGTCTTCATTTAAAAAGGAAAAAAAAACGAAGAAAAGCCCTTTTGGCTTCCATCATGGGGCTGTGCCTGACCTGAGGCACAAACCCAAAAGCTGCCTCATCCTTCTCGGAAGGCTGGGTGGGACGCGCGGGCACTGGGACAGGCAGGGAGCTCATGTACCAAGTGGGGCGGATCCTGCCGGCTCCCCGTGCCATGTCAGCTGCTCTGTGCCAGGCTCTGCCAGCACAGTGTCCCAGAAGGCTCCTCCATACACCACCAGCCTCAGCCCGCAGCAGGACAAAGCCGTGAGCCAGGCACTTCGGTTTGCAGTACCCACTGCGGGGGGAAGAAGCAGCAGCAGAAGAGGCAGTGGCCTCTTCCCCGAGAATCCTCTCACCTGGCTTTCCAAATTTTTTAAAATTTTCTATTTTCAGTGCTGAGTTCCTGACCAGGCATAAACCTGACCCCTTTCCTCCTTCAGCCCTTTTGGGCTCTGCCCTGCCAGCTCCATGGCAGCCCCAGCACAGGATGCTGGAAGCCAGTGGAGCCGAGGAGGGGGGGAACGGAGGAAAAATCCTCCCGGAGCTTCAAGCTGCCTCTGAACTGGGTCAAGCAAAGCAAATGGGGGGCAGGCGCTCAAAGCCAGCTCTGGCAGAGCCATCTGGCGCGCGAGTGAAGGCATTTGCGCTGCTGTGGTCACCGGGTGGGTGGTGGCTGGGAGCAGACGCCCATGCGGGGGGTCCCGGCCCGGCAGCGAACCTCCTGCCACGACCGAGATGTCAGTGGGGAGCCGGTGTCGAATGGAGACCTTACCCCCTTCTCCAGGCGAGACTTCTGCACTGCTCAGTTCCAAAAAAGTTTATTTTTAATAATGCGTTGCCTGAAATTTACAGCACATGGGGAGGGGGGGTGTTTTTTTGGTAAGAAATCAAACAGAAACCAGAAAAAAGTGTGTGCAGGGGGGTGGGGGGGGACTGTGCTACTGCTGCAGAAGTTTGCCCGGCGTACGGCTGCCCTTCCCCGCTCCCCGAATCGTGGCCTGGCCTCGGCTGGAGCTCCGGCCCTGGAGCAGAGGGAGCCTCCGGCAGTGGGATGCGACCATGCAGGTGCTGAAGGCACAGCTCGTACCAGGAAATGGGAGAACTTGCCCCAGCCCGCCCTGCTCCGCACCTCTGGGCAGCAATATTTAAGACGGGCAGCTCCAGCTGTGGCAATGTCGGGATCTGGTGCTGGTTTTAAGACGGGGCAGCCAGAGCCGGGAGAACTGCTGAGATATAAGAGCGGACGGTACCAAGGGAAGCGGGCACAACCCTCCGCTTGCTGTTAGCGTTTGTGGTCCGATAACCGTGGGCCCTCCTGCTGAGCTCTCCGGTGGCAGGAGCCGCGGCTGTCAGCTTTGCTGTGCCGAGCTAATGGAGACGGAGCGAACCCCCAGCTAGTGCGTGGCCATTAGCTTCCATCTCCGCCAGCACCACGGGGGGCTGTAATCCCCCTCCATTAACTACTCCATTTAAGTAAAGGAAATACTGGAAGTAATTGCACCCGAGAGGTGAGATTTACATGGATGAGCAAGAACTCACCTCCAGCGTTACCAGAGCCAGTAACTATCATCACCGTTAGGCTACAGCCCTCATCGAGAAGCTCCTGCTTCCTCTGGATACAGATTTCTGACCCTGGCTCTTCGACGGAGCCCGCTAAGCACAGGACTGACACTCCCAGAAGCGCCCAGGGCTGTGGTTTCGGGAGCTGAAGCCCGGCCAGCTCCTGCCCATGGGGAAGGGGGGTCCCCAAAAGCGAGTTCAACCAGACTGGCATGGACACCGCTCACCAACTGCTCACACTTCCCCTGGCTTTGCCTTCAATGCCACCCGCCACCGGAGCCTTGGCAAAGGGCACTGCAGGGACAGTGACTGGCATGCCGATGCTGCCCATCATCGTCCCCACCTCCATCTGTGGGTGCTCCCCGGGGCTCAGACTCGTCTCGATGGAGGACCCCTCTCCTTTCCCAGGGAGGCTGCATGACACTGACTCCCCACCACTCTGCTCCACTAAGAACGGGCTCTATTCCGCTTTTTTCTTGGATTTATGTCAATGGGAAATGGAGGCACAGGGACTTCAGAGCCGTGGCCCGTAGTGCTGGATAAGCTCAAGAATCGAGAGGGGTAATTATTTAAGAAGACATGTTTTGTAGGAGCAGCGTCTCCTTGGGAAGGGCAGTTGGGGTGATGTCTGACGGGTCTGGTCTCCCCCAAGAGCTCCCACAAGTGGTAACGCAGGCAGGAGCCTCACCTACCAGCAGAGAAGCGTTCCGAGTTAGTGTTCAGCACTTATCGGGGAGCTGGGGCAGGGCTGCTGCTCGAAGGAATTCAGAGTTTGCAGTCTTGTTACACTTCATCTTTCCTTTAGCGAAAAGAAATCCTGTTTAACGGAAATGGGGAGAGCCAGCGCAGCTCCTGGCCCAGGCTTGCTGCCTCTGGGGAGGAAGCAGGCAGGCAGCAGGATCCTTACAAATTCTACTTCAACAAGAAAACATGACTTTTCCACTAGCAGGTCTGAAGCACGCGTGGAAATGGGCCTCTGAAGTAAGGGAAGCGCCGGGCTCCAGGACAGACCTGAGGGGCCGCGAGTCCTAGGAAGCAAAAACTGCCCAAAAAAAAAAAGGTGATAGACAATACAAAGGAAGAGTTTTAAGAAAGAAAAAAAAAAAAAAGGGTACTTGAAGCGTAGAGCAAGATTTTGCCACATTGCAGCAACTCCGCTATGGCACAGAGTCCAGCTGGGGGGCCAATCCCCCCCCCTCCACCTTTCCCTGGAGCAGGGACAGAGTCTCTCCAAAGCCCGCCTTGATGGTCAGTACTTCACGCCAGGCACAAACTCCTTGGCATCTGGATTCAAGTTGCTTTTGCTCTGGAAGAGAAGAGGGAAGGGGTGGGGGGGGCCATCAGCGATGCAGAATATCATCCAAATCCGTGGACCCGCACCCGAAGGCTGTCGCTCACATGCGCAGAGCAGCTGCCCTGGGCTGTGTCCCCGCAGTGCTCGGGATGCTCCTCAACAAGCGCCAGCTCCAAAGCAGCTTCTCCCAGGCTGTGTTTTTTTGGGGTGGGGAAAACATGGGCGAATCGGGCTGTCTCCGTCTCCCCCCGTTCCTGCTTCAGCACAGGGCTGCGAGGTGCCGGCGGCTGTTGTATCCCTGTGCGTGGCGCAGCCGGAAGGTGAAGCAGCTCTGCCCAAGCACGGTCAGAAGGGCCGGGTCACGACCACTCCCCTGCAGTGCTAGTTGTGCAGCATATCCCTTGCTCTCGGACGGGAACGGGCATTGCCTTAACACTGCTGCTCTTCCAGCCACCCAGGCGGTTTTCACCACTTTGAATACCCACCCAGGCTCGGGGTGCTCGGCACCCCTGGAGCAGACCCGTCTGGTCCTGCCCAAAAGGCAGAGCTGCCCAGCTCACGTGCAAGCAGCAGCCCCATTTCCAGGGCTTCTGGAGAGCAAGTTCTGCAGAGCTTGGGAGTTTTGTCTTTAGGATACACAGCCAAAATGCAGAAAACTCCAAATGCACGTTAGGAAATATGAGTTGTTTAGCCCAAATCAGCAAGTTTGTAGTACAATGAATGACTCAATCACTCAGCACCAGGATGCCGGGGTTACGGTACGTGCTGTGTTTGGCATTACCAGCTGAGCGCCAGTAGGTAAAATTGCCGGAGTCTTGGGCCACAAGCTGAGAACTTTTGCTTAGATCTGCTTTTAGCTGAGATAGCATTAACCTGCTTTCTGCTTGGCACAGTGCTGCGTCCTGGATTTAGTGCGAGAATAACAGTGACAGCACAGCGATGTTTTGGCTGTTGCTGAGTATTGTTTATCCTACGCCCAGGACTTTTTCAGTGTTTCCCACATTCTGCTGGCACCAGGAGTGCAAGAAGCCCATTCCCAGAAGATAAAGAGGCTCCAGCCGGCAGCAGAAGCTGCAACTCAGTGAGATATGAATGGTTAACAGCCAGGCTGGGGCCTGAGAGACAAAGAAGGAATCCAATAAAGTGTGAGAAGACCCCAGACCAGAAGTCACCAAAAGATCGCAAGGGAGGGGGGGGGGGGAGGGGCGAGTGCAGAGATATACGGGTATCATCGTCCAGGGATTTCTCCGAAGGCACCCAGCTCGAGCTGACCCTGCTGCTGCACCACGCTATTAAATTATTTATTATTATAAAATCCGATGTCTGAGAGTCCACTATGGAAAACTGAGGGTCGAACCTACAGAAGTGGAAGCACCTGTGGGTGAGTGTGTGTGTGAGAGGGAGGAGTGGGAAGGGGCACCCGCCGGCTCCACGGAGTCGCCTGCTGCAGAGGGACTCCGGCCCTCACAGGTAAAGTCTCGGGTGGTGTGGGTGCGACTCCCAGAACGCAGCATGAACGCTTGGGCAGCGCCTTCTCTTTCAACAACACATTGTGCCTGGTGCATTGGCACCAGCTCTTGCACCCCGACACCCCCACTGCCAGTCGGGAACCTCCCCCCCCCCCCCCCCCCAACCCCGCAAAAAGGAAATCCACCCCTCTTCCCAAGACAGGTCCTCTGCTCTTTGCCAGACTCCATGGCACGTTCTCCAAGGTCCTTACCAGAATGTCCTCTGAACTGTGGCCATCGCCAACCGAGAGGCCGTTCAGCTGCTGCTGCAGCTGCCCCATGCCCTGGGGCAGGTCGCGGGAGGGAATGAACCAGTCCTGGTCTTCTTCCTCCAGCATCTCCTGGAAGCAGCGGTCAAGGAATTCCTGCTCCTGCAGCTCCTCCTCCACCTGCCCAAAGAGATCTGTTAGGTGCAGGCACAAACGACACGTATCTTGGGGTTTTCCAT
Source organism: Tauraco erythrolophus (assembly GCF_009769465.1). NCBI lineage: Eukaryota > Metazoa > Chordata > Aves > Musophagiformes > Musophagidae > Tauraco > Tauraco erythrolophus. The sequence goes on from NC_141469.1 coordinate 20,801,016, forward strand.
ATGCTGTTTCCACCTGGAGAAAGCCAAGTCCGCGAGATGCCAATCTCCTCTCTGTACCTGTCCATGCCTCAGGAACACCCCATCAGAGCCAGAGCTGTATTTCAGCCCTGGATGAATTCGGCTCTGCCAATCTGCCTGTAGCCAGCCCCAGGAAATGCAAGAGCACAAAAACCGGCCCTTTTTGAGGGGAGCAGAGCCGCGCTCAGACGTAGCTTCCTGGCTGTGGCAGATTGCTGGGGTGGGGAGGTGCAGACCGCAAGCAAACAGTGCCGGGAGAATCCGGAAGGGAACGGGGTAGGATTTACAGGACGGGACCTATGGGCTGTCTGGATGCATCAGCACACACACAGGATTTCAGGCTGCTGGGCTTCCGTGGAGCTGGCTGCAAACTGAATGGGTTGGCTAACGAAAGCCAGCTGGGAAGCAGCGCTAGAGGAGCATGTTGCTGTGCGGCTCCTCTGCTACAGAGCAATGCCACAGCTCTGCCAGCCCCTATTTTTGCTTTCTTGCTTCCGTGCTTCTCCAGCTGAATGCCGCGGTTCTGCTCAGCCCGCTCGACAGACCGGTGCTCCACGAGCACTGACGCATGGTGGCAGTCGGCTCCCATCAAGCACACCGGGGATGACACCATCTCAACCGTAGAAAAACTCCTCCCGAGGCTGAGGAAAGCCACGGGACCTGGCTCGGGTTCCTGGATCAGAAAGCTGCTTGCGCAGCGGGTCTACAGGCAAAGTCAGGCAGGAGAGACGCACAGGACGGGGGGTTGGGGGTCCCATCTGTACCCTTGAGCAGGCAGGTACCACATGTGAGTCGCGTTAACTGGCTGCTCCCATCTTCCAGGCTGGTTTTCTCTGGATGCTGACTGGAGCAAAGCAAGCGAGGCTAGCCCACACCCCACCGGCCTCCTGCTGAACAGGCACGTGGTTGCCAGAAAACGCGCAGATGGGACAACAGCCAGAAAACAGCACGATTTGGAGCAGCTGTTGTGGAGTCCAAGAGGGCTGAGGGAATCCATGAACCACAAAATGCTCTGAAAAGCTTAAAGCCTTCCATTTTACAGAAACTACAACTGAAACTGGCTTCCCAGGGGGAAAGGGGGACCCACTGTGCCCTGTCCTGAAGCCCCTGAGCTGGGGATGGGTGGGCAGCCCCTGCCACCGGTGTGCTACTGGGGTCCCACTGCCCCATCACGGCGTTTACAGAGACATGTCCATCACAAATAGATTGGGAAGGTAATTTTGGTAAACCCACAGTGCTACCGACTTTCCGGTTAATTCACAGCCAGTCCCTACTACGTTTTAAATCACTACCAGGCAAACTCCTTGCAAGGACTGCGAAAAGCTCTCACAGTGATCGAGCCCCGGACGCTGCCTCCAGCCTCGGCTACTGGAGAGCTGCTCACCATCAGCCTTAGAAATTGGGTCTGGCCAGGGAACAGCACCTTTACCGCCAGCAAAGCATCCCACGGCTGCCCTCAGCCGAGTTTCCAGAAGCTGTCCTGGAAACCACATTCTGCCATAGCATGTGAACACGTTTTTTTTTTTTAAAAAAAACCCCTCCAATCCAAGCACCCCAGGACTGCGAACTCGCCCCGGCAGGTGATGATGACAACGACAACGACTGCCCTGGGATCCTGCACTTCTACAGGATGCAGGATGGAGCGAGCCCAGAGCTTCATGCCCCTCACAACACTTCAAACCCAGGGGAACATTCCCTCTCCTCCAAGTCGCGGTGCTGCCGGCCATGCTCTAACCGCAGCTAGCAGCGCCCCATTTCCCTTCCCACACCTTCTCGGGCACGCAACCGGTCAGCGAGGCCGATACCAGCGCTGTCTGTGCGCCGGGGATGCGGTGACAATGTCAATCCTGGACCAGGGGATGGAGGGAACGCTCGCACCTGCACCTACCTGCCACCCCTCCAGCAGAACCCATCAGCTCCCTTTCACCGTCCCGTGACAACCTGAATCAGGTTTAACAAACCAGGTTTATTATTTGCTCAGGGCTCTTCTTTGGCTTCCTGTGGTATTTAAGGCAGCTCTGTCACCTCCCGCCCCAGGCCCTTCTGCAGCAACCTCAGCTGCTGTCAGCACAGTTTCTTCTCAGCACAAGAGCCCACCATTCCCTTTTCGCCCTCCGGGATGTGCAGACTCCATGGGAAAAGGAATGTTGCGTGCATAAATAAGGGAAGACTGTGCCAAGAAGCTCGTGGGTTTCTGGAAACACCTGCCTGTTCCCTTTGCTCAGGGCCTGGATGGCAGAACCTTTGTTGGAGGGGGCAAGGAAGCGATGTGGCTTCAGAAAGCTGAGGAAGATGGAAAAGAATATGGGTCTGGGGGTAAAGTTCAGCCCCAGATCTTACAGCAGCCCCAAGCCCCCGGGGTGTCTGTGGGGTGGCAGAAGCCACCATGGCCACCGAAAGGGACCTGCCTGCTGTCCTTCACCCCGTGCCCACATCACCGGGGTCTCGTCTTCTCCCAGGGTCACTCAGGAGTGACTCCGGGCAGGGAGAAGAACAGGGCCAGACGAGAGCACTGCCACCAGCCCAGGGACAGCTTCTACTGAGAGCGCTGCCTTCTGTGGGTCCTGGTGCAGGACAGCTCTCCTCCTGTCCCAAGAAGGACATGGAGCTGTTGGGGCAAGTCCAGAGGAGGGCCACAAAAATGATCCGAGGGCTGGAGCACCTCTGCTATGGAGACAAGCTGAGAGAGTTGGGGCTGTTCAGCCTGGAGAAGAGAAGGCTCTGGGGTGACCTTCCAGCAGCCTTCCAGTACCTAAAGGGGCTACAAGAAAGCTGGAGAGGGGCTTTGGACAAGGGTGTGTAGTGACAGGACAGGGCCCATGGCTTTAAACTGAAAGAGGGGAGATTTTGATTAGACCTAAGGAAGAAATTCTTCCCTCTGAGGGTGGTGAGGCATTGGCACAGGTTGCCCAGAGGAGTTGTTGCTGCCCCATCCCTGGAAGCGTTCAAGGCCAGGTTGAATGGGGCTTTGAGCAACCTGGTGTAGTGGAGGGTGTCCCTGACCATGGCAGGGGTGTTGGAACTAGATGATCTTTGAGGTCTCTTCCAACCCAAACCATTCTGTGATTCCTCACCCTGGCTGCTGCCCCACCAGCACAAAGATGGACTTCAAAGCCCTTCAAGAGCAACTCCAGCTTCGGTATGAACTATTTTCCCCTGAGCTGCATCTCACCAGCAGCTGGACAAAGGGCTGAGCTCCCAGGGCATTGCCAAAGAGTTGGAAGCGCAGAAGCGATGGCTGGCAGACCAGGAGAGCACAGGTGAGTATTTTGGCAGCCCAGTGCCCAACACGGAGAAGCTCTGAGGTCTTGGCTCCACTCTCCTCCTCCTCCATCTCCCTCCACCTGCACATGCTCCCCTCCACCCTGGGATGCTCCCTGCAGCAAAGTCTGCTTTGCGCTTTGCCTTCATCAGGCTTTTAATCAAGACAGCTCTTTACAAATATTAACTAATTAATCCAGCACGTTTCCATCAGCACAGCTGCTTGTGGGGGCTGGCTGCTGCCTAATCACATCATTAAATAAAAGCTTTGAGTCACAGCTCGCTAACAATCGCTAACGTGATGCGGGCGGCACAAGGCAGCTGCCACGTGCTCCCCACGAGTTACCGTCAGCGGCTGCAGTTGCCTCGTGTGGGAATGAGACTTAAGTATTACCATATGGAGATTTTCTGCTGAGGGCACCTGTAAAGCTGACGAAATCCTCCTTTGGTGACCGAGGGTTTGGTGGGGACATGAAATCCTTTTGCCCAGCCTGCTCGCGGTCCCAGAGGTCCCTTCCTGCCAGTCTCCTGACACCCCGGTGATGGGAGCCTGGTGCTTGGCCACGCTCCTGGGGACGTTTCAGGGAGGGGACGAGTGTCCAGGAGCGCTGAGGTTTCCTGCCCATGGCGCAGCTCAGCCAGCTGAAGGGGTAAGCTCCTTCCTCGCCCAGCTCAAGGTGGCTGACTTCTCTCCAGCTACTGGGATGATGGCAGGAGGGACCAGCGAGCCTCCAGCAAGCCCGTCCCTGCTGCCTCGTGCTGCCCTGGCATGTGAGTAAAGACCCCAAGCAGAAGCACGAGGACATTATGCAGCGGCTCCCTCTGCTCCAGCTCGCAGGGTCGCATCGCTATTCCACAAGCCAAGAGCTGTTCAAATCCCACCAGGGTCTGCCAGAAGCTCTCAAGAGCTTAGCACACAATTATGCATCTCATTATGCACACAGCCAACGCTCCTACCAAGTGGTCTGGCTGCTCCAAGTGTATTTGAGATCGTTTCATGAGATTGAGATTTCTGCCCCAAACAAGAGGTATTAGCTGCAGGAACTCATTGCTGAGGCAGCCAGGCTACAAACACGCTCAAATTCTGAGCACCAATTTTTACGCTGGTCCTCTCCTTCCAGCTGAGCATGTGGAAAGCGAAGGTCTCGGTCATCACAGCAAAGCACAGGAGAAGATGACGGTGCTGTCACTGTTCCTCCCAGAAAGATCTGAGAGAGTCAAAGGCACTGTGAGGTTTTTTTTCCGACTTTATTCTTCTCATGTCCTTACAGGCAGATCCAATACAAACAGGATGACGACTCCTGAGAGCCACCACCTCTGTGCAGGGCCCACGCCGGCTGCGACTCACATGCACTTCACAGTGCCCATCAAAGGAAACCTTTCCCTCTCCTCGTCTCTATTTCAGCTGCAGAAACGTGGAGCTGGCAACCACTCTCCCGTTCTTACCTGTCTGTTGAAGTCTTCTTCGTTCTCCATCCACATGTACTCCGCAAAGGGGTTGTTTTCCTTCTCATCGTGGCCGTTCACTACTTGGTCCTCTTTGGATTTGGGATTGGATGCCGTTGTACTGGCGAGGTCGGAGCCATTCATCATTACAGACTCTGGGAAGACAAACAAGGACGTGAGGGAGCTGCTGGGGAACCCCGTGCCCCCCAACTCGTGCCAGTCACCCAGCTCCCAGTTGGCCATGCCAACGGGCGCCAGCTCTGGCTTCCACCACAAGAACCTGCGGCTTCCAGGCTGCTTTTTCCAAGGCACAGCACTATTCCCGACTCCTTGAAAGTGCCGGAAGTGGCACGACACCTCCCTGGCAGGAGCAACATTTTGTTTTGATGGTTTTGACACATAAGGGATAATCTGAACGTACTCAGTCTGGATGTAGAGCAATGAGTGACCTGACCAGCAGCTTCTGGAGCAGCTGTGTACAGGGCTTGGACAGGCACCAGCACCCCACACCATCCCTCCATTTAATTTAAATCTGCCACCAAACACACCAAAAGACCACAAATGGGTTATTGCTGCAGTCAACACACCAACACTGCAGAAGCAGATTGCCCTCTACCCCAAACCACTGAATTTTTGGGCAGAACATATGCACACCAGTTCGTGTCCCTTTATCTCTGCTGTAATTTCTTTATTTTTAGAGGGCATTTTGCAAAAGCCTGTTGGTTTGTGACACAAAGGCTGTCTTTTCCTAAAGCAGGCACTCAGAGTCCCAGGAGCATGGCTTGAAGCAAGACAAACCTTACTGAGTCCCAAACCTGAATTTCCAAAAGGAGCAGATGGAGAGAAGGACTCACGAGATAAATGAGACGATAATTCAGTAACAAAATGTACGGAATAGCAAAACAGGGACTCAGGCCAGCAAACCCTGCTGAAAAACGTCCAAACATCACGTAACGCCATCCCAGCTGTGTGTTTTATTCTCCCCTGGTAAAGGCTTTGTCTGGAGTTGAGCTGCATCCAGCTCTGGCGCAGCACTGGGGCTCAGGGATGAACTGGAGAGCCTCCCACATGACTGGGGGCTGGAAAACACGACTCCTCAGGATGACTGGCAGGAGCGGGTTGGTTTGGTCTTGAGGAGGACAAGAACTGGAGAGCCCCATGCAACAGCCCCTTCCGTACAGAGAGAGGCTGCAGAAAAATCAGTCTCTTGTGCTTGTGGATACAGCAGGGTCTCAGTTTTTGCAGCAGCAGAAATCGGATTTGGAAAAAGGGGTGAGGTTGGGGAGACCACTAGTGACAACGGGAACTAATGCCCTTTGCAGGGGGACAAGCCTCTCCCCAAAAGTTTCAGGGAACAGTTGGTGATGGGTACGACGGACGGCCCAGGAACGCCTAATCCTCCTGTAGGAACACGAAGACAATTGAGGGGACCTCTCAGAGTCTCCATGAGCCTCTCCAAGACGGGGAGAGCAACATCCCCGCTAGAGCCCAGCACTTTCTGTCTCCACCCAGGTCACAGCTGCCGTCACAGCTGCATCCCCACAGCCGCTCTGATCCCACGTAACTCGCTAAACACAGCCCGCTCTAGAACCCGAGCAGATTCTTCTCATTTTTGGGAGGAACCCGAGGCACAGACAGCTGTCGCACGTTACTCTCTGAAAAGCAACCTCGTTGGTAACGGCGGGCAGCCCTTGCGTACTGACGCTCCCAGTCCCCAAGAGCAGCACGGCTTTAAAACAGCTGCTCCTGGGCAAAGCGGAAAAAAAAGGGAAAAGGAAGAGCAGTGAGGTTGTGAGGCTGCCCGCAGCTGCGGGACGCAGCACCAGGCCATGCTGAAGCAGCCTTTGTTATCTGCAGAGGAGCAAGAAAGGCTCCGGAACTGAGCGGGGAAACCTCGGCCGTGCCAAAGCCAACATGGCAGCTCTCCTGGGATCAACAAGGCTTATTGACGATGGGCAGCTCCAGCCTGGCAGGAGGGAGTCACGGGAAGGGGAACAGGGCTGCAAAGCAAGCGGAAAGGCACGAAAGGTTTGGACGGGGAAGCTCTCCCTCCCTCCCTGCTTCTCTCACTGCCAGCACAGATGTTTGCACAGGCCGAGCCCGGAGCTCAAGGAAACATGGGTTTTGAGGAGCTGGCAGGGTTCACGGCTTACAGACAGCGTCTGAAGCCAGGATCTGTGCCAACAGGCAGGATGGGTGCTGGGTTGGACCGAAATTCGTCCTGCCTGGGTCAGGCAGCTGCCGTCAAGAGACAAAACGAGGTGCCTGTGCCGGTCCGGCAGCTCTGTACCAGCCACTGCAGAGAGCGGTTTAGCTGGAGAAGCAGCATGAGAGAGGAGGGAAGGTTCTGCAATGTTTAATTTTACATTTTTTTTTTTTAAATAAAGAAAAAGAAAGCTTCCTCTCCCTCCCCAAGCCTCCATGCTCCTCGCTAATCTGGCTGCAACGGACCTTGCTCCCGTGGTGCCAGCTCCCGGCAGGGCTCTGCAGCTCTTTCCGAACAGCAAAGGGGGTTCTTCCCAATTGAGCATTTGGCGTGGGTGAGCCAGGACCTGCAGCACAGCCGTGAGGAGCTGCAGGAGGACAGCTAGAGGAGGGCAGCTGGCCCGGCACGGCGAGCGGCATGCTGTGGTTCAGGAGCAGGGTGAAAGGACAGTTTGTGCCTGGTTCCCCTCCCAGGTCTGTAATGGAGCAGCAGGACTTTTTCAGGCAGACAGGGAGCAGCAGCTCTCGACACAGACAGATCCTAACAGCAGGGCAGCCCCAACTGCTGTCAGCATCCTGACACCCGTATGGCACCCGCAGCCCCTCGGCCACCCACATGTCCCACCCCAGGGCCTAGGGCAAACCGAAGGACTCCCACATCCCAAGCCGCTGCCGTGGGGCATGCAGGGTCTGGGGCTGCCAGCCGAGCTCGGCTTCCCAATTTCAGCTTCCCCCATGCCCTAAGGGGCAGACAGAGAGATGGGACCCCCGGGAAGGCACCCTACCGCTGGCAGCCCTGGGTACCACCAGCTGCAGTGCCCAGGCTGTGCAAACAGTCCCACCGCTCGCACAAATCACAGCGCGGGAAGCGTTTGTATCTCCACATCACGGCCAATGCCACTTGTTTACTCTGTCACCAACAGGTCCATTTTTCTTTCTTTCTTTTTTTTTTTTCTTTGGACACACAGGTGTCCAAAGCCCCACTCCCAGCCCCTCCCAGCAGCCTCAGAATCCCCCATGCTCACAGTGGAAGTTGTTTCTCTGTGGTTATCACGCACGTTTCCCTACCACGCTATCCCCTACTATGCTATTCCCACCTCTTCTGTTAGATTTAAGTCACTCCAAAGCTTCCTGAGCTGTCCAGCAGTCCTCACCTGCGTCCGTCCCCTGCCTGCTGGGGCCAGAGGTTTCCGAACAGCCCTGAGCGATAAAGGGAGCTGGGAGAGGCCAGCATGGATATTTAAGCATCACGGAGCGAGAAGGAGCCCTTCTGCAGAGCCACGTCCCTGCGCTTTGCTGGGAGAAAGAGCAGCAGGAGAGGCAGGATGCCCACAGCACTGGGACAGCGGCTGCCCTGCAAGCTCGTCCCTGCCAGGGCAGGGGGGTGGGCTCCTGCCTGCGTGTCCACTGGGAACATCCTGGGTGAGAAAAACTCACCAGAAAGGAAGACAGGCACCCAAATCTCCCGTCCCGCTGGCCAGTACAGTGCAAAGGGCAGCGGATAGCCAGGGGCAGGGGGATGCGCAGGGATGGCGACAGCACTGTGTGATGTACTGCTTCAGTTGCCCAAACACAAAAGGGCAAAAAAAAAAAAAAAACACAACTAAAACCAACCAACCAAAGTGACTTTTTTATCTCCCATTTTTCACAGCTGGGTCTGAAGGACCCAAGGTCATGGTTTTCCCATCTCGGCCAGCACTCGGAGCACACCAGCAGTCCCTCGCAGCAGCCCTGGCCGTGCAGAGCCATCCCTGCCGAGAAAAGCACCTTCCAAGGGTGCATTTTCCAGGCTGGCCGAGCCAGGCGCGATGTATGTTTTGGTCTGCGTGTCATTTATTTGAGTCAGTGGCGCAGGGCTGTAGCCGTCAGCCTGTTGACACTCTACCAAGCACGCACAGAGCTGGGATAATTTTGATATATTGCTGACTGCTCTGAGCCACGGCTCTCCAATAAAACTGAAATAAATTAAAAAAATCTACCTTCCTATAATGAAGGCTTCTTGGATTTGTTTTTCCTTTCCCTTGGAAAATTGAGTAGATCAAAAAAAAAAAAAGTAAACTTCAACCTGGGGGCTGAGAGCTCAGAAAATACATCTAGAGCACACAAAGCACCTCCCGAGAGCTGCACGTCCCACGCCAGAGCACGGCGAACCCTGAAGAGGCGGCCAGGGAGCTCCCTGCTCGGCTGTACAAACATCTTCATCTGTCTTAATGCTCCCACACTTGCCCGGGGCTGGAGGAGCAGCCTGGTAAGGCAGGTTTCCTTTGGAAAAGGTGCTGGACAACATGAGGTGGGAAACAGAAATTCAGCCTGTTTGGTATTTGGGCAATGCTTAAAGGCACGACGCTGCAAGAGTCCAGATCTCATGGGACCTGACCCCAGTGGGGGCTACCAGGTGGTCCTGGCTCATCCAAGGGCAAACTAATCAGCGTGGCTCATGCAGGGAGATGCCAACATAACGCCGCCATCCCAACACTGACGGCATCTAAACGAGATGGACATGTTTTTGGAGGAAACATCCACGTTTCTGTATAGACATGCAAACCCCACCGAGGCAGTCAGGTTGTGCGACATGAGATTTGCTTCAGAGCAGATGCTGTGAGGCCAAGTGGGTGGCCACGTCCCACCACGCTCCCGCTCCTTGGAATTACAAAGCGGAGCAAGAGCAGGGTCTTCTCATCACCAGGTTGAGATATTTGATGCAAGCAGGGTAGAAACTTTATGGACAGACTCTGCAGGAGGTGGGGAAGGACTCCTCAGAGCAGGCAGCACTCCAGCATGGCATAAAAGGGGGTAGCTGCCCCCCAAGGGAGCCTGGGCTGAGACAGAGGATGGCAAGCACGAAGGCATGGGTACCCACCGTGCTGCAAGAGCCTGATGCAGAGGAGACAAGGCAGGGTGATGCGGTCAGAGCAGCAGGGAAGCGAGCCTTGGCACTGTCCGTCTGGCAGAGAGCAGAAAGGATGAGAGGCAGCTGACGGTGAGATGGCACCGCAGTTGGAATGAGCCGTCCCGAGAGGAGAGCGTATGGGCAGGAATGCTCTGGGCTGCTGCGATGGAGCGGCATAAGGCATGGTGAGTTATTAATATTATCTGGACAACGCACTTTGACATCCCAGAATTACACGCACAGTTATCCGCTCTTTCCAGGCGGGCCCCTAGCTCGTTTCCTTACCTAATTCAGGAGGATAACACGGTAGAACAAACTGGGGTTAGTCACAGCAGGACCAAGGAACTCCTAGGAGGCAAGACCCTTCCAGGGTCCTGCTCCCAGCTGGATTCTGTCCCTTCGACAGCGCCCCTTCCTTACACCAAGCGTGGCACGGGCCACGTCCCTCCCCTTCACCCCCAAAGAGTTAACAAGTCAGCAGCAGACGGAGATCGGAGCACAGCTGCGCACTTGGCTCAAGGCAGGGACATATGGTCCTCGTCACCCACCCAGGCTGGCGTAGCCAGAGCCAAAACCTCGTCGCAGGCTGCTCCAGTGGGGAGCGCTGGGTTCCATGACGGAGGAGGCTGGCTGGCCAGGGCTCCCGGCTCCATAAATAGCTTGGAGAATCATTGTGTTTGCAGACGGGCTGGTTGTTTGGCAGGAAAAGCCACCCAGCACAACCCAGACATCAGGAAAAATACCCCAAACGAGCCCTTCTTTCTCAGTGCGCTTTCACGGCCCCTCTCCCTCCCCACCGCCCCGCGAGTGCGGCGGGGTTCAGGAGCGCTGGCACCACAATGAAAGGCGAGAGGTTAGTGCTGTGGCCCTGTGCTGCTGCACTCTTGTGCCAGCTGCGCTTTGAGTTTGACACCACTCAAAGTTCCACTTGCGGAGCATTCCTAAGAAGAAACCCACTATTTTTCTCTTCCACTCAACCAGTGCAGAAACACTTCCCGCAGAAGAGGGATACTGGAGCACGAGCAAACTGGTTTGAAGTCCTCCACCAGAAGTCCAGGACTGACCCGTGCCCAGGCAGGGCTGGGCAAGAAGGGGAGGAGAGGGCTGGGTGTTTTTGCAGGCCACCTCTCCACTCCTCCGAAGCAGCAATTTAAAGAAGGGCAACTCGTTAGCCTCATTTCCCAAGAGTCCGGATTCTCCCCTTTCAGCTCGCGCAGGTACTTCTCGCGCTCCACAGGTCAATCCGGTTCAGCCCCATTTCCAACGCCCTCGCTCCTTCCACAAGCTTCTCCTCCGGCCCGCCTGCGCCTCGCACAGCAGACACAGAGATTACCTTGCCCTAATCTCCCTTTACAGATAAGGTCTCCGCACCTCGGAGTCCCGAGCTGCACTTTTTATCTTCCAGCAGCCGCAAGCGGTGCCAGCTGCCCTGCACGGCACTTGCCATGTTCCCCCTCCTCTCTGCTTCCAGCTGGGTCTTGTTGGGGAACCCGGTGTGACGGGGTCTGGCTTTTTCTGCCAGGCGCAATCTGGCTCCAGCCCAGTCCACGTTCTGTCACAACCCTGACGTATTTCAAGTCTTTTTTTTTCCCCCCAGGCTTCTCCTTCCTATTATATTATACTGGTGTTTCAGGTTTTATTCCCTGCTGCCGACGCTGAAGCACTGAGCTGGCGAGCTGCTGCAGACCTGCGGGAGTCACCCACTGCTCCCCGCTGTCTTCAGCCTTCTGTAATTACAGGGCATTAAGTCTTCCAGGTTAGTCTGGACTCCTAATGTTAGGCTGGACTCCTGGTACTCCCTTTTCATGCATGCCAGGGTACAGGGGGGTGCCAGTCCCTGCTCGCAGCCCACAGTAGATGTGGAGCTTTTCATTTTCGGCTCGCTCAGTTGCATCCTATTTCCATCTGTGATCTGGGGGATAATCTCATCCTGCACTATTTTAATCTGCATCCATAAGAACAATCCCCTACTTTGCTCAGGCACAAAACGAAGCGCCGCCAGATCCTCCATCATTCTGAAAGCACCAGGAACGTCAAACGCACTCTTGAGCTGTGTCCAAGAAACGCTTAGGAACCTAATTTCAAATTCATCCTAAATGCTGCTCTTCATTGAGCTCCTTTTAATGTCAGGCAAAGACACCACGTTCTGCGCTTGACGGCTCATGAACAGGTCCTGCTGCTCGCCAGGATGAAGGCTGCCATACACTGCAGCAGCGATATGGTCAACCAGCACCACGCCTGAGCCGCGACGTTCTGTAATTTAAAGGAATTTTAAGGACTTCAAAGCACAGCATCCATTGAGCAGCACCTTCCAGCGACCCGGGCAGTCGCAGCCACCTCCTGATGGAAGCCGGGAGATGCTCTTCCTGCATAGGGACATTGACGGGGCAGGGCAGGGACAGCGTTCCCCATCTGCCTGGCTGTGGGCACAGAAAACCGAGAGCAGAAAAAAAAGCCAGCGGTGCAATATCTGCAGCAGCAGCGGCTGGAAATGGAGCTCAGGGCGGCAAACTGAATGCTTTGCCAGGGCTCTCCGGATTTGCAGGAGCAGTTTTATTTCTGTTTGTGCCGGAGGCCCGACATGGAGGCACCTTTCCCAGCCCTCGCTCGCGGTGTGTGCCCTGTGCTCACACTCACTTGGCCCCGTTGGTGCTGAGCACCTGCCCTCCACGCCATCGTTTTCGGTCTGAGTGGGGACAGGGAAGCAAAGCGCAGTGAGGCCGAGAGGAAGAAAGCAGACTCAGGGACTCGGCACCACCCTTCAGGCCACCAAAACCTGACAAAATGTGCCCTGTCAACACCAAACAAGAGCGGGTGCTGGGCGGGCTGGCAGCTGCCTTTCAGCAGCCTGGATTTCGGCTGCTGACAACACTGGCATGGATCAAATTAGCGCTGGCGGAAGGGCTGGCACGATGACAAGTCTGGGGCCGGCCGCTGCCCTCGCGGCCCCCAGGGCACCACAGCCCGGCCAGCCCAGCCTGATGGGTGACGGATGACCCCACAGGGAACAACTGAGGGTCTCACTTCCCCGTCCCTTGGCCAGGGTCAAACTAGCAGCTGGCTGTGAGGGGAAAACAAACTGCTGCTTCAAGGGAGGGGAACAAGCCTGCTTCCCTCCTCAGCCGTTCAATTCTGGAACAAAAAGTCTGAAAGTTTGCAGGAGGACATCAGCGTCCAGCTCCTGGTAACACAGCCCTTGGATACATCATCCACCTGCGCACAGCAGGTGTTTTCTGCTCATTTCAGCTACACAGGGAATCCTGCAAGGACACGTGTGCACCTTACGGACAACGCACACGTGTGCCTGGCTCTTCCTTCCTCAGCCTGGGAAAGGGCTGTCCCTTCAGCTTGTCACCCACGAGCTCTTCAGATGGAAAACCCACAGACTCCTCTGCACAGAAAGGAAACGTGGACGTTTTCAATGCAAGACTGTAACACGCATTTTTGTCTCGAGCTATTAGGAACCAAACAAACTCAACTGAGGGCTTCACGCGGTCCCTTCTCTGGCTGCTCTGGCCAAGGCTATCAGAGGAATGAGGATCTGCATCAGCCGTGCTCCAAAGCGATGCAGAGTCCAGCGTGCATCCTGTCAAGCAGTCAGTCAGATGCAGAGAGAAGTTTCCCTACCTGGCCACAATGCTCCTGTAGCAATACCTGACTTGTCGCGGCACGTCAGGCTGAAACCTGAAGAGCCAGCACGTAACAAAACATCTGAAGGGCACAAGCCAGGAGCCAGCTACGCTGAGCCTGCTGATGCCGCATCCCATCCCCTGCACACATGGCTGGTGGGGCCAAGTCAGCCTGGCCTGGGGAAGGCAATCTCCTTGCAGCCGAAACCCACTCATGTGCTGCATCCTGAGCCTCTGCGGCACAGGCTGGGCTAGTTTTTTAGGTAAATTTCATGGAATCACAGAATGTTTGGGTTGGAAAGAATCTCAAAGATCATCTAGTTCCAAGCCCCCTGCCATGGGCAGGGACACCCTCCACTAGACCAGGTTGCTCAAAGTCTCATCCAACCTGGCCTTGAACACTTCCAGGGGTGGGGCAGCCACAGCTTCTCTGGGCAACCTGTGCCAGTGCCTCAGCACCCTCAACGTAAAAAACTCCTTCCTTACATTGAATCTAAATCTACCCTCTTTCAGTTTAAAGTTTAAATTTGAGAAACCAGCTTGCAGTCACTGCAATCTGCAAAAACAGCAGGCTGTGTCGCCTACCTCCGGGTTGGGGGTCCCTCCAGAGCGACAGCAGCGTGCAGGACCCCTGTGCCTGTCCCTCGTGTGCTCTGCTGGAGCAGAGACCATGTCGTGGGAGCGGGTCAGAGCAGGTTTAGGAAGGAGAAGCCAAACTCCCTTGCCCCACTACGGATCAGCAGGGCCAGGGACACGCTCCCTCCACTGCGCTCCACAGGCAGGGGACCAGGCAGGCAGGGGACCGGGCCCACACGGAGCGGAGCCTGGGGGCTGTCTGAGGAGCCCGCTCCCGAGGGGTGCCGGGGGCAGGGTGAGGGAAGAACGCCCAGATGGAGCCTGCGCCGGCTTCTTGGGGCAAACCAGCCGGGAGGGACTTCTGCCGCTCGCTCCGCCCGGGACGCACGGTTGAATACCGGCTCCCAGGCGCCCTCCGCATCCCCCTCACCTTCGGGAAGGAGCTGCTCCGGCAGCCCCAGCCCCGCTTTTCCCCGTCTCCGGCTTTACCTTCTCTGCGTGTCCCGGGGAAGAAAACTCCCCCAGCACAACGCGGTGCCTGCGAGCCGGTAAAGAACCCGGACCTGAGCAGCGTTCGTCGCCTCCCGCCCTCGGACTGCCCCGCCGGCGGCAGCCCTCTCGCCGGGCGCAGGCCGGAGCGCGGCCGCACACCCGGCGCTCCGCGGATGAGGCTGCCGGAGCCTCGCGGCTGCGCTGGCGGAGGTCCGAGGCGCGGCCGGAGCCGGGCCGAGGCCTGTGGCCGTTGCCCAGCGGGGCTTTCATTCCGGACCGGGCTGGGGCCTGCCCGGCCTGCGGCCGCCGGAGGCCCGCCCGCCCCGGTCCCCCTCGGTGTCCACCTCGAGCGGCCGGCGGGCTGCCGGGGCTGCGCCCCGGGGTGGTCCCGGAGCGCCGTCCCTGCCCCCGTACCTGCCGACCGGGCCGAGCCGGTGCCGCTCTGCGGGCGCCCGCCCTCCGCTGCCGCCGTCGCCGCCACCGGACCCCGCCGCCGCCCGCCCGCCCCGCGCGGCGGGGACACGCCCACTCGCCCCGCCCTAAAAGGACCTGGCACTCCATTGGCCAGACCCGCTGGGCGCCCCCGCCCCCCTCGCTCAGCTCCAAGTCTGGTTGGGAGGAAGGGAGCGCGAGCGTGTCGCTATTCCACCAGTCCGCTGCCACTCCAGCTTCTAGTCCCACCCGCTCTGTCGCCGTCTGATTGGAGACCCGGATCCACCTCCTAGCCTTCGGATTGGTTAACCTCGAAGGGTCGGATTGGTTGAGCGCACGCGTCTCCCACGTGGGGTCAGACAGGCAGACCCCGGAGGCGGGACCGTGCTGGGGTGGGCGTGGCCGGCCACAACGTAAAAAAACACATCACCCCGCCCCGTGGCCTAGATTTTGATTGGCGGGGGCAATGTCCAATGGGAAGAGGCGTCACAAGCTGCCCGCCCCGCCGCGCGGGAGTGCTGCTAGAGAGCCGCTGATTGGCGGATTGATGTAAACACACAAGCGAGAGGGCGGGGGAGTCCCCTGGCGACGGCGGACTGGGGCGGGGTGGGGGGGAGCTGTCACGTGGTGGGCGCGTGTCTGGGGTGGCGGGGACCCTCACGCTCGGGGGGGCACGCAGCCCCGCACCCCAGTGCCGGGGACCCGGCTTGCTCCCCCAGTTTGGGGGCACCTCAGTGCGGGGGGCACCCAGCCCCACACCTCCGGGGCGGGGGCACTCAGCCCCCCACCCATAGTGTTGGGGGATACCGGGGGGAGCACCGCCGGTACACCCACGACACCCTCAATATTGGGAGTACCTCGGGGGTCACCCAGCCCCGCTGCCCACTGACTCCCCAGCACCGCCCCCGAGGCCCCCCCCCCCCAAGCACCACCACCCCCCCTCCCCCCCCACCCCGGTACCCGTGTCCGTCCGTCCTTCCCCCCCCCGTGACGAGCTCGGGCAGGCTGCCAGGACCGAGCCGGGGCCGCGCCGAGCGGCGCCCGCGGGCACCCGCGCCCCGGCCCCCCGAGATGCCGGCGGGCGGCGGTGGGGGCTCCGCGCCCCTCAAGCGGGGCCCCCAGCATCCCCCGGCCCCCGGCCCCCTGCCCCTCGACCCGCTCGGACGGTGAGTGCCGCGGTCTCGGGGGTTCTCGCAGCTCCCGGGGGTCCCCTCGCCCAGCTGCCAGCCCCCTGCACGGGGCGAGGTTGGCGGGGCTGAGCCTTTCCCAGCCCCTCGGTGTCCCCAGCCCCACTTGCCACCCCCGGACGCCGCATCGGCGTACGGAGAAACTGGGTGGGAGAAGCAGCCCCTCTCCCTGGCAGCCGGACAGGGGTCCGACCCGCAGCCGTGGGGGGCCTCTGGCAGGACAGTGCCCATGGAATGGGGGTGCATCCCTGTGGGAAACCCCACAGCACAAGGGGGTGACCCCAAATCTCCTCCCACCCATCGGGGTGACCCCAAACCTTTTCCACCTTCTGGGCTGGGATTTTGCTAAAATGGGGAGCGGGGGGGTGGCAGCCTGTGGGGGTCCCCGTGCCCCTGGCCAGGGAGGTCCCCATGTAGTGGGGAGGTGAAAGCCTCTGGCAGGAGGCTCCATCTTGGGGTTTGGGGGTCAGCTAAGGGATGCTATGTGGTCCAGGGACCCCCACGGGGCTGGACCCTCCTCGCCTGTGCCAGCCTTTAGGTGTACGTGGGGGTTCAAAGCCCAGACCCGCCCATTGGTGGGATAGGATGGCGCCTGGCAAAGTCCCAGTGTCTCTGCCACTGATCCATGCCCATCCCTGGGCATGTCATTTAGCTCTGATGGGGGAAATGTGCTATTGAGCAAAATCCAATGGGCTGGGCTGGGCTGGGCCAACGGCCCTGGATCCAGCCCTCCCCTCATCCCCCAGCCCAACATTTGGATGGTTTCACCAGCCCCATGGCCACCACGCTCCCATCGATGGCATCACTGGTCAGAGCAGCAAGCTATTTCTAACCGTATTCCCTCATCCTCCGGGAACCTTATTCATTGCTAGGTGCTAATTCAGGGGGAGTTGAGAAATAGGGGGCTGGGTATCAGAGGGAGGAGACACAAACATCCCAAAGTTTCCCCAAGAGGAGAGTGGGATGTCTGGCAGTGGCCAGTCAGGGATGTAAGACGAGCAGGTTGGTCCACCGAGGTGACAATCCCCCCTCTACACCCCCCTGGGTCACTGCTATCTACTTGGGCGACCTGAAATGTGGCACCCTGGGGACAAATTAACTCCCCGAGGCGGCTGATGGCTCCTTGTATGGCTGAGGACAGGGCTCTGCTACCAGATGGAATAAAAATAGCCCGTGGCCAAAGGGCCTAATCTGGGGAGGTGCTGGGCACCCCCACAGCACAAGCGGATGGTGCATCGCATCTTGACTATGCAGGTTTTGGGGTGTGAGAGATGCTGGTGGAGGTCTGGGGGTGCTGCCGGGCATCTGCTGGCACAAGGGAGGGGGCAAAGCCGGGAGCAGCCCCGTTCTGTGGTGGCAGGGATGTCCCCGGGGTGTGGGGATGTTTTTCCTTGCTGTCTGTAATGGGAGACGTCCCCAAGCGCAGGAGCCTGGCGGTTCCCCACTGCCACTGTGGGTCTGGCCCCACACCGTGGTCCCACCACGAGGAGCCTGTGGATTTGTAGTTGCCCCCCCTGGAACCCCACCTGCGGATCCCCTCCAGGTTTCGGGGAGGATCCATGGACCCGGAGCTCCTGTGCACGGGCAGAGTCAGGACCTGAGCTGTTGGGGCAGCGGTTTGGGGGCTCCCGGGTCACTTTGGGGCATGAGAGGTCCTGGCATGGACCCGGACGATGGTGCACGTGGGCGTGGCTCTGCTCCCAGCTCCCTCCCCACCCCAAATCCGGTGGGGTTAATGGGATGGGTAATGGGCGAGGGCAGCCCCGCAAGGTCAGTGAAGGCCACCGAGTGCCCGAGTTAGTCCAGGAATGCCACCGCCGCTGGGTCACACACCGCCCCAGCCCCAGCTGTCAGCGGGGGAATGTCAAACACGGCCTCCCTCAGCACTGCACGTGGTCCCGGACACGGGGACGCCTCTGCGGGGACAGGGACACAGGGCTGCACGTCCCCCACTCTGTCCCCACTAGGGACACGGGGCCGCATGCCCCCTGCACTGAACCAGCCCCGTCCTCTGGCACGTATCCCACTAGCTCCATGCTTGCATCTCCCCGTCTGCGCCTGCATGCTCCTCTACGTCCCTTCACTCCTCCTTTCTCACCTGTCTTGCTGCCTTTTTGCGGTGGATTTGTGCCAGTTTGGGGGTACTGGTGGCCCTGTCTTGGTCCTGCTTCAGAGCCAGAGGAGGAAATTCGGGAGCTGTTCGGACTGGGAGGGGAGAGTCTTGTGCTGGGGGGATGTAGGACCTTGAGCATCTTCTGTTTTGGGTGGCACTCAGAGGTGGGGAAACGAGTTTGGGCAGGAGAAGGATGAGACCCTGGAGCTGGGCAATTTCAAGCTACATCAGTTGCTGGAACTTTTAAACCCAGTGCGACTGTGCGGAGGAATGTCAGCACCAGGGCTCCTCGTCCTCCCACCTCCCAGCGCTCCCAGTGCTCCCAGTGCCCTGGCTGGTGAGCCGCGCATCAGCTCACCCGGCTGTAAAGCAGCACAGCGGGGCCATGTCCTGCGGTGCTGCGGGCATGCCCGCCAGCTGTTTGGAGGCACGGGTGGGTGGCCGGAGGCTGTCCCCAGCCTCAGCACTGGTGTCACGCAGCATGAGCCCCCCGCGGTCCCTGGGGGGCTGGCGGCTGCCATCTGGGGTGAGGGGCTGTCACACACCCTGGGGGACGATGGAGGGGAGCATAGTGAGCCCCCAGGCTTCGCCGTGCCCGCTCTGGGCCACTAAAATGTCACCCTCGTCAGGCCTTGCTGATGAATTAATAAATTAACCGGGCAACCGTGGGAAAGCAGGTGCTTTCCCTGGTCTCCTGTTCCAGCCCAAAGGCTCTGGCTAGTGAGGGGGCAGCTGGGACTGGAGGGCAGGAAGCGAAGCCGGGGTTCCCGTCCTGTGGCGGAGGAGCAGCGGGCAATGGGGAGGTGGTGGCTTCTCCATGTCTTCGTCCCCGGCCAGCCTGGGTAGGACCGAGGGGGCAATGAGTCCTCTGTTGGCAGAGGATTCCAATGTGAAGGATGCTGTGAAGCGGAGGGTTTCTGGGTCAGCTCTTGCCTGAGCTTTGCAGGAATCAGAGCCTGGATAACAGGGTTTCCTGGGGGTTTCCAGCAGCCCCAGCACCGGCGGGCAGAACTGCCACATTCCCTGGCACAGGCCGAGGACAGAAGGATCCAACGAGGAGCTCGAAGGATCAGGGTGGCACATTGTGCTCCTCCGTTGGGTGGGTCACCCCTGTTCTCTCCAAAGTTTTATTCCTGCTCCTTGGAGCCACGTGGAAAGCAAGTGGAGGGGATCCCACCGCAGCTGGGATCCCCGCAGGATCGCCCTGTCCTGCTCCGTGCCGTTGCAGGACACTGCTCCTGCTCCAAAACTGCCTTTTAATCTTGCCGAGCTCAATGCTCTCATTTTATTCTTACAGCCTCATTGATACACACGGCTTCGTCTGCGTGCTCACAATCTCCTTGCACCAATGCAACTAACTAGATGATCTTTAACCAATTAACTAGATGATCTTTAAGGTCTCTTCCAACCCAAAGCAATGCAACCCGGAGCCTGTCCCTCTTCCCCAGGCCTCGCTCCACTTTACCACTATTTAAAATGAGCGCTAAGAATTCACTCTCACAAAATGTTTCAAGGCTCTGAGTGGAGCATCTGCGGCAGGAGGTAGCGAGTAAATGTACAGTTGTGGCAAAAATGGATCTCAAGGGGCAGTCCTGGTGAGGAGCGGTAATTTGAAGCCCTGGGATGCCTGGCTGGGAAGCCAGTCCCCAAAGGACCCGGTCCCCGAAGCAGCCAGCCCAGAGAGCCTGGCTGGAGGTGCTGGAGCCCGGCCCGGTTGTGGTTCTGCTGGCTTAGAGGCACCATCTGCCGGGAAAGGTCCCAGCTCAACCCGGTTGCTCCAACTGGGATGGATGTGCCAGGGGAGTGTGAAGGAAACATACTCCTGTGGAGGGAAGCGGAGCGGACAATCACATCCCTAAGTCTCCAGCATCCATGAGCCCCCCCCGATGAGGGGCTTGGCTGTGCTGCCACCGCTCAGGTCCTTTTAAAACATCTGCTAAGCCCCCACTTGCAGTCAAACAGAACGTGCTTCCAGGGCAAGAGGGTTTCTTGGCTGGCAAAGGAGAAACTGCGGTTGTTTTCACAGCCCTTTTGGGTATTTCTGCTCAGTGGGGAGAGCCCAGGGATCCGAGGAAGCTGCAGGAGGGGGATGTCCTGGTGCATCTGCCCCCTTCTCCCCACAGCAGGAGAGCGCAGTGGGGCATGGATCTGGCATGCTCCCAGGGTCTGCAGGCTCTTCTCCCAGGAAGCCCAGGGTCTTGCTCATACGATGAGGAAGATGAGGCTGCAAGGTCTGTGTAGGCATGATCCCAAGCTCAGCTCTTCCGAACACACAGCGCTGGCACCTCCAGCCTCCGCCACAGCAAGATGAGGAGCCAGCAAACCGGACAGAGGTCCAGAGCTCCTTGACACAGGCCCTCCCTGTCACCGGAGGCTTTCACAGCCCCAAGCTGTGCGGCATCCATTAACAGGATGTGCTTAATTAATGTGATCGACAGGAGCACACCTTGGGTGAATCCTGTGGCACAGAAGATGCCCAAAGCTCACCAAGTCATAACGCGACCGTGTGTCCGGGCTGTGGCTCCCCCACTCCCTTGACCCCAGCCCTGGCTCTCACCTCTTTTTTGGGGGTGTGACACACCTTTCCTACAAGGTGTAATGGCAAACGACTCACCCAGGATGCTCCAGAGGGAACTGGAAGACTTGCTACATCTCTTCTGTAGAGGAAGTGCCTGAATTCCCACTGCTCCCCCCATATCCCCACATACTGGGCAGAGGAACTGGACATCTGAAGATGGAAACCCAATTAATCACATCCAAAATCTGTTCCCAGAGCCGGCTGCGAGCTGAGACAACCCACACTGTCACGCGGAGCAGGGACAGTTGCCAGATACCGATGTGTCAGGCGAAGAGTATGCGGGGCTCTGCAGCTGCCAGCCGGTCCCGGAGCTTGCAGCCTGAAGGACTATTAATAGCCATCAGCCTGGGCAGCCTGGAGTGGGACCAGATTGGATGGAAAACACAGACTTAGGGCAAGGCTTGACAATACGATGGGGATGGGAGAGCAGCTGGGAGCCAGATCATTTTGTCAAGTAGCCAAAAGCCTGCCCAAGTGAAGTCCTGTGCATAAGGAGACGCTGGCTGCATTGGCTCCTTCCTGACTCCATGATTTACACCTCCTCTACAAGATGTAGCCAGCCCCCTGCCTTTCATGTGTGCCCACTCCCCAGCAGCGGCTGTCTCAGCCCGAGCCTTTGGTGATCACCCAATCTGAAAGTGGATTGCAGGTCTGAAAAACCATCTCTTCTCGCTTTCTGGCTACATCCCAAGAGTCTTCTTCCTGCACGCCCACGGCCCCTCTGAAATACAGGGTGATTTATGGTGAGCTTCAGGGCCAGCACTGGAGAAGGCGCTCGGGCTCCTGCTGCTGCAGCCCGTCTCTCCTGCGTGCCAAGCTGCTGGGCTGAGCTCTCAGGTATCTCCTGGAGTTGTTCTGGCAGCAGTTTTGTGCTTGTGTCATGTACACGTCTCTTTTGGGGACATCTTATTTTGACCCAGAGCAGCATGTTTAAGAGCTAAAGGGGTAGAGACAGTTTGGGATTACCAAGTACCCTTAGGAAGGACAAGATTCCGTGTTGTGTTCTCACATGGACACCCCTTCTCCATGTTGAAAATATTCAGAACGAAATCTTAGATGCTTGTCATCTGTGTAATTTTACGGTTAAAATGATCAAAACCCACGCCGTGCCAAACCTTGGACTACCCAGCATCACGTCTGCAAAGGGCAGCTTCGTGACTTCAGCTGTGGCTGTGAGCACTCTACATCACACCTGGAACCCCATCAGGAACACAGAAAGTTTGGCAAAGAACCAGCAAATGCCTAAAACGAGCTGGATTAATCTGGATCCCATGTGGATTTCTTCACAGGAGCAAGGGCAGTCCCTGACTCTGGCTGAAGCTCTTATTAAACTGTAAGACTTTTCCTTCAATCTCTTTGCCCCATGCCCTTTGCATCTCCCAAATTTTGCAACAAATGAGGCAAAGTCCTGCAGAAAACAGGTCCTCCAGGTGCCCAACCCCACTCCCGCAGCAGAGCTGCCGAGGCTCGAGTGTCGTATCCCGTAACCAGAGATAGTGTCGGGACATCAGGACACATCGGACTGATCAGGTTGCACAAGAAGCCTAAATGTTTACATTCCCAAAGGTCTTAGTGCTTAATTTGTTTAATTTTACCATCTTCATAATGCCTTTTAAAACAGAACTGCTGTAATTGCTACTGGATGTTTAGCAAATGAGACCGTGGGTGTGATTCCAGCCTTGTTTGCACCTGGACCTCAGTGCATTTTGACTCAAATTTAATTTCTTATTTTCAACTGTTATGTTTTACAGCTTTCAGGGCAGCACCACAGGAGCAAGACGGCATTCAAGCTCCACGTAGGCAGAGCGCTAATCTTATCCTTCTTTTATAAAGCCTTTGTCCCAAACGATTCTTTCCCAACAAGATGTTAAAGACTCCATAGCAGGTGCCGGCTAGAGTCCACCGTTGGGATACTCCTAAAACCGCAGCTAACCGTCAGAGTCCCGCAGTCTCACCATAAAAGCTGATCCTATCTTTTATTTTACAGCTGATTTTCCCTCCAGAGTACCTGGTCAGTGAAGATCTTCGGGCTGGCCTGAGAATGGCAAAACAGACACAGCACGTATCATATAATTTAGCTGTAAATTTGATTCAGAAGTTTAGGAAATAACAGCTTCTAACTCTCCAAAACGATCCAAGCTTCTAACTTCCCCCTGCTGTGCTGTGGTGAGAGTAAGGAATGCCTGTGGTCTACAGAAGTCACGGGTTGCAGGAGCAGACAGTTCTAAGCAGGTTTCAAAAGCCAAGAATATATGGAAGTCTTAACTTTTAAGGGTTATTGGAGTTTTTCCATGTGCTGGAGGGGAACCGAAGCAGGTTTGGAGACAACAACCAGCAAGCAATTTCTGTGTCAGCCCAGCTTTGTCAGAAAATCCAGCCCCAGTGAATCATTTTTGCTGGATATATGCAAAGTGTCCGTGGGATCTTAAAAAAAAACAAGAAAGAAAAACGCCCAAGCAACTTCAAAGCGGTAGAGCTGGACGGATCCGCACAGCAGCCAGTCCACCGGCGCTGCTCAGTCCACTCCCAGTCTGCTAAAAAACCTGAGTGGGTGCCTGCTGTCTGCCACGTTTGCAGCAAGACGCAGTGCCTTCAGCAGCTTCAAAATATGCTCTGCTTTGCAAGCAAATGGTGTGGTTTTGGGCAAAGCTGGCCCCAGGCCTGCTTTATGTATGCTTTATACGTGTTATATAAACCATACGCGCTTTAGGAGCTGTCACCGTGGCGCAGCAGCAGCATTTCTGGCTGACTTTGTGGCCAGGTTTAGTAACTGCTTTAATATTTTCAGGAAATAATGAGGCAGCTGTTAAAGGCATCTTCTGTCTCCTCAGAGAGAAGCCTGTGACTCCGAGAAGGTGCTCCGTGGGCAAGAGCACGGGGGAGCCCAGAGCACCAGGAGGTCCTTGTGCCAAAACCTCCCAGGGCCACCCAAGGTGGCACAGCACTTCAGACTCTCCTTTTCAGGTCAGCACCAGCACTGCAGATCATAGTTCATGTGGGAAGGCTGCGTTTTGGGACACTGGTGACTTCAGACACTGGTACTTCACTGTACCCCCAGGGAAGTAAGCTTGTTGGAAGTACCAGGTATTAACGCTGCTGCTCCAAAAGCAAGCATAGTTCCAGACAGCAACATGAACAACCCCTCTGAGTCAGTGCCTCAGAAGTCTTATGCTCTGTGCTGGTTTCCACTGGAAAACTGGAGCTGCCGCTGGCTCCCGGTCAGGCGCAGGACACGCCTGCCGCCAGGATGAGCGACTGCGCATGCGCACTGCGCGTACGGTGCCCACACCGAAGGAACCGCCCCACCGCGGCCTCGCGGAGCTCAATGCGCCTGCGCAGGTGGCACGTGCCGCACGACCGTTGTGCGCATGCGCCCCGCGCGCCGCTGCGCTCCGCCTCTTCCCGCCGCGGCTCAGCGCAGGCGCAGTGTCCATTGTCTCCCTCAGCGCTGTGCTTTCGCGGCCGCGGCGGTGGTGCTCGGCCAGGTCCGTCTCGGCGCGACGGAGCGGCAGAGGAAGCGGAGCGAAGGGAGGCTGCGAGCAGCGCCGCTTGGCTGCGCCCCGCCGGAGGTAGGAGCGCGGCGCCGGCCGCCCCCCGCCCCTGTGTGGCGCAGCGGGGGCTGAGGGGACGCGCAAAATGGCGGCGGGTGGGAGCGGCGGAGGCTTCTGCCGCAGGTTGTGGGGACCGTGCGCTCCGTCAGCCTCCGCGACCGCCCCCTGGGCCCGGCCCCGCTCGCCCACCGGTCACCCGAGCCATGGCGGGGCCTGGGAGCGTTGGTGGCGGCTGCCCGCGGGCCGCGAGGGGGACGCGGTGTAACGGCTTCACCGCCGCTCTGCGGCGGCTGCTGCGAAGCGCCTCCGCGCAGCCGGCTGATAACAGCGTGTCGCGGCTGGGTGTAAGCGCCGCGGTGCGTTTGAGCTACCAGCTGCCGCCTCTTTCTTCCTTTATTCTGCAACGGAGCGGGTTCGGCATGGCGGCGGTGGGTGCGGAGGGCCCTGCCAGGCGCTGCGGGCGAACCCAGGCACGGCTGCCCCACCGCCCCTGCGCTTGGTTGTGTTTTCTCGCCATGTAAAAGGCGGATGAATAAACACTCGCTTGTAAACAGCGGCTTAACGTTTATCTGCACTGCAGCCGAAGTCTGGGCACTCCAGCGGTGTATGTATTGATTTAACAAGTTTGGTAATACAACGTGTGTTTAGTCAATCTCAGCTTTTACGCGTTCGTTTAGTTGGGGAAATGCACCGTTTGCTTTCTGATTCTGACCTGGCTCTCTGTCTAGATGTGTTTCAATGAAAGCTCAGATCTTTAATTAAATCTGGAAATTTAGCACATTACATTGAAACAAAGCTCTCTGGCAGTTTGGGGATAGTGGTTTTGGGTTTAAAACTGGCCGTTGAGTGGAGTAATAGTCACTCTGGTTAGCTGGAGATACTGGTTTCCATCACCGAATCCTTTGAGAGCTCAGAATGCTGGCATGTCTTCTGACTCCTTGTTCGTGTGTGTTTGGGTTAAAAAGATAGCTTTCCTGTTTTTTGACTTTGAAGGTGGTAGTAATTCGTCTTAGTTGTTCAAAATAACTGAAACAACAACAAAAGTTCTTTAGACCCAAGGCAAAGTACTTTAGCACTGTGGCATAGTCTCTTTCGTAGTGCTTACCCAGGAACCTCTTGTATTTCTGCAACTTAGATACCTACTGCTTCAGTATTTTTGCTCAGTTACAATTATTTCAATATAGTAATGTAATATAGGTTGTTAATTTTTTTTCTCTGTAGTATTACTTCTAAAAGTATTTAACCATTTGAAATGTATTGTGTGTTTTTTTTTCTTAAAAAAAAAAAAACACAATCCATCATTCATACTGGTTTATAGCCCAGAATTGATGTTGAAATGCGTGTTGAGTTTTGGGTTATGCACTTCTCCCTGGTGTGTGATCATTCATTAGACATTTAAAATATTAAATTCTAGCTATGTTGTGAGATTTTCAAGAGAGTGGATATAAAAGTGAGGTAATTATTTTCCCTATTGAGAACGCACTGTTCAAGAGCAAGAAGTATCTTTAATTGCATTTTTTTCTGATTTAAAAGGAAAATATCATCTGCCAGAACTAACAGAGCAATCATGCTGGCTCGAAGGGTGGAGGATGTAAGAGACTAGACCATCTCTTCTACTCCAACTTCTATGACAACTGATACAGCTGACTGATGTTTATTCAAGGGTGGGGTTCCAAGTGGTTACAAAACTTGCTGCTTCCCGCTATACTGCTGGATTCCTTTTCTTCCCTTCTGTTTCCTCAGTATCTTGCAGTTTGGTTTTGTGGCTGAGAACTAACTCGTGTTAGTTCTTAACGAAACCAGGAGCTCTTCTGTGTATGAAACGGGAAGAACACTGAGGCCTTTTTTTTTCAGTGTTTCACACTTGAAGGTAAAAAAAATGTTTTCTTATTTCTTTGCCATCAAGTTAAATGTTCTGAATGAAGTTCGGAGTTTTAGTTTAGGCAGAGGTATTAGTATTTGCTCTTTACGATGCTCTTGGGCACATCTCCACATCAGGTGTGCAGAACTCTGTATGCCTCAGAGCTGTTGCATGTATATAAATGCGCTTATGAAACAGTTTTAGAGACAAGCTCTAAATTTTGATGTGGAAAGTGGAAATTGAAAAAGACCAGTAGATTTCTGCTGCTGATATTCCATGAAGGTGCTAAAATGCCCTTTTTTGTCTTAAGAATTACTTGCTGTAAGACTTGTGCTGATTTTTTTTTTCATGTGTGTCTGTATATAAACTTGATGCATTGAGCCCCATAAATGCTGGAATAGTGTCTTTTTGGAATATTCCAGTGAATTATGTTACAGAGTGGTGCTGGCTCTGGCTGGGATGGAGTTAACTGTCTCCGCAGCAGCCTGTGAGCTGTGATTTGGACTTGCGGCTAAACCAGTGTTGGTCACACACCAGTGTTTTGGCTATTGCTGAACAGTGCTTGCCCAGGGTCCTGGTTTTAGCTGGGATAGAGTTAATTTTCTTCCTAGTAGCTGGTGTAGTGCTGTGTTTTGGATTTGGCATGAGAATAACGTTGATCACACACTGATGTTTCAGTTGTTGCTGAGTAGTGCTTATACTAAATCGAGGACTTTTCAGCTTCCCGTGCTATGCCAGTGAGTAGGTGCACAAGTAGCTGGGAGGGAGTGTAGCTAGGGGAGCTGACCCAAACAGGCCAAAAGGGTATTCCGTACCGTGTGATGTCATGCTCAGTACGTAAACTGCGGGGAATTGGCCAGGGGGCTCGTGGGGGTTGCTGCTTGAGGATGAGCTGGGCATTGGTTGGCAGGTGGTGAGCAATTGCACTGTGCATCACTCATTTTCTGTATTCTGTTATAATTTTTTTCTTCCTTTTCTGTCCCGTTAAACTAGCTTTATCTCAATGCACGAGTTTTCTCACTTTGACACTTCTGATTCTCTCCCGCATCCAGCTGGGGGGAGGGAGTGAGCAGTGGAGCTGAGTTTCTGGCCAGGATTAAACTATGACAGTCATTTTTGGCACCCAACATGGAGCATAAAGGGTTAAGATAATGACAGATCTGACCAGAGAGTGTTAAAATGAATTTGCTATAAGCATTTATTATATTAGTTTAATAGTCGCTGGTCACAATGTTTTATTTGTTCGCATAGTTGTGTTACGTAAATCCTCACTTGCAGTATATATTCTGCGCTGTGCTGTTTATCACCTCTGGGAGCTGGGTCAGGATTATCATTTTGCTGTACTGTGTAATGTCAATTTATGATATGATAGCATTACTGGGCATGAGACTAACCTTTTATTTGTGCTTGGCATTGCTGTTATCTCCATACCTCGGGAAGCATCTCTTGGATGTTATTAATAATTACACTCGTTATCTTTTCTACTCGAAGAACCAATCTATGGGGAAGACAACAGGGGACACTTTCCCCCACTCTCACCTCCCCTTTCTCCCTCAGGCTGGTTACAACAGCCCTTGAGAATTTTGAATATCGTTGGGATATTCAAGGCGGCATGTTCTCATTGCTATGTCTCCAGAACATATTTCAGGTCTTGTTTAGGGTTAAACAGTTATTTTAAAATAGTACCCAGAGATCTGCCTGCAGGCTGAATAGTTGTGAGTGGCAGGGTGTGTGGGATAGCATGGGCAAATGCCTAGGACAGCGGGCACCTCCAATGTTTTGGAGCTTCTCCCCTCAACAGGTTCAGAATCCTGAAAAACTAGTGAAATATTTGGAAAAAGTATGGTGTCACCCTGGCAATTCCAGGAGACACAAATCACTGCAGTATGCTGGGTGCTGGCTCATGCTCACTGAGCCCTGTTCGACCCTGTTCAGTACCCTTAAGGGGAAGAGAAGGTCTCTGGATCTGACAACAAAACGACAGGCAGTGCAGCTGTTTGAGACCCAGCAACAGGCGCTGTGGCTGAACCAGAGGACCAACCCATGCCGTACCGGTCGCCCCTATGCACAAGAAGAAATCTTGGAAGTGAAAGTCAGGTCGTTTAGTAAGGGATGAAGAAGCTTCCCCTAAGAGAGTACAGGAGGAAGAAGTGTACAGCCCCCCAGCGATGAAGCAGGTTACTCTAAAGCAAGACCATCACAGGAACAGGAGGAGGAAGAGGAAGAATTCCTCACTTCCTCCTGAGGAAGAACTTGGTGGGAGGGCTCCTCCTCTTCCTTGGAGGGAGAGGAAGAACTCATAAATGAGACTGTAACCACCCAATCTCTATCCCTGAGTGAGCTGTGAGATATGTGAAAGGATTTCAGCTGTTGTCGAGGTGAGCACTTCGACACTTTGTCACCTGGCTGCTTCGATGGTAGCATAACAGAGACAGTAGTCTGGAATTAGAAGGCAGAGAAGCCAAGGAGCTGAGATCCCCTTCTAGGGAAGGGGGCATTGACAAAGCCCACAGCCTCTGAAGGTGACTCCTGTCAGGTGTGAAGGAAGGGTATCCCTTCGAGGAGGATGTGCTCTGTCACTGAGGTAAGTGGACCACCATGGAGAGAGGTATCCAGTACCTGAGGGAAGTAGCTGTGCTGAAGGTGCCGACAGGTGCTGATCGCTGCTACAACAGTGCATTTATGGCCGTACTGCACTAACCAAGACTCCCTGATCCCCATCCGTAAGTTGATTCATTGACTGGAGAGCCAAGGGATGATCAGAAAAACCCATTCACCCTTTAACAGCTCCGTATGGCCAGCGTGAAAGTCCAGTGAAGAGTGGAGACTGACAGTACACTATTGTGGCCTGAATGAAGTCATGCTGCCGCAGGGTTCTACGTGCCGGACACGAAAAAACTTCCAAGATGAACTGCAGCCAAGTGGTACACCGCAATTGATATTGCTAATGCGTTTTTCTCAATTCCTTTGGCAGCAGAGTGCAGGCCACAGTTTCCTTTCACTTCGAGAGGTGTCCAGTAGACCTGGGATCGACTGCCCCAGGGGTGGAAACACAGCCCTGCTGTCTGCCAGGGACTGATCCAGACTGCGCTGGAACAGGACGAAGCTCTGGTACACCTGTGATACATTGATGACATCGTCATATGAGACAGCACAGCAGAAGTTTTTGAGAAAGGCAATGAAATAGTTCGAATCCTTCTGGAGTCTGTTTTTGCCGTAAAACAAAGTAAAGTCAAAGGACTGGCACAGGAGATCTAGTTTTTAGGAACGAAATGGCAAGATTGATGTTGTCAGGTCCTGATGGATGTGATAAGTAAAATAGCAGCGATGTCCTCACCAGCTAACAAAAAGGAAACTCCAGATTTCTTAGGTGGTGTGGGTTTCTGGAGAATGCATATTCCAGATTACAGTCTGATTGTAAACCCTCGTGTATCAAGTGACCCGGAAGAAGAACAATTTCAAATGGGGCCCTGAGCAATGACAAGCCTTTGAACAAATTAAGCGGGAGGTAGTTCATGCAGTAGCCCTTGGGCTGAGTCAGGCAGATGGAGGTGTTAAAAATGGGCTCTGCACCGCAGCTGGGGAGAACAGCCCTACCTGGAGCCTCTGGCATAAAGAACCAGGGGAGGCTTGAGGTTTTGGATTTGGGGGTACAGAGGATCCAAGGCCAGCTATACTGCAACTGAAAAAGGGATATTGGCAGCATATAAGGGGGTTCAAGCTGCTTGGGAAGTGGTTGGCACTCAAGCACAGCTCCTCCTGGCACCTCAAGTGTGGATACTGGGCTGGATGTTCAGAGGGAGTGTCACCTCTACACATCGTGCAGCCAATGCTACGTGGAGTAAGTGGGTTGCACTGATCACACAGAAGGCTTGGATAGGGAACCCCCATTGCCCAGGAGTTGTGGAAGTGGTCATGGACTGGCCAGAAGGCAAAGGTTTCGGAGTGCGCAAGAGGGGGAGGTGGTGTGCGCTGAAGAGGCCACACTGTATAACTAAGTAGCAGAAAATGAGAAGTGATGTGCCCTGTTCACTGATGGGTCCTGTCGCATTGTGGGAGAGCATTGGAGGTGCAAAGCTGCTGTGTGGAGTCCCAGACGATCAGCAGGTGGATCAGGCTGCTGGGGTTGAAGTGGCTCAGGTGGATCTGGACTGGCAACATAAGGGTGAATTATTTATAGCTTGGTGGGCCCACAAACATATCAGGCATCAAGGAAGGGATGCAGTGTGTAGGTGGGCTTGTGATCCAGGGGTGGTCTTGACCATGGACACTGCGGCACAGGTTATCCATGAACGTGAAACGTGCTGCAGTTAAGCAAGCCAAGCAGTTAAAGCCTCTGTGCTCTGGAGGGCAATGGCTGAAACGCAAATGTGGGGAGGCCTGGCAGGTTGGTTACATTGTGCTCCCATGAACCCGCTGTGGCAAGCGCTATGTGCTCATGGTGTAGTGAGTGTAGTCCCTGAAATGCACAGAAAGAGTAAGTTAGGGAGCGCAGTCTGGGTTCGTCCTGCCTCTGGCAAGGGCAAACCCACCCACGGGATTGCTTTCGCTCAAGGACCTGGGTGTGCTTGGTGAGGGATGTGGAAGGATGGGGAAGTCTGATGTTGTCCTGGTTTTAGCTGGGACAGTGTTAGCTCTTCTTTTTAGCAGCTAGAAGAGCTCTGTGTTTTGGTTTTACTCAAAGGCTTGCTCTGAGAAGAATGCTGATAGCAAGTTGATGTTTGTGGTTGGACGTGAGACTCCAAGGACTTTTCCAAGTGTGCCAGAGTGCAGAAGCATGGCAGGATAAGAGGGGAGCATAGCTGGGACAAGGGGGACACGATTCCCCTTGTGATTTGTGGTGGAACTTAAAAGATGGAGGGCCAAACTGGCCAATTAGTATTCCATATCACGCAGCGTCATGCCCTGTATAAAAGTGAGGGTCAGCCGGAAAGAAGGGCTTTTGCGCTTTGGCTCTGTCGCCGCTTTTGCTCTTTTGCGCTTGCTGTGGTTTCGCTCTATTGCCTTTTTTCTTTTTTTTCTCTTCCTTCCAGTACTCCCACTCTTGGAGTACTCTCTCTCTCCTCCCCTCTCTATTTCGGGGCCTCACGTTCGTCCGGGATTGCAGCTTCGGGACGAGACAGGCTGCAGATAAGAGGGGGTGATGAGCATCTACACTGTGCATTACTTATCTGTATTAAATTGTTCTTATCTCAACCCACGGGTTTCCCGTTTCTCCTTTAATTCTTTCCCTCATTCCTGGGGGTGAGGGAGGGTGAGCGACCGGCTGTGTGTGGGTTCGGTTGCTGGAGCAGTCTAACCCACGACAGATGTGTACCTCAGTGGGATTTGGTTTTGGGTGAGAATAGCCAGTGTGTTAAATTGCATGATATTAGTTGCTGTATGACCCTGCCGTTGTATGTCATCACTGCTATAGTTGCTGTATTGATGGTATTACGATAAGAATCATCCTGATTAATGAAGAGAGAACTTTGATGAAACCAAGCAAAGTGCAGTGATGATGGAACCAGAACTGGCTTCAT
Organism: Tauraco erythrolophus; assembly: GCF_009769465.1. Classification (NCBI taxonomy): domain Eukaryota; kingdom Metazoa; phylum Chordata; class Aves; order Musophagiformes; family Musophagidae; genus Tauraco; species Tauraco erythrolophus. The sequence continues at coordinate 20,832,777 of NC_141469.1, forward strand.
TCAGCAAGCAACAATCCAACACCACGTACAGTTCCTCCTGCCCTGAGGGACTGCTACGGCAGATGGAGCCCCAAGTCATGGACTAGCTGAACTCAGCTGACATTTTAGAGGGATGGTACATAGGCTAAGGGAATGATATCTGTGTGTATGTATCGAAGGATAGGAAAAGTGGTGGTGATTAAGTGGAATGTGTTGGAAATTGTAGGACCTGGGTATGACTTAGATGGTTCAGAATGAGGGGTAGGTACTGTCCTGGTTTCCACTGGGATAGAGTTAATTTTCTTCCTAGTAGCTGGTATAGTGCTGTGTTTTGGATTTAGTATGAGAATAACGTTGATCACACACTGATGTTTCAGTTGTTGCTGAGTAGTGCTTGTACTAAATCGAGGACTTTTCAGCTTCCCGTGCTCTGCCAGCAAGTAGGTGCACAAGGAGCTGGGAGGGAGCGCAGCCAGGGGAGCTGACCCAAACGGGTATTCCATACCGTGTGACGTCATGCTCAGTATGGAAACGGGGAAAGTTAGCGGGGGGACAGCTGCTTGGGAGCTGGCTGGGCATCGGCCAGTGAGTGGTGACCAACTGCGTCATGCATCACTTGTTTTGTATATTCTATTATTATATTTTTCCCTTTAATTTTCTATCCTGTTAAACTGTCTTTATCTCAACCCATGACTTTTACTTTTTTATTCTCCCATTCTCTTTCCCATCTCACAGCTGTTAACAGGCAGGCAGGCTCCTGTGCTTGCCATGGGACTTGCTTACCTTACTGTATATTAGAGTTCGGTGCTTGTTAGTGGCTGCATTTTGCTTTCATTGCTTGCTGTGCTGCTGATCATCTCACTCTGCTGTGCCTGGGAATGTTCTGATACCAGCAATGGTCATGCGCCTGGGCTGGCAGGTGGCCATCACTGCTGCTTCTGTGCTGCTGGACCGGACAGGCTGGAACTTCAGCATGAACTCAAGTGGAAGGACCTGGGACCTGTGGATGAGTTCACACAGAAGCAGGACACCCCGAAGCATCTGGTGCTGTGGATAAATCCATGCCAGAGCAGGTGCATCTCGAAGCATCTGTGACCATGGTTATATCTGTGCCACGTACCTCAGAAGGGATTGTGGCCCAAGAAGAAGTCCATGTGCGAGAAGGTACACCCCAAAGCATCTGTGGCTGCGGGTAGGTCCGTGCTACAGCAGGTGCACCTTGAAGCATCAGTGGCTGTGCATGAGGTCATGCTGGAGCACCTCAAAGCACGTGGGTAAGCCCATGACGGAGCTGGCACAGCCCTAGAGGGGCTGCAGCCATGGGTGAGGCTGTGTTGGAGCAGGTTTACTTCTTGTGGTGTAACCCGACAGACGGCTGAACACCACACAGCCTTTCGCTCAGTCCCACCTGGTGGGATGGGGGAGAGAATCAGAAGGGTAAAAGTGAGAAAACTCAGGGGCTGAGATAAAGACAGTTAAATAAACAAAAGCCATGTGTGCAAGCAAGACAGCACAGGGAGTTCATTCACTCCTTCCCACTGGCAGGCAGGTGTTCAGCCTTCTGCAGGAAAGCAGGGCTCCGTCATGGGTAATGGTTACTTGGGAAGACAAGTGGCATCACTCTAAATGTTCCCCCTTCTTCCTCTGTCTTTATATGCTGAGCATGATGTCATATGATCTGGAATATCCCATTAATCAGTTGAGATCAGCTGTCCTGGCTGTTTCCCCTCCCAAATTCTTGTGCACCCCCAGCCGACTGGCTGGTGGAGTGGGATGAGGAGCAGAAGAGGCCTTGAGGCCGTGTAAGCTGCTCAACAGTAACAAAAACATCCCTGTTATCAACACTGTTTTCAGCACAAATCCAAACCACAGCACCGTACTGGCTACTGTGAAAAAAATTAGCTGTACTGCAGCCAAAACCAGCACAGGCAGCCAAAGGGTGTTTGCTGACCAGATGGACGGCAGGAAGAGAAGACCTTGCTGCTCCCTGAGACAGCTCCTCAGTGTTGTTAGGTTGCTGTCATCCATCCGTCAACTCTGCCTCCCTATTGGTTTTTAATTTAGTGATTTTTTTTACCTTCTCAGTCGATATTTTTCCTGCTGAATCCTTGAGCTGGAAATGGCACCTGTCTGTGTCTGCTTCTAATTCCCCCTTGCTCCCTGCCTTTTTTTTAAAACTCTCTCTTGAGTCTTTATCAGAACTCTTTCCTACAACTCTGACAGCTTTCTCAGCAGCCTGACCAAGGTTATGCAGCTGAACTGCACCAGAGGTGGACCTTGAATCCTTCAAAAGGCAACTGGACCTCTGGGAAGACAGGAAGGTTACAGGGAGAGGGTACAAGCTTATTCTAGCTGTGTTCTCAAACCAGGGAAGGTACAGGACCATCCTGTGCTCACAATATGAACAAATGTAATTGTTAAGGCTCTCTAGTGTGTAAGCAGGTAGCCAGAACTTTTCATCTGTATCTCCATCCGTACTGGGAAGCTTGGCAAAATGGACTGAGGAAGTTGAAGGGAAGGCAAGAAGGGTATTGTTTGACTCTTCTGTGCTGCTCTGAAATTTTAAGTTTCCTTGAGGAGCCAGGTAAGCACAATGGCCTTTGGGAAATTCCACCTAAGCATCAGCAAGGTCCTTGGTCACTGCTGTCAGGGTGTCACTGCACCAGAAAAAGCAGTTTAGAGGATCACAGCCGCAGCCCAAACAAAGCTGCTTTTGAAGAGGAAGGTGAGAATCTAGCCTTAAATGTCCAGACCGTTGTTTCCTTAATCTTGGCATGGCTTTATCTTTTGACTGTCATTTCCAGCATTTTCTTTGAAAAGGTCAGTCGCGAGATGCAGCTGATGAAGGCTTCATTGCACACTTGCTGCGGTACGACGCTTGACTGGATGCCAGCAGAGAATTTGAGCGTACGACTTCCACGGGGAGGAATGCAGTTTAAGTGCTTGGCCTCTATTTCCTGTGACTTCAGGTGTAGTTAGGGCCAGGTGGTGAGGAAACTAATGTCTTAGATGTGCTCAGATGTCTGTGCATTATTGTGGGCCTGAGTAAAGTCCGGAATGCTTCACTGCAGAGGGGTTTCAGAGTCATTGAGGGCTGTATAGCACAACTAGGGGAGTGTTTTAAAACCTCAGCTTCAAGGTGACATTGTTCTTCCATTTTGAATTCTTTCACGAAGTAGCCTTTTGATCACAGAAAGCGCAAAAGTGTCTTTTTATTTCTTCAACTATTCATAGTGATGGAGAACTGAACAGTTTTAGTTTGAGAGAGAAATTCTTAGTATCTGTTATTTTGCTGACACAGGAAGGTAGTTTTAAATGCTAGTGCCATGTCTCTTGTGTTTCTCTGAAGAGACTGTTTTTGGTCTGTGCCTTCCAGCATCACAGTGGCTGAGACAGTGGTTCTCATGGCCCTGTATGTTAAGGAGCATTTGCTGTTGAAGTTTGGGTGGGTTTTTTTTTAATGTTTTTGGAGGGTTACTTAGCAGGTCCAGTATTATCATATCCTGAATAGATTGCAGCATTTTGTTCTGTTGCTTCTGAAAAAAGTCTTTGGCTGTTTTCTTAGTAAATGTCTAGGATAAAATGATATTACAACCTTTAGACTGTTAACTGAAGAACGTTTCAGGACTTTGGAGAAAGTGTATCAACTTATAGCATGGTCTGTAGCAGCAGATATTGGTTACTGTTGCACACAGGATGTTGGACCTCTGATCTACTTCAGTAAGGCTATTTTTATGTTTTTGATATCCATAATAGAAGATGTTATTTCCTTATTTTGGAGCACTCTTCCTAAAACAAAGTGGGGAAAAAACTTATCCTCAATTTTACTTTAGAATATTGTCCTGGTTTTGCTGGAATAAAATCATGTAACTAGTTTTCTGTTCAGAAAAGCTACATTTCTAAAGTAAACTGCATTTTTAAGACAACTGCAGCGCCCGATTTGGTGAGAATGCAGTTGATAAGACACTGTTTTGTTTTGCAGCCAGCCGTGGTATGCAAGTATCCATAGTGATCAAGGATTTTCAACTTGTTTTTGCTAATGACCCAGATGTCCAAGAAACCGGGGGAGTGTGGCCAGGGTGATGGACACCTGAATTGGCAAATGGATATTCCATACCCTGTAATGTCATGCTCACTGTAAATTGGAAAGTTTGTTGGGGACAGGCTCTCTTTCTTGATGGTCACTGTCCCTGGAAGGTCTCACCTGTTGTTCTGCTCCCAAGGCCGACTCTCTTCTGGGATTGCGGCTTCAGGACTTTCCTGCTCTGGGATCGCCAGCTGGGAACAAGCTGGACATTGGTGAAGGGGTGGTGAGCAGTTGCACTGTATGTCACTTGTCTGTATATATTATTATCATTATTATTTTAAATTTTATTTCATTTCAATTATTAAATAGTTCTTATCTCAACCCATGGGTCTTCCTTTTCCTGATTTCTCCTTCTCGGCTGGAGAGGGGACGCTGGGTAATAGAACTGGCTGGTGTTTAGCCATCAGTACAGGCTGAACGTAGACAATTGGCTTTTTCTACCTTCTGATTCCCAGACCACCATCTCTGACCAGGCTGGTGGTGTGCGAACTCTGACGAGAGGTTTGTAGAAGTGTATGACTTGTGGCAGTGATTCAAGGTACTGGTGTGGGAGCATCCCTGATCACAGCGTGCTGGGGCTGAGTGGGCTACACTGCCTGGAAATCTCGGAGGGAGTGGTAAGAGTTCTTCCCGTTGAAGTTCTGGTTTGCTCCTGAACAAATCCCCTGTGAGATTCCTAATCCGCTGAGTTAAGGTTCAGTTTGCAAACCAGCATGTTTATTATTAAAATGTGCTTTACGAAGATTTTCGTACTTGTTATGGGTGGCTTTGATACTGTTCTCTGTCCAACTACTTTCCAAATTAATGTGCTGAGAGGTTTTTTTCCCTACAGTGATGAGAGTTCTGGAGAAGAGCAGAACTGAAAGGCAAGAGATGACTTTGTGGATGTTTCCGTAGTAGTCTGTTTTGAAACTGTCTTGAACAAACTTGGTCAGACATGCGTTTACCATTTAAATATGATTTAGTTTGTTGAGGGAGGAGGGATATTGGGTAAGGAGTTCTGGATGAGAGGCCGGAGTTCTGGGATTGTCGTCTGATTGTCGTCTTTTCTTTATTACAGCTTCTTATGTTTTTGTAATGGAGGAGAGATAGGGGTAATGTTTCTGTAGCTACTGTTTCTCCTTGGCCTGACTTTAGTGTGTACTTAGTTAAAATCATAGAATCATAGAACGGCATAGGCTGGAAGGGACCTTAGAGATTATCTAATCCAACCTCCCTGTCATGGGCAGGGACGTCTCTCAACTAGATCAGGCTACTCAAGACTCGGTCCAACCTGGCCTTGAACACCTCCAGGGAGGGGGCATCCACAACTTCTCTGGGCAATTTATTCCAAAGTCTTACCACCCTCGTACTGAAGAATTTCTTCCTAAGATCTAATCTAAATCTGTTCTCCTTCAACTTAAACCCATTTCCCCTTGTCCTATCAGTGGACACTCTTGTAAAAAGTCCCTCCCCAGCGTTCCTGTAAGTTCCCTTCAGGTATTGAAAGGCAGCTATTAGGTCCCCCCGAAGTCTTCTCTTTTCAAGGCTGAACAATCCCAGCTCCCGCAACCTGTCCTCGTAGCAGAGGTGCTTCAGCCCTTGGATCATCTTTGTGGCCCTCCTCTGAACATGCTCCAACAAATCTATGTCTCTCTTATGGTGGGGACACCAGAACTGGACGCAGTATTTGAGGTGGGGTCTCACAAGAGCAAAGGGGGAGAATCACCTCTCTTGACCTGCTGACCATGCTTCCCTTGATACATCCCAGGATGCGGTTGGCCTTCTGGGCCGCATGAGCGCCCTGCCGGCTCATGTTGAGCTTCTCATCTATAAACACCCCCAAATCCTTCTCTTCAGGGCTACTCTCAACCCACTCTGTGCCCAGTTTGTATTTGTGCCTGGGATTGGCCCGACCCAGGTGAAGGACCTTGCATTTTGACTTGTTGAAGCTCATGCAGTTAGCACTGGCCCATTTCTCAAGCCTGTCAAGGTCCCTCTGTATGGCATCTCTTCCCTCAAGTGAATCCACGGCACCACACAACTTGGTGTCATTGGCAAACTTACTGAGAGTGCACTCAGTGCTGTCATCCATGTGGCTGACAAAGATGTTGAACAGCACTGGACCCAGAAAAGACCCCTGAGGGACACTGCTTGACACTGGTCTCCATGTAGACATCGCACCATTGACCACAACTCTTTGAGTGCGACCATCCAGCCAGTTCTTTATCTACCGAGTGGTCCATCTGTCAAATCCGTGTCTCTCCATTTTAGAGACCAGGATGTCACGTGGGACAGTGTCGAACGCCTTGCACAAGTCCAGGAAAACGACATCCATTGCTTTACCTACGTCAACCAGTGCTGTAGCTTTGTCGTAGAAGGCCATTAAATCAGTCAGGCACGACTTGCCCCTAGTGAAGCCATGTTGGCTGTCACCAACCACTTGGTTATTTTTTATGTGCCTTAGTACAGCTACCAGGAGAATCTGTTCCATGATTTTACCTGGCACAGAGGTAAGGCTGACTGGTCTGTAGTTTCCCAGGTTGTCCTTGGTCCCTTTTTTAAAGATGGGGGTTATGTTGGCCCTTTTCCAATCTGTCGGAACCTCACCAGACTGCCAGGACTTCTCAAATATGATGGCTAGTGGCCTAGCAACTTCAGCTGCCAGCTTCTTCAGGACCCGTGGATGTATCTCATCAGGTCCCATGGACTTGTGCACCTTCAGGTTCTCTAGGTGTTCCCGGACCTGATCTACTCCTACCCTGGGTGGTTCTTCACTCTCCCAGACCCAGCCAACGTCCTCTATGATTTGGGTGGTGTGGTTCGAGTGGCTGCCAGTGAAGACTGAGGCAAAAGAGTTGTTGAATATTTCAGCCTTCTCCATGTCCTCAGTAACCAGGTCACCTGTATCCTTCCGGAGAGGCCCCACATTCTCTCTCAAAAATCAAATAATTGCTAATAGAACTTAATAAGAATGCTTAATGTGCAGATAGTAACAAGGTACAGGAATTCAGCCATAAAATCTGAGTCTCCAGCTTGTACGTGGTTCATATTTCTCAAGCTGTAGCTGCGTGTAATTTTTAGTTTTTTGAGTTGTGGTTCTCAAGCTTCAGAACTTCAGTCCTTACAGATGACAAACATGAGAGAGGCACCTCCGTGTACTTGACAAACTTTTGATTAGAGTCAACTTGAGGTTTGAAGACAAAACCTGTGCTGGAGTTAGTGTTGGTGAGACGAGAACCTCAGTGCTGCGGAAATGCAACATGCAAGTTCAGGAACAAATAGGAAAGTCTGCCAGTCCTGTTTTAGTTATGCCTAGTGAAAAATGTCTAGTAAAACTCATTCCAACCTAGTGCGTTACTGCAAGAAGAATGAAAATAGCAGGTTATCCAGTTTCAGGAGACAGCAGACTGACAAGGGGTGTAGTGAGGACTTCTTGGGATCCTTGTGCCTGTGCTGGTTGTGTAGTTCGGGAGGGTTGTGAATGCAGGCAGGTGAGGCACCTTGCTTTGAGTACGCCACAAGAAAGCACTTCCAAACTGTGGTATTTCATTTTTTTAGTGTGAGCATCACTTTGTCTTATTCTACTTATACTTGTACGTTCTTTTACTGCCTTAAAGGCTTGAGTTCTCAGTGGTTTCAGCTGAAATAAAAGATGACAGTTTCTGTTGCCATTGTGCTTTTTTTACCCTTGTATGTATATTGTTTCAGTTTTTGTATGATTTTGCAGCTTTCTGTTTACAGTTGTTTCAGTATAAGGTCTTGCCTTTAACATCTGGGAAATGGAAATTTTCTAGCCACGGAATTCCAATGTTATCACACCCTTTGAATGCTTTCAGGGTATCGTCGTTTACCCATGAGAGTGGTCATGGGAGTGTCCCTCCTGAAAACTGTTCTGCTGTCCTCTGATTGATTCCACAGTGACTTGACAGCCAAGTTGTAACTGTTTTGAATTTCACTTGCAGTTCATACCTCATAAACATTTGGAGAGAGTTTTAATATTTTGGTTTATTGCTCATAAAATAGCTCTAACTGTAAATAAATCCAAGCTCTCTTGTCATTAAGAACTGAAATGTCAAGTTTTAGAAAATGCTGTTGAAAGTGTCATCACTAGGTATGTTATCTGTGACTTGGAACTTTCTGGGTAAAGCTCATTTACTTAATTATCTGTTACCTATTTGCTGACTATAAAGATTTTATCCAGCGAAAGAATATGGTATTGTTCAACAGAATTTTGAATTCAAAAGTACCATTTAAACTGTCATTAAACTACTGTTTTGTGACTTAAGTTGTTTTTCTCACTGGTTATAGAATCCACTGCGTAAAGTAGGTGAAAAGATAAAATAATCTAATGCTTGTCTTTTAACTTTCAGCTTTGTGTTATTCTTGGAAAGTTTCGCTCCACTTGTGAATTCCTTGAACCTTGGCATTGCAAGCCCATTTCTGTTGGGCCCTCCTCCTTTACAGCTTGCACAAATTAAGACACAGTTGGCTCTCCAGCAATTGACCTCAGTTGCTACCAACAGTTCTGCACCACCTTATGCTTGTTTAAATCAGGCCTTTCTGAAAAGCACAATGTTTAGCCCTAGAGGAACTTTACCTCCAAGGCCAAGAGGACCTAATCCATCTGGCACAAAGCCTCCGGGATCCTTTAGGGGAGGAGGTACAGCAGGTCTTCAGAGAAAGCCTGCACCCGGAGCACCTCAAGGAACATCACAAAGATTTTCGGGACAGGAAACGTTTCGGTGGACAGGTTCACAGAGGATAAACGTTCGGGTAACTCTGCACAGGCCCGATCCGAGGCAGGTAAAGCAGAAGATGAACCTACACCAGGAGCAGAAGGCAGAGCCTCGTACAAATTGCTGGGATAGTAGCCCGTGCTCAGCTGGGACAACTGGGCAAAAGCCACTTGCCTCGACACGGATCTCGGAGCAGAATTTGAATGCCCAGAACCGCTACACACCAGAAAGCGCTTCCAGTATTTTAGCAAGTTTTGGGCTGTCTAATGAAGATTTGGAGGAACTCAGTCGCTATCCAGATGATCAGTTAACACCTGAAAACATGCCACTGATTTTGAGAGAAATACGGAGTCGTAAGATGAGTCATTCTTTGCCGAGTTTACATTCTCAGAGCAGAGCAGAAGAAACAATTGGTGGTACGAGCGGTGCAGCAGTCAAGAGTAAAGTGATCGATTATGGTCACGCGAGCAAATACGGTTACACCGAAGATCCTCTTGAAGTGCACACTTATAATCCCGAAGTGCTGTCTGAAGAGCCTCTCGAAGCACGTGTCTATAATCCTGAAGCATCCAGTGGAGAGAACAGGGAAGACTTCCAACGAGAGCAGAACATGTCAATGGGCGTCCCACCATCCGGCGTGACGTGTAATCCGGTGTTTCCAGTTGAAGACTTAATAAAACCGACGGGGTTCCAGAATGATTCATCAAACACTCGATCGTTTTTTCCAACTGAGTCGATGGAAAAGGTGTCCGGATTGTGTGCAGCACCGTCTGGCCTCCCCGTGGTGAAACCTGTGTCCCAGCCTGCAATACCGCCTGTCATGCCGCCTATGATGCCACCTATGATGCCACCCATGGCACAGCCCATGATGCCGCCTGTCATGCCGCCTCTCGTCCAGCAGCCTATGACCCAGCACGTAATGCCGCCGATGGCCCAGCCTCCCTTTTCGGCTGGACTTCTTGCAGCTATAAGCCAGCATGAAAGAATTCAGCGTGAATCTGCGACGAGCCAGTCCAACGCCCAGAGCAGCTCAGGAGCTGGACAGAAGCCCTTCCAGACACAGTCTGAGGGGCCGATTAAATCTCCTTTTGGGATCGTGAAAGCATCGTGGCTTCCTGCCTTTCTCCAGTCTGATGCCCAGAAGATGAAGAGAATGCCCACCCCGTCAATGATGAATGACTACTATGCTACATCCCCAAGAATATTTCCACATATGTGTTCTCTGTGTAACATTGAATGCACTCATATGAAGGTGAGTGTCTTTCCAAGATTATTGCATAAACTCGTTCTCAGCACCTTACCTGCTGCACTGTTGATGAACTAATGTTTTACTGTGCGTTAAATGCGGCACGATGCTGTTCGCCAGTTTGAGTCCTTATGTGCAAGTTTTGAAACGCTAGAAACAGTTCTAGTAAATTATTGTAACTGCTGCACAGTGTGTTCGGTTCCAAATTGCATTTCAAAGTCGCCAGGCACATTGATTTCTATATATTTTTTTATATTAAAAAGTATTTATATCTTCTGCAATGGGTTTCAAATAACAAAACAAAACCCTTTATTGGTGGATTAAAATACTAATGTCATCTGGGTGACTAAAATGTGTGCAAAAACTGTATGCTGAGTCTCGGTAGGGTAGATGAGATGTTCATGTATTCAGTCCTCCTTCTGCAAAGTCTGCATTAAAACAAAGCAGCCTATTTATCTGCAAAAATTTAATCTTCCACATGGTGTCTGTGTGACATTGACTAGTCCAGACACTGAAGACTAACTCTGAGGGACACAAAAAAATGATTTCATTCATCTGACTGAGCTTTTTCAGCTGTGAAGCACATAAGAGTTTCAGCTCTTGAAGGAAGAAAAGGAAGGAACTGGTGGATACTGGGAGGGAGAAAAGCATTCTGAAAACTGTGGATTTTTCTTGAAAGACCTAGGCTTGATACATCAAAATACAAGGGAACGTAATTTTAAAAAATTGAATAAATCATGCTTTGATCAAATTTTAAATAGTCTTCAACAAACGTGTGGAAAGCCTGTGGGGGAGTGCTTATTTGCAATTTGACAAAAATTTGCTAGGCCCTATTTGTGCTGTGTATTTAAAAAAGGTGAATGATAGTTAAGATGGTGACAGCTGCATTAGGGGCTTCAGAGTGAAAATAGATTTTCAAGTGGTTTTACACTGGAAGCCCTGAAAGCCAGGGAGGAGTGCAGCTGTTTGGGCAGACTTGAAAACTTCAAAGGAAGTTTGATTTAAAATAAAAATGTGTGAAATTGAACAGGGTAACAGATTTGGGTTTGCGTTAATAGGTGGATGGAGCACTTTGCAACAGATTACACTTTTCCAATTTGAGTTACTCAGTTGCTTGCTCAGTGGTGCTTTCTAAAATGAAGCAAATGTTTTTACTAAAAATACTTCTTGACAAATTAGCTATGAAGTTTTCTGGGGAGGTTAACGATCATAACTTCTTGCCCTAATGGCGCCTCGGTGTAGCATGTCTTCTCCAGACATTCTGATCCAACTGTGACTACGCAACCTTTTCTCCTCGCCATGGCTGCTTCTTGCTCTGGCAGACGTTCACTTTATTCTGAATAGGATTTTTTTTCTTCATGTACACCTGCTGCTGCGTGGGCAGTTCAAACTGTTTAGAGACCTCATGGGGTGAGCTGTGTTTAGACAACAGTGTTGCAAAATAACCAAGAGTTAGGTGTTTTTTTTTAACTACAACAAATAAAAGTGTGTGAAGAAATGTCAGTCTTGTGTATTTGTGAGTTCTGAAGAATTCCTTTTACTTTCAGTTTTACAGTTTGACTTTGCAAATAAAGTTGTCTTTTTTGTCTCGCTTGCATGGTTAAAGATGACTTAGACATTCGTTTTTTTTTGTCTTCAAAGTTGTGCAGAGTGGTGTGGAGGAAGCACATGAAGCAGCACCTTCAAACTGAGAGAGAACTGGTGGGGAAACAGTGTAGTAGAAATTGATAGTCACGTGTGGAATTACATGCACTAGGAAATGGTTGTTTCACACGGCATAGGTACTGTTTGCCACAACATTGTGGAATCTTAGTTGGAAAATAACAAGTGCATAGAAGAAACCCCATGAGTGGCTGTGCAGAGACCCTGCGGTGGCTTGAGGCGTCTCTGATGAGCAGGTGCCTGTGGGCTGGAGGTGTATTCTCGGGAAGCAGCTCTGGTTTGTTACCACCTCCTGTGCCGTAGGAGAAAAGGTGCTGGGTGAGCCTGCAGGACTGTTGGTCTCCCCAGCACACCTGTAGGTGAACTGGATGTTCAGAGCAGTTTTTAGGTCAAAGTGATTAGACGTGATGATCTCTGGTGTGTAGTACCAAGTCATAAGAAACAGTTTAAGAATGCTGTGTTATAAACAGGTCTTTGTGACATGGCAAATTGGAAAGAAGGTGAAGAAGTGGATAGCGTGAAACAAAACCAGATGAAGATGATGAAGGATACTGAATGAGGAAAACCTCTTTGTCCAATGCTTGAAGATACTGGATATCTGAAAAAGTTTCAATGTTAAAATGATGGATTTCGAGTTCAGATTACTCACGGTGATGAGCCATCTTTTTCCATAGATTCTTTTAATCAGTCTTGTACTGAATTACAGACTCATCTAGGATTCGTTTTCTTGCCAAGGTGGAAGCAGAAGCTGCGTTGCCTGTCGGAAGAGAATCCAAGTGTGTTACCTGGCATTAGTTTATTAAAAGAATGTGAGACCCAACTCCTGCTCCTGAGGAGTCAGTCTGCGTCTGAGGCCATTAACTGTTAGTGGCTAAAACTTTGTATTTGCATCTGAACTGTATCCCCTTGGTCTTTCAGCTCGGCTCTCCCGTAAACGCGGTGAAACGTGGGCCGTTTCAGCTTCGAGTGAAAAACGCTTCTGCTGTTCCCCATAGCATCTGATCGGTTCTCCCCGTAGGCTGGTCGTCTTAAGTATCTAACTTGCTTAATTGATGAGCTCTGATGAAATCTAAGCTGGAGATGGCCTTGAGATCTCTGCAGTGTACTAAAATACAGAGTTCTTTTTCCAGTGTCATACTGCTAAGCAAGTAAAAGTATTTTCTAGTTTTTGCGTAGTATCAGAAAAATCCTCAACACCTCTTCTACAGAACTATGTGTATATATATTTGAAGGTGTTTTTTTATTATTTTTTTTTTGCTAATACACTGTTCAGAAGTCAAAAGTTAAAATATCTTCCACTTGCACGACATAGGTATTGTAGATCTGCCCATGAAAATTTTTGGTTTTAAACTTTGGAACTTTTTTGTAAGGCATATGGATAATCCTTGTGTGTAATGATACATGGCAGGTCAGCAACTGCGTGATAAGCTGCCTACGGTCCAGGGCAGAATGTGAAGAATACTCCAGGTGATTCATGCAATGGACTTTGGAAAGACTCTGTTCAGCATTTCTTTTCCTACCAAAACTGTCTGACGATGCCTCCAGCCACCTTGGTTGGGTCTTGCTGAGGTGTTTGTTCAGACAGGAACTAGGAGAGGTCTTGCCTTTTGGATCAACAGTGCAACTTCAGACTTGGCTGTCAGTGGTCCTCCAATGAGGTACTGGCACTCTAACAGACTATTTAGCTTTCCAAAATATTGTGCGTTTGTGGTAAATGATGATTACTGTGGATTTGAAAGCTGGTTGTTATTGGAGCAGCATCAGAAACATGCAAGATGTGTCCTTATTTATCTCTTATGTTAGGAAGGCTTTTGTGGTGTTGGCAGGGATAGTTGTATACACAATACTGTTAAAAGAAAGGGTATACTCCAGAAAAGTGGGCTTTTTGAGCTTTAAAAAAACAGCTTAGAAAATTAATTAACACTAAGGTGACTTGTTGATCCTAGGTGTTCTCAGAAATTTGTGCGTTTGTGTCCTGCAGCATTTTTTTGTGGAAGACTGCCCAGTTTTGCCCTTGGTTAGATGGAGTGTCCTCTCAGCGTAGTCGTCTTTCAAATACATTTACAACCTCCTCCAGCATATCAAAACATTCTATGAATGCTTCGCAGAGCAGCTTAATTTTCAACTTGAAATGTTGGATGTATTGGAATAATGAAGTGTGATTTCTCTGTCTTCAAACAGATGTCACTTGGAACAAAATAGATTTGCAATATTGCCAGCACGAGGGATCCTATTTACGGTGTGTTTCAATTTTCGTTTTCTATCTTAAATACATTTAAAGTGAGGGTGATGTCTTCTTGGGCTTTAAACTGCCTGAAGTCGTGGGGACTCATTGTTTTCTACATAGAATTGCGCTTGCGATTCCTTTGCTGAAGTAAGAGGACAACATGGGATCTACCCATTTTGCTCCTAGTTTTCAACATAACACTTTGCTGTGAAACCCTCACAAACAGGTGCGGGTGCTATCCCTGTGTACCATTGTTATCTTACTATTGGCAGAAGAGGCGAGATTGGAGAGTGAAGGCACCATGCTCTGTCAGCTGCTTCTTCAGGACCTTTTTGGTGGAAACCTGTGAGGAACGGGAGGTTTGCCATGGCCCGGAGCGGGATAACGTAGCAATTGAGGTGTCGGGTTGTGAAGCAGCAGTGCTGCTGCTGTAAGGAACTGCCTCCAAGTTCTTACTCCTGCCAGGATGTGATGGAGTGCGTGTGCTGGGAAGGGATCCTGTCCTTTTGGGGGAAAGGAGCCCTCTTTGGGGACAGACTTGCCAGAGGGAGTGGAGTATTTCTAAAGGCTGAAAAGGGCGAGGAATTAATCAAAGAGGAGGAACGTGCATAAATCAAGACTCCAATAATTCTGTGAAATGCAAGAGGGCATTGGCATAATGAAGACTTGAAGAAGAGAAGAATGTTGTGTTTGTTAGGGAGGAGAATCTCTCTTTGTCAGCCTTCCAGTCTCAGTGCTCATTTGACCAGTAGCTGAAGACCCTTGGAAGCCAAACGGCCTCCCACAGCCCTCGCTGTCTGCACATTCTTTGCATGGGACTGGGGAAGTGGAACACTTGAAGCCCAATTTCTTTCCGTTTCCACAAGCTAATTTGTTTTAGCCCTTGAGTAATAGTTTTTCTTTTTCCTGTCTGACTTTAAGACTCTGGAAAACTAGTATTCTCGAGAATGGGATTGCTTAGTAATGGCATGTTATTGGGGAAAAAAGTGTTAATGGTGAATTGCTTGTTGTTGCGTGCATGCCGTGTGTTCAGTGTGTGTGCAGTTCTACAGCTGCAGCTGGTTTTGTCAGTCTGCCCTTCAGCTCTCCATGTGCTTTGGTTCAGCCAGGGAGACTAATGCAAAGAGTCTTTTGGGTAATGTTTTTCTGACTTTATTTGAACGCTTAGAATGTTTTTATGAACACAGTTAGTAAAATCTTTCAGTGCCTTTTTGAGATTGGTTAATCAATATATCTGTTTCTTCAGGAAATTATAAGTCTTGTGCTTAAGATGTATTTTAATGTCTTTAAAACCCGTGTTTTTTGTACGTGGAGTATAAATAGTTTGGGTAGCTCTCCTCTAGCCACACATTTTGGTGTTTATAGGCTGATGCAGTAAGTGCAAGGAATGGTTGTTTTCACCACATTCTCTGTGCTGCCAAAATGCACAAAACTAATGGTGACCTGGTCATGGGTTTTTTTTCCACCTCATAGGCTTTGAGTGAGCCATCACAAGCTTTTCTTTGAACCAGTGTGTTCAGCGTTTTTGTCAATCAATGTGAGAGTTTGATACTGCCAACTCTGCGTTTTGTTGTAATGATTTTGTCATAAACCAGCGTGCACTTAGAAAAAAATCATATGTAATTTCACAACCCAAATTATTTCATAATGCCTTGTCTGTCAGTTGCATTATTCAGCTGTGATTACCTATTTTAAAACATTAAAGCAGCTAGAAATTGGGTTTGTTTTTTTTTTAAGGACGCTAAATAATTATTATTGCTGACATGATACCCTACAGCTTCATATCATGCGATATCTCTTCCCAGTAGCAAACTGACTACAGCAGTTGCTTTCACTGGCAGGTCAGTGTACTTCCATAATGCCATTACTCGAATGAAGCCTTCAGGCATCGTTTTCCATGCTGGGGACTGATTCTGTGTTTACAGTTAAACCTCTGCTTGAGTAATTTTCGAGATTGAGGACTTGCGTGGTACTCTGGATTTGTCTCATGCTTAACCCAGCAGTTATTCCCAAGTAAAACTTTTCTTAAGGGCTTTTTAATATTAAAAAAAGAAGGGTGCGTGTGTGACAGATTTCATCAGACTTTTTGACTGACCTTTAGTTGTAACGTTATTAGGAATGAATGTTCTTGACCTTAAGGCATGAAGAGTCATGGCTCTGTAGAAATGGTATGTGACTTAAAAATACCGTGTTGTGTGGGGTTCTCTGATTTATTCAGCTTAATTTGCAATGTATGTGTTCATCAATCTGACAACCTGTGAAGGCTGCTAATAGTTTTCTTCATTTTAATATAGCCGGCTATCAGTTCAACCTTTTGCGTTAGAAGTGTGGTGACAACCACCCAGTGTGTTACTGGAAGTAATGGATTCCTTTAATACGATCCATTTTGTTCAACTTCCACTTCGATTCCTTTGTGTTCTTTAACAGCCTTTTATAATCAATAAGTATTTCAGTCTTTTGCATAAAGAGTAATAATTTTAAGTGAGAGATTTGACCTTGACATAAGAGTTTAGGTAAATGTAAGATTCGTTAGGTAAAATTTGATGGAAGGTAAAATATCACAACCGGTAACTAGAAAGCATGATCAAACGCTGACATTTTACATGCTAATCAAGCTTCTCTGGATGTCTTTTCTCCGATTAGGACTGGATTCTTCATCAGAACAATCCTTCTCACATTGAAAGCTGCCGCCAGTTACGTCAACAGTAAGGAATCTGTTTAAAAAGTTCATTTAGTGTAAAAAGTTGGGTTTTGTGCATGCCCGTAGCCTGGGAAAATGTACTTGCCAGATTGCCTTAGTGAGGATTGCCGGTACCTGAGCGCTGCTCTAAATTGGCTTCAGACCAGTAGGGTAAAAGGTGAACTGACATGTGATGCTTCCGGAGTCCTGGACAGGACCGTTTGTCTGTAAAAGCTACTGCATGTAAACGAAAATTGTGTTCAGACAGCAAGCTTGGCTTTCTCACTGACGACGATGTTTTTAACATTTAACAGATACCCTGACTGGAACCCTGAGTCTCATTCCTCAAAGAGGTAACTACTTTTTGATTACAGGTTGTTTTTAATTTGTTGCTATTATAAACATGTGGTAATTAATGCCATTAATTTTCCTGGTTAGCTCACCGGCAGGCTCTATTAGTGGTGTCATATTTTCATTATAAAATTGCGTGGGGTGCTTTTGCGTTCTTTTGTCCTAAGTTCATTTAAGAAGTGGCATAGTATCTAAAATTCTTTTACAAGGATGAGAGTACTGTCTGTAGAAAAGGCTGAAGATGGATATTGTGAGCAGTCATCCCTTGAACCTCCTAACCCTGCTTCAGTATTTTTAAGTTATTGGACGTGATGCAGTAGGAGCTGAGCGAGACTGTGACCGGTGTTAGATCACTGATTAAACTGTGTGAGTGATTTCTGACTGTCAGACTTAATAGATTTTTTCCAGTTAAGCCGCTCTTGTTTGCAACTTGAAACCTGTTTGACGATAGGCGTGCTGGGGTTAGCTCTTGTTTCACACTCTGCAGTCCGTAGATCCCTTGGGAAGCTACGGGATCACAAGTTGAAAAAACACTGGAATTCATGAACTCATGTTCTGTACTTAAAAATCATGCTGTTTACTGTTAATTTTTTTGAAAACACACCCTGTGGACTAATTCTACTTGGATCTCAGCAGGACTGGGGTATTTTACTGGTTCAGTGTTTGTACATGTTTCAACTTGCATACTAATAGGAATGATATGACTTTAATTTTGCTAGATTTTCCTGTGACTTTCTATTAATTAGTTTGACATACTTGAATATGTAGGTCAGGTTGATTTGCAGAGTGCATCTGAGGTCTCTCCATGTTAATAAACAAGGAGAAAGAAAACTTTAAAGAGAGAAACAAAAGGAATAAACTTTTGAAACTTTCATGGAGAGAATAATTATATTTCAAAACCTCAAACTGAAATTGCTCTCCAGTGCTGCTGATGTTACCAGGAAAAGGAAACAGCTCTTAACTGGAGTACCTTAATAAACTGGAGAAAAGTTTAATAGCACTTTTTTTAGTGAGTGATTTTCTGTGATTGCAGATGGGGCAAAAGTTATCTTTTAGGGTGGTGCTTTCTTAAATCCTTCCTGATGACAACACATCTCCAGCTAGGAGAGCTGGAGCTGGAGAGGGACTTTTTACAAGGGCATGTAGTGATAGGACAAGAGGCAATGGTTTTAAACTGAAAGAGGGGAGATTTCGATTAGATATAAGGAAGAAATTTTTTACATTGAGGGTGGTGAGGCACAGGAATAGGTTGCCCAGAGAAGTTGTGGCTGCCCCATCCCTGGAAGTGTTCAAGGCCAGGTTGGATGGGGCTTTGAGCAACCTGGTGTAGTGGAAGATTTCTCTGCCCATGGCAGGGGGGTTAGAACTAGATGATCTTTCAGGTCCCTTCCAACCTTAACCATTCTATGATTCTATGAACACAGCTGCAGGCTCTCGGTGATCACAGATGTCCAGAGCTGCTGAGTGCAGTCTTGGGACAAGGTTGATGAGCTGTTACCACTCTGGTAAATCACTTCAGTCTCTGCTTTTTAAAATTGCACTGGTTTATTAACACGTTTAAACGTTTTTATTTGGCACAGGAGTAATGGGTTTTACACGGATTTTTTAATGATGTTTGAAACTTGCTAATTAAGTAACACTGTGAGACAGTGGTAGGTGATGTGAGTTTGAACATCATTTAGGAGACCTGAGGGTTGTTCAGCTGTCCTTGTCTAGCTGCTGGCGAAAAGACTGGGCAGCAGCGGCTGCAGTTGCTTGTCATCCCCTTCTCCTGTCTGCCAGTTGTCAGCCCTCTCCTTAACCTGTTTCATCTCAGAGGAACTTTGTCTAGTTGAAGTCTTAAACAGTAATAATAGGGCTCGATGTGGTGACTCATTACGCATTGGTGCTCTAGATTACCTTTAACAAAGTGAGACGCTTTTCAGTTGAAATGTGAGCTTCTGTTTCATGTTGTGTTAAGAGACTTGTGTGTTTAGTTGTCCAGCATACAGTCTTCCCAGTAAACCCACTCGTACTGGATGTAAATACAACATTGGTTATTTCCCCGTGTTTCTGTTAGTTTTGCTACTATAATTACTAGTGAGGTGCTGCTTTCTGCCTTAGGCCGAAGGACATGCTGCATCAGTGGCTTCTTCCAGTTTCACATCTCAAAGGTGCTGTGTCTGCTCTTACCCGGTTTTGAGTGCTGGTACAGTGTATCTTTTGGCATCAAAGAATTCCATATGGGCTGAAAAATTGGACAAGTGGTTGGCCGTAACACACTGGCCTGCCACCTGACAAGCGCATTAAAAATGCTTAGGATATTTAAGCATATACTCTTAGCATTTTTCAGCTTTTCCGTTTTACTCCTGTAATGTGTCCTGTAAGGACTTTCCTATTCCTCAATACTTTCCATGTCTCTAAGAGGGACTATTTCTGTCATGGGTCTCTTCACCATTACTTCTTTCCATGTTCTTCATCAGTTTGACATCTATAGGTAGCATAAGTGTGCAGTGGATGTATATTTATGTAGTCCTCTCAAATCTCTTTTTCAGTCTCAGTCAGTCTTTTAGATGTTATGTCTCATGGTTGCTTACTTCCAAAGTAAATTTGGAAGAAGTAAGGAAAGCATCTTAATTCATTACTCTTTCATGTACGCTTTTCCTCTTCCTATTATTTTTTCATAGCACTGCAGCTTATAACTTCAGAGTTATCCTTGCAACTTTCTCGTGTTCCATGCAGGTTTTTCTCTCCAGTTTGCTTCTTTTCAATTCTGTCTACCTATCCTAAATTCATATAGCAAACATGTTACCAGTAAGTAACGAATATTTGTTAACAGAATTAGACTCTGAGCTTGGTCAATTTTGGTTCTTTTTTGCAGAAAGTCTGTTTCAACAAACTTGGGTTAATTATTCTTTTCTGACTTGTTAAAACTCATTATATGCCTTTATTCTGCTAGAAGTGCTGGTGACAGAAAAGAAAACCAGACCCCAAAGCGTCGTTCCAACTCTGCCAGTCCCAGTCCAAGACGTTCAAGGGTCACAGGCTCCAGCTATGTTCCACGCCGGTCACGATCACGATCCAGGAGCCCTGGCCGCTTCAGGTCAAGGCCAAGAAGCCGAAGCCCACGGCAGATGCGACGACTTAGCCCCAGACACAGGTCAAGGTCACCGCATCGATCAAGAAATCCCCTGAGAACTAGTCCTCGACGTCAGAGGTCTTCTAGTAATGACTGGTCATCAAGGAGATCAACCCGATCTCAAGGTAAAGGGGTGGATAGACGCTGCCAGATCGAAACTACCTTTAGTTTCAGGAAAACTGAGTTATTTCAAGAGATTGATCTGTCCAGCTGTCACCTAGGCATTTTTGTAGCAAAATTCTGTTTCTAAAAACAACTTTTCCTTTTGCTGTTGCTTTGAGAGAAGTATGCTTAGAAGAAAGTGGGCATTCCAAAAGATCTGAGTTTTCCTTAACCTAGTGTCGGGAGTTGGTTAATTGTATCCAACAACTGCTGAACAAGTGTCTGTTCCAAGTGTGCACAGTTTTTAAGACAGGAAGGATAGTCAAGAATTGAAAACAACCGAAGGTGGTTCTTCCTTCAGCATCAAAAAAGTGGTTTTGCAAAGGTGGTAAAGATGAGGAGAAGGAAGAGGCGGTGCTCAGACGCTGCGTTGAACGGAGGTGCAGTTTACAAGGAAAGCGCAGTGCTCTGAGATAACTTTGAGATGGGAGCATGGTACGTGAAAAACTTTCAATGAAATATCTGTTGGAACAGTTAAGTTCATTGCAGCAGTTTGTGACTCTCCGTTCAGCTTATTTCTTCCTCTTCGCAGTTTTAGGAAGTTTTGCGTAAACTCAGTCAGTTCCATGTAGATAATTTTGAGCTCAGTCTCTGACTGAAATACCAGTTTGTTTGGAGTATTTGTTTCTTTTTAAATTCTGAAGAGAAAAAAATAGAGGAATTTTAAAAGGTTGACTTTTTTCCTTTGATCTGTATACTTGTGGCTGTGTTGTTTGCATGCTTTCAGAAAATTAAGAGGTACTGAGCTCTTGTGGGAAAGAAGTCTAGGTGAAAAGCTGTGAGGGGGATGGGCAGTTTCAAAGAGATCTTCTTAAGGGTAAAATGCAAGCCATTGTAATGTAGAAGAATGAGGGGAAGAAGCAATTAACTAAAATAAAGATTTTTCACAGAAAGAAAGAATACAGGACATAATTGTTGTATCAGATCGTTAAAAAATAATTTAAACCAAAACATCAGCCTGTAGGATAAAGAGCAAGACAGAGTCGGGTACAGAATTTAGCAGAAGGCATCAAGATGGTAAGTACTGCTGTGCATCAGTATGTGAGGGGAAGATCAATGTCTTGAAAACTTTTCTTTTCTTACATTCCTTGACATGCAAAATTAAAGAGTCATTCTTTTGCCTCAGCCATTAGGATTTTTGTAGGTATCATTGCCAGTGTCATGCTGTCAGTCTAACTAAAAACGTCAAGTTACGCAACAGCACAGTGAAAATAGTGCAGAGGTTTATTATTATTTATAGACCATCTCTGCTAGAGTGTGATTAATTAAGGTTCTCTAACTTCAGTGAGTCTCGAGATTGAATCAGGAATGGGTGGTGAAACTGAAGCTGTAGAAAACCGAACAGGGATATATGTAAGTTTTCTTTTAAAAACAAACAAAACCCAGTTTGTTTTCCCTTCCCCTCACAGACAGAAGGGCAGCTCTGGAGGCAGTAGTGAAAAGTTTGGGACCTGGCTTTGTAGCAGAGTTCAAAAAACATAAGTCACTTCAAGCAGCTGGGCAAGGATCTTCGGGATCGCGAAAATCACCTCTCTCTCATGGACTCTTAGGGAAGATGCCTGGAAGTACGAAGAAGCCGCTGAAAACAAGTGCTTCTGCAAAGGCTTCGAAGAAAGATGTGCCTTCATTGCTTGGGTCAAGTTCTTCATCTCCTGAATCTGATGATTTACCCCAAAGCAAAGAAATGGAAGAGGATGAGGAAGACTTAGCCACAGGAACCAGTGGACCTCGTCCTACTCCTTATAATAGGGTGAGTTGCGTAACGTTTTTCTCTGTGGTTTTAAGAATTTGGTTAGTATCTCATTTCAGAGAGATCGCTTGGGGGAAGATTAGCCCTTCTGTTTGCTGATTCTGTGCAATAGATACTGCCATCTGCATGCGGAGATTTGCTGGCTGCAAGTGAGCACGGTAATTTTTAACAGATGTGAAGCAAAAGCTTTCCAACAGCAGAAAGAAATGTCCATCAAATTTGGGTCCTCGTTCTACTGGGCACTTGTTTGTATGAATTGTGAGTGATGAGCTGTGTTTGGAGGAGCTTGTTGTGTAAATAAAAGTAAAGGATAGGAGGCAGAAAGAGTTCATTTTGCCCTGTCAAGCGAAAAAAATGAGGCAGAGAAATCTGCTGCTGTTGTAAGAAGGATCTTAAGCCAGTGTTGTCTTAGTCCATCATACCGACTGTTTGAATCTCTTAGAAACACCATCTATAAATCAGATTGTATTTTAATTGTGGTAGGTGCAGTCACAGTCCTTGGTAATGCATAGCCTCTAGATGCTAAGCAAAGAGAATTTTTATTACAGATTCTTTTTTCTTCCTTTTACTGGACATGAGGTGGAAAGCATTTATTTTTGTTTTGCGTTTAATTTGTAGCTGTTGAGAGAGGAATTGCTGAGTTGTGGGACTGTCCTTCAAATATCCGATTTACCGGATGACGGCTTTTCAGATCAAGACATTAAAAAAATTGTTCAGCCGTTTGGCAAAGTTAGTGATCTCCTTGTACTTCGCTCTAGAAATGAGGTGAGTTTTCTTGTAGAAAGTTTTTGTGTCAGAATGCAAAACAAATTGTCAAGCAATTAAAAGATGTAGTGTTTGGATCCTCAGCTGAACATCGGATAAGGCTTCCTGAACAGTTTGTTGTTAAAGATCACACACGTAATCCTGGAATAGCTGGGAATCTTAACGCTATAAATTCAGTCTTCCTTGCTACCTAAGTCTTAGAGAAAGTAGGACGCTTTTTATAAAATACTGAAATCCAGACTTTTTCATCAAACCCTGCGTGAACTCAGATAGAGAAGTACATGCAGTTCTGTCGTGCGCAGATTTGCTAAGGAAAAATGGCAGCAAATTGTATCTTGTGTCTGTAATATAAATAAAGACTGAAAGTGCCATTTATTTTAGGCCTTCTTGGAAATGAACTACAAAGAAGCCGTGATAGCAGCTGTGAAATATGGCGAGACTGTGCCAGTACTGGTAAATGGGAAGCGTGTGAAAATAAGTGTAGCAGAAAAGCCAAAAGCATCTCCTGGGCAGGTAAGCAGCAGGTGAACAGTGTGATACCTCGTGTGCAGCTTGGTATTTTGCTCCAAAACTTGGTGTTCTCCAGAAAAATAGGTTTTAATAGTTTTAACGTATTTTTAATTTCCTTTTCATAAACAGCAGTGGAAAATAAATACGCAGATGCATGTCCTAATTCCAGTTCTCCATTTTTCTTGATTAAATTTGATATTTGTGAACAGTATCAGTTTAATAAACACCAAAAGATACAACCTATATTTTATATTTATACTCAATCACTATTAATAATTATTAATACTGTTTTTATATGTGTATATACAAATATATAAATAAGTATAAATAATGCAGTAAAAGTTTTTTCTTTCTCTTCATTCCAGGCCAAAAAAAATATAAAAAAACGGGCTCAGAATATTAAAAAAGTTGCACCAAGTACAAAGTAAGTTTTGCCATTACATATAGTAGTGTTTGTGATAACCATTGCAAACCAAGTGGGTTAATCTCTGTTTGGTTTCTTGTGTTCTACTGTTTTTGAGCTTTTGTAGCTGTTTTGATACCCATCAATTGTCTTTCAACCTGATTTTTCTTTATTTTTCTCCTGCCTGCTCATAATAGAAAAGGTCAGAACACTGCCACTAAGACCACTAAATCCATTCCAGGTGAGGTTTTGGTTCCCTTTTATCTGGTGATACCTCTGTTATTGCCTTCCCTCTTTGTTCTCATTTCTGTGTTCATATGAGTGCTTTTCTTAATAGTGCCTGAAAGCAAGGCCAGAGAGCTGCAGGAATATGTCTGGTTTATACTTTCAAATGTCTTCCTTTTCATGCAACCCTATCTGTCTTTATAAAAAACCCACAAAAATCAACCCTCAAGCAGCAATAAAAAAACCCCACCTTGGCCTGTGGTTCTATTCTATAATTTTAAATGTTTGCCCCATCTGTCAAAGATAAATGTGGCACTTTGAGCTCCATAAAACCAGTGTAATTCTTCAAGTTGACTTTAAGCCTAATGTGTAACGTATTTAATGTTCTCTTTCACAGTTAGTCCTAGTGCTTCCCGGTGTGTTATGTTCCTTGTACCTTCCAAATGCTTTTAAATTTCTGCCCTGGTCTTCTAATGATTGAGACAGAAATTATTTCAATTATTACTTGGTGTGGCAGAAAAACTTGTATGTCATGCTGTTAGAGAAGAACCTTTTTTTGATACTTCAATGAAAATGGGACAAAGTGCAGTAAATACATCAAAAGCCAATGAAACATAACAAAAATCTGGTGTTACTAAGACATTGGAAGTAACAGCCATGTCATTTTTTTGTTGTTGCTTATTTTATTGACTTTCATGAGCAATTTTTCTGAGCGAAGTTAGGGACCGGACATGAATTTGATGGGAAATTGTGCTTTTTGGAAATGTGGTGTGGTGTTGATTCGTTCATCAGCATGGTCACTTCTGAATCCAGTTGCCGGAATGGAATTAAGGTTCATGTAATAGTGTGTTTCAGAGCTGTCTCACAGATGGAAACAGTGAATTGTTTGTGGTTGTTTAAAAGAGGGAGAACACAAACTCTTTTGCAGGAGCAAGGTTTTCTCACCAGAATCCTAAACAAATTCACAAGACACTCTACTTCATGGCTTTCATTCAGTAGTGTGTTGGAATTAATTTAGTTTTAGGTTTTGGGATTTTTTTTGTCGTATCTATTGAATTTTTGCAGATTAAACTAGTTTTGTATGTATTTTTATACTCTTATTTCACAAGTGTAAGATTTAAGAAACAAGCATTTCTACTGACTTAACTTGGTTTGGATGTTTTACATAGGTAAAAAACAAAAGACTAAGAAATCAACGACAGGAGACAGTAAAATCAAGAAGACTTCAAACACTGCAGGTAAGACAAATGAGAACTTTCACTCTTTCCTCGGAAAACACTGGCAGGTGCTTTTCTGCCTTCTGCCCCCCACTTTCCAGAACAGATATTTAAGGTAGTGAGTGAGTCCCAGATTTTCACACCTTTTACTGGGCTTACCAATGAGGTAGGTTGTTGGACAGGCAAAGCCCCGTCCGTGTGCCTTGGGGCTTGGCTAATGCAGTGATTACCAGCGCTGTTAGGGGATGGAGAATAGCAAAGAATAAGGGAAAGGTGGTGAGTTTGGGGAAACTTTCACATAACCACAGCCCCACGGCCGTTTTGCCAAGCTGGAACACGCATTTTCTGCCCATTTTCAACAAGGAGCAGGAATTTATGTGATAGGAGGCCTCTGAATATCTGGCAGAAAAATGTATAGTGCAGTTCATTCTTCTTTTGCAAGTCAATTAGTTTAATATATTGAAATGAAGACTGCTTTTTCTATTCCCTGCTGTTACCTACCAGCAAAACCAATAGATGAAGACCTTCAGATCTTGACAGAAGCTGAAATGGAAGTCAAGGAAACTAAGCTGCCAGACCCAAAGAACATCACAGAAGGAGACAGAGTTACAGAGCCTGTGAAGACTGAGACTCAGTCCCAAGGAGTGACCAACCCTGCACCTGTACTAGGTAATTCTAATACAATAATGCCATTTTTAAGTTACTTTGCTAGTTGTAAGTAATGTGAAGTTTAACATTGTGATGTCGTCTTGAATTTATTTTTTTAGAGCAACTTGCACAGACATCTGAGGTGGCGGCGTCGGACTTGAATGAGTTTAATGAAGCTTTAATTGATCAAGGTAAATTGGAAACCGACAGGGTTTTTCTGATTTCTGTCCCAAACCTCTCTGCTATTGTGAACTAAATGAGAGTGCTTTTGAGGCCAGGAAATTAAAATGACAGAGGATATCAGAGAAGAAAATCTATGAGAATATGTTCACTGACTGAAACATAAACCAGCAGTTCATCGTGATGACTGAAGTGGCTAAAAAAACCCAAGATTTACGTCTTTCAGCGGACATAATATTGTTATGTTCAGTGTGACATGGAGACTTTCATTTACAGCTCATTAGAGCAAAGGATTCAGGCTTTCGCTGCGTTCTGTTTACAGCTCCACCACGAATTCTTTTAACCTCATTGCTTTACATTGCCTGCTAGAGCTGGCTTGATAAATGATATTTTCCCCATGTTTTATGACTGATTAGTAACAGACTTTGTTTTAAACGTAGCGTAAGTGTATGTTAATTCTCAGTTACTATGCATGTGATAGTGGAGGTATGGCAAGGTTGTAGTTGCTCAGCCTGTTAAGGTAGATAAAAACACTTTACAGTAGAAGTGATTCTCCTTTACCTGCGCTTGCCTATCCTGTGTGATTGCTGTTTCCCTGTTTCCTGCTGTGTGTATTTTTCTGAGCCTGTCCCATATCACTGTGGACTTGTCCCAGGAAAAAGAAAAAGAAAGATAGGGCACCTACACAGTCCCTGTGTGCCCACAAGAAAGTCTTATGGTTGTGATTATTCAACGGATAAGGCCTTGTTGTCAGCAAAGTGTTTGCATGTTAAGATATTTTAATTTTTTCTTTATCCCTACTTAAACCCGTTCTTTCTGGAAGCATTTGCATAACACTGTACGTATCTCACCAATGTCATTTGTCACTAAGTTAAAATGAAGAAAATTTCGTTTTTCACAATGACAGTGGTGATAAAACGTAATGTAGGAAGTTCTTAAAGCTCTTCTGTATTTAATGAAATCTGAACTACTAAACCCCACCCCTTTATTTTAGAAGCTACGATAATGACTACGAAGAGTGAAGAATCGACAGAACCAGCTAACAAGGTCGGTTGAAAGGTGCTTGAATCTGTGGAAGGTTTAAGTAAACGCTTGGGTGCCATTCCCAAGTGTTGGTGTGCTGCCTGAAAACCTCCGATTTAAGTCCCCTGCCTATTAATTTCTTGTGAGAAACAATGAATAGTGTCTTTTCTCCTTGCTGTTTGTGATTTGATAAACATCTAGCATTTCACTCTTTGGCTTCTTGTTTTTGCCTCGGAATTTTTTAGTTACACCAAAACTCCTTTATGCTCTGATCATCTCTGTTGCCCTCCTGTGGGTTTCTTCTCTTTAGATGCAGTATTTGCACATAAGTATTTGATGTGTGGGCATGTCGTGGATATAAAGTAGTGGCATAATTGTAGGGGGGTTTGGTTCCGTTTGAATTTCTGGTGAGGTAGCATGAGACAACCTAAGGTCTGTGCAGACTTAGCTTACATGTGAATACATCCACAATTAAGCAGTAACTAAGTTGATTATGTGACATAATTAGAGAAAAGGGCTAAAAAAAATGTTTATTGCTACTAAATCCTAAAAAGGTTTAAATGGTCTTTGGGTTTGAGGTAATTGCAGGTGTTATAACATGCTTTTAAGCAGTGTTTCATTCAGTTTAATGGTGGTTTTGCATAGTAAAAAGAAATGCTCTCTTCGGTAATATAGCAGTTTTGATTTAGAGTTGAAGAAATACCAGTAATACTTCCGTTTGTTTATAGGAACTTGATGATATATGTGTCGTTCTTATTTCGAACCTGCCTGAGAAGGGTTTTTCTGCTGAGGAGATTTCCAACCTGGCAAAGCCGTTTGGAGGACTGAGCGATGTGCTCATTTTATCATCGCATAAGAAGGTATCTAGTGGGTGTTTAGTGGTGTTTTGGCCCAGAGCAGCAGCACATGGGTTTTTAACAAATGTGAATGTGATAATATAATGCAGCATTGATGTAAGCTGCTTTTGATATTTTTTTTGGTTTTGTTTTCTTTACTTTAAAAGGCATACATAGAAATAAATAGAAAATCTGCGGATTCTATGGTGAAGTTTTACACCTGCTTTCCAATATCACTTGATGGAAATCAGCTCTGCATCAACATGGTGCCTCAGTGTAAGACTATAAAAGATGAAGTAAGTAATGAAATATATTGAAATTCTGGGGTACGTGATAACATGTCTGCACAGCGCAGGGTTTTGAATTTAAGCTGACTTTTATACACTGCCTGTTTTACACATTCTGATGGTTTGTCCGATTGGAGACTGATTCTGTTAAACGTCTTTTTGGGTCCTGGTCTTCTGATACAAGAACAACCCAGGTGTTAGAAGTGCTGATGCTGTCGATTTTAGTAATAAAGCAGAAGCTAAGAGATTGTTAGGAGTCACTGCCACTCAGCTGCTGCTAGTGAAGCTATATTTTACAGTTCAAATCTTATAATGTCTTGTTTTTCTGTTTTTTAAAGGAAGCAATATTTACTGCTATAATTAAAGATTCTGACCCCAAGGTAAGTTGCTAACAGTCTATCTTTTCCTCCACATACTATCAAAATATGTTACTTTAAATTGGAATGAGCTAATATTTCAGTATGAAGGATACTAATTGAATTGTTATCTAAGCTTTCTCTTGAAATAAGTGTTCATATATGTTTTCACGGGTGAGTGAGCAGGGAATAGAATGAGTAAATGTTCACTTAATTTAGCTCCATGATGCATGAAGTGAAAGAAATTAAACATTCAATAGGAGTCCTTTGAGACCCTCTCCTTCTGTTACGTTTTTTTCGTGTTCTAACAACAAGCTGCTGACCACTGTAGCTTGGAGAATATGCAGTGCTCGCCTGTATATAATGCCACGTGTTTTCCTGGTGTGTTTAGTAGACAGATGTTTTGGTTTAACTATCAAAATTACCTCTGTGCTTTGTTCAGTGTAGCGTGTTCCTTCACTTCACGCAGTGCAAGCTGGCAATTGATGTACAAAGCGTTTTTATACAGCGTAGGCAGGCAGAGATTAATGGAGTTATAGCTTTTATGTCTTCTGTGAGAAACATTTTCAGGGTATTCTTGCTAGAGGGTCCGTCCTTGGCTCTGAGTGTGTGCCTTGGGTTCTGAACAGTTGGCACGAGAACTTCACAGGAGTGACTTTAAGAACAGCGCTCTTGGAAGCTAATTGTATCTGTTTAAAAAGCGTGTTGCAAACAGCCCTGTCAACAATAAATCACTTTACAAGAAACCTCAAGAGGCTTGAATTTTCATTTGCAAATGTATCTGGGGGATACCTGCTTTCTCCTTATGACCATTGCTTGGCACTGACAGATGCATCTGAGTACTTAACTGCCAATACCCCTGCTGCCATAGCCTACTTAAGCTTCTGATCTGCTTGTGGTGGAATACTTATTTTCTGCTCCTGGTGAAGTCTTGAATAATGGAAGAAAAACATACCAGACCTGGAGGGCGGGGGGAAAAATCTCTTCCTTGTTGGGAATGAGTGTTGCATTTTGAAAAGACACACAGCTTTGAAGTATTTAAAGATAAGAGTTGTTTAAGATTTCAGAAGTCTACTAGTACCTTTGGACTTTGTGTCCCAGGGCCCTTCCCTTTGATACTGCACGAAGTACTTGGTGCCAGGGTTGAGTCTTTGGTTCTGCTGGTGCTACGTGGCTGATGATGGCTTTCTGTTTGCTGTCAGCCCACTCATATGTCCTACACCAGAATCCTTCCTGGTCAGAAGAGACTTCCTGATCTCCTTGACAGCCTGTCCCCATGATGGTGGTGATAACTCTGTTTGAAAACTAAGAAACACAAGAAATGATATTTGACCAAGGATCCTTGTTTTATTATGAACTAATCAAGTAAACCAAACTCTCACTTAGAAACCAGGATTGGAGTCTTTTGGATAGGCTTCTATGTCTTGACCGATTTATAATCTGACTAGATAGTGTCTGCTTTTCGAAATACTAAATTTTATTTAAACTTTAGCTACATTTTGCAGAGTTCCTTGACGGTACTTTCACTAGTTAGTTAAAAAATTTAAATGATATTAAGACACTCAACTTGATCCTTTCAAGTTTGTTATTCTTTACTGGCAGACATAGCTGGTTCTTTTCATGTACTGCACAGAGACTGGAAAATCTGATGTGAATTGGATGTGTGTGAATGCTCTTTTTTTGATAAGACCAGAGTGATACAGAAGCTTTCTGTGAGGCTTTTCTAATCTAGCTTGGTAGTTGCTAATAAAGTATGTTACAAAGTTAAAGCAAGTTTTGTCTTTGCTTTTCTTTAGGTAAATACTGAAACTATCCGTAATCAGTTTGTGCATCTTGGGAACTTGCCGGATGATGGATACAGGGAACTTGAAGCAGTTTGTGTTGGACTTCGATTTGGAAAAGTAGATCATTATGTTGTACTGAAGAATAAAAACAAGGTGTGTGTTTCGTTTATTTTTTTCCTAAGGTGCAAAGTACCATGTTAGGAAAAAAAATTTACAAAAAGTAGTTGTTTTTCATTTCGCAGTACCGAGAATGTTCTGCTAATGAGAGGTCAAAGTTTCTGACTCTTTCCCACTCATCCTGAACAAGAAAATTGTCTTATTTGTTGGGGGCAGTGGGAAAGGAAAAAACAGAAAAAACCCAAACAACTGACCAAGCTTTCAGGTGTTATCTAACGTGAACAATACAAGAGCAGTTTGATAAGCTCTGAAAGTAAAGCTTCCCAAAGGCTGGAAAAATTATTTACCTTTGACATTAGAGGTGTAAGTGGGAGAAAGATGAGTTCCCATTTTCTAGGAAACTTGGGGGAAAAATTATTTTGATATGAGAAGTGAAAATGTAAGAATTGCTGAAATTACTTTTTGTTTTGGGACACTTCAAAATGTAGTGACTGGATTTTCAATTTCTTTAATTTTGATATTGTAATTTTTCATGTTGCTGGTTTTGCACTTAATATTAGACTTTTATTTTATGAACTAAATTTAAGTCACGGTGTGTACATGTATATTTTAATGATTAAAATGCAGTTGTGCTCCCGTTATTATGAGCTATTTTAAGTGTCCAGCTGCTGATAAACCATAAAACAGGTGAGGAAGCTTTTAAGAAAAATTATTTTTCTGTAGCCAGGAGGTTGGACACGTGTGGGTAGGGAAGCTTCAGGCTCCACTGTTTTGCGATGTAGTTATTTAGTTTTAAAGATAATTCCAAACAGGAGAGATCCTTCTGAGAGGCTGAAGGAAGAAAGAGTCCACTGTCCTCCATATGAAAGAACGTAGGATTTAATTAAAAAAATGCTGCTTACAGCTAATATAAAATGAAGATGTTGAAACCCTTCAGGAATACGAGCTACCCCATGTTATACCAACCTAATTTGCTAAACTTGTTCTGCAATACAGAAATAAGATAAAGTAACAGTTATTTGAAGTTTGTGCTTTGTTTTCTTGTAGGCAATTCTGCAGCTGGATAGTGCCAAGTCAGCCAAATCAATGTACACCTTCCTGCAGCAGTATCCATATAACATGGGTGAGCACACGTTGACCTGTACATTGTCACCCAACGGAGAGTCTGCTGAGGTAAGATTTCTTCTTTTCAGTAATACATTATTTTTGTGGAATAGAACAACCTTTCCATGAAGAGCAATGAACAGTGATGATGTCACTATTTCCTTCACTATTTGCTGTCATGGATGAGAGTGAAAACTGTGCGACAGCTGGGACCAGGATCAGCTAGTCTGCGTTCTGGGATGTGGCACCGGTGTGAAAGGATGTGTTGATGTTTGTCTTCCTTTTGGATCTTTCTCTGTTTTACAAACATATGGAATCTCTTTCATCTCCACCAATGAAAATGTTTCTTAGTGAAAGATGAAGAGAAAAAGCTAGGAAGGAGGAAAGCAACTCTTTCGTACTGGTTAGAAAAGTATTAATAAGTGAAATCAGTAGAGGTTTTTTGATGTAGTTTGATCCATCTTTAGCCGTTCATCTGCTTTAGTCCTCTTGATTCCAGACTCAGTTGTTGTGTCAGCACTGGTTTGTGCGCCCGCAGCTGCTTCCATCTCTCTGAAGAACGAAATGACTTGCAGTATCGAGCAGCTCCCAGTTTGCTTCTGGTGACTTGCTGAAGGAGCAGCAAGCTGCAGCAGCTGAGCACCGGAGAGAAGGGGGCTTTTAATGCGTGCTGCATTGGACAGATAAAGAGCATTAAGCACGAAACGCGAGCATTAGCCACTTGAGAAGCTGTAACACTCTTAGCAAAGTGCAGAACGTAAATCCAGACGTGGTCCCCCTCCCAGGGTGAAGGTAAAGTGGTGTTGACTTGGCGCTTGAACGTGAGGATTTTTTATGTCAGTAGTTCTGCGTACGCTCACCTTCTCATTTTTCAGTTCCGTTCTGGTGTTCTGACCCAATAAATTAGTTGTAGTATTTGTCCAGTGATCGACTCTCCATCTCTTGCCACATCTTCCAAATTATGCTTATTGTAGCGGTATGTAGGTTGGCTTTTATTCCTCTGAATTCCAGCTAGATTTGTTCTTCAAAATTCACCTGTAATTGAGAGAACAGAGACCAACTAACTGGTTCAGCGTGAACTGTACACAGTCGAGACTGAGACCAAAATGTGCATAGGGCTTCTTTGTTTTGTTTTATTGGTTTTCTTGCAGATTTTTTTTTTAGTGATGGTCCAGATGAATTCCATTCTTGGAGTTCTCATTCCCTGTGTGCTGCTGTTCCTTTTCAGTGGCATGACTTTGGGATACTATTCAAATGAGGATGTGCCTGGAAGGACAGGGCATCTTAGTTTTTTCCCTTCGCTTTTATTCATCACAGGAGAAAGTTTAACTTCAGATGCCTAAAGATAACAAGGACATCTGTCCATTACTTCAACAGGGAGGAAGAAGAGTAATTCAGACATGTGCTTCTGCTTACCATGCTGACACAGCTGTCAGTATTATTTGCACCAAGCATCACAATGAATTTTAGTTTAATGAAGTTGTGTACTGATCATTGACTTGTATCATAGTCTGTTCTCTGTTGTTCTGCTTTATTGAAAAGCATCCATATCTATGAAGTCTGTAGGGTAACTGCGTGGTGTTCAGGATTCATGTTTTTAAAGAGATTTTAGGTGTACGTTTCTGGTAGGGCAGTAGTTGTTGAGTTGCATCTGCGATGATTTAGGACATACAGATGTGAGCTGGGCCTATGTGTTTTTCAAGCGGATTCGTCATGCCCCTTTCCAAGGAAATCAGCAGTTACTGTGCTTGTAAAACCAGTTATTGACTTTTCTCTAAGTGTGATTCTCTGAAATGGCTGCAGAGGTTTGGTGACCAGTCTGCCTTCCTGACGCTTCCCGCCCCATCGTTCTGGGCTTAAGGGGCGTAGTTTGTTCATTGGGAGCGACCCTCCTGTTGAAGGTTTCTGCTAGTCTGGAGTCAATATATGTGATAGTTTGATGGGGGGGGGTGTTCTGGTGGCAGGAGAGGGGATTTGCTCCCTGTGCCACCAGATCTGAGTCCCATCCCCCCCGGGGGAGGTTGAGCCAAATCGGCGCCTCTGCGAATTGCCCTATTTAAGTTGGGACAAAGGGGCGGGAAAGGGCTTTTTGCTCAGGAGCGAGGAGAGAGCAGGAGGGCGCGGCCCTCGCTCCGGCTCCCGGCCGGGCGGCTGCCCGGGCCCGGGCCGGCGCCATGTGCTCAAGATGGCGCCGGGGGAGCCACATGGGGGGGGGGACTCGGGAAGCGCCCCGCTCCCGGGGTGCCCGCCGGGCCGAGCTCCTCTAGAGGAGATTAAGATCTAAGAGAAAGCAACCACAACGACCAGGTCAGTTAAGGATGGAGCAGGAGGAGGTGTGCTGGAGCTGAGGCTTCCCTTGCAAATCGGTGTGAGATGGCAGGCGGCCCCCCTGCAGCCAGGGTGTACTCAGCGGAGCAGAGACCCACTCGTGGCCCATGGAGAAACCCACGTCGGGAAGGAGATGCCTGAGCCCAGGAGAGGTCGTGGAGCAGGGGATGCGTGACCAGGTACTGTTAATAATGGGGCATGGAATGCACGACGAGGTCGTGGAGGCATCTGGAGTCCGTGGGACGACCCACGCCGACGCGAGTGGCAGCAGCTCCCTAAGAGGCCGAGACTGGTAAAGCCCGAACTGGTACAATGGGGAAGAATTGCAATCCTGCGGGCAGGACTCACGTTGGAAAAGTTTGGGGATTTTTTTCTTCATGAGTAGGGGATCCACCGAAGCAAGGGAAAAATGGTGTAAAGACTCCTCCTCCTTTAAGAAAGGAGCGGCAGTTAACAACATGGATGAACTGACCTGCGCTCCCCATTCCCTGTCCCCCTGCGCCGCCGGGGGGGGGTTGAGCCAGGAAGGAAAGGAAACGGGGTGGGGAGGTGTTGTTTTAAGATCTGGCCTTGTTGTTCTCTTTTCTCCTCTCAAGTAACCGGTTTCGTTCCCTTGTGTCTCTTGTTTAGTAACTGTTAATAAATTGTTTTGTTTTATGAAGAAAGCCTGAGTCATGTTTTGCCCGGGACCATGTTTGGTGGGTGCTCCCTCTCGGTTCTTGTCTCGACCCTCAGTCCAAAAACCACGACAATATAATAACACTGAAAATGCTTTTTAATTACATATTTGATTCAGAGAAGGGGTTTAACTTTCCCTCTGACCTTTGCATCTCTACCAGATGAGTGTGGTGGTGTGGCAGGGAGTAGGGCAGGGTAGGGTGGGCTGGTGTGCATCCCTCGGGGCCTCTGCTGCAGGGTGGGCACCCTCTGGGAGTGAAGCACCGATAGCTCAGATTTGGTGGGTGTGTAGGGTGCTCTTTTCTCATCTGCTAGATGCAAGAGCCTGGATGAGATGCTCCAAGAGTGTTTCTCTTTCTCCTCTTCCCTATTGCAGGGATGATTCTGCCCATTGCTGACTCTCTGCATGGGACAAAATATGCTTTTCTTCTGAACCGCTTTATTTTGTATTTCAGTTCATGTACTGAACTTCAGCTCATTTTAAACAACATAAATTATAATTGTGTTTGATGTCAGAGGCATTTAAGAATAATGTCTTTTATAAGACTAACTTTGTAGCTGAAGAAAATAACCAAATCTTCAGGCTTATGAGTTTTTTCTCGAGTCTAGAAAATGTGAGTAATAAGTTCCCTTAGCAGCAAAAAATAAGCGAAATATCATTCATTAAAGTGCTCATGCTAAGGAATGTCTGTCAAGGATGCATTGTGGGAACACTTTGTGATTCAAATCCGCTTTTTGTAGCCGTTCCCTATATCTTGTGTAGCGACAGAATAACATGCCTTTGTCACTGTAAATGTTTCATCAGAGCAGAGTTCCATGCTGACAAAGAATGGCATTCACTCTCTGTTTTCAAAATAGTATTTCCTTCCAGCTGCACACTTTGGGTGGTACAAAGCGCTTGTCTGATTTAGAGAGGTTGGCCAGCCAGAGGGCAGTAATGATGCCAGTGGCATAGTAGAGCAGTAATGTAAGTGCTTGCTTAATCACCTTATAGTTCTGTTTCTGTAATTTTTGTTGGTAATGTCTGAATTTAATACTGCTGAAATAACAGAAATACGGGGAAACTTGTGTAATGGTGAAGGAGAATGTGCAACTGGAATACAGAACTGTAGAGCATGGCTGCAACTGGTGTCGTTCTGATCTTTGTCACTGCGACCGTCGCGGCTTTTGCACAAATGCTAAAATAAGTCTGTACTTCAGAGATATGCTTCTAAACTTTCTGTATCTGAGGTGGAGAGAAAAATGCCTGGTCGTACTGATAAGAGGGAAACCTGAGTTTTTTCCATCTATTGTTCTTCACTGCCCTTTGAGTCTATTACCCGTTGTCCACCTTCTTGTTACGTTGCCAGAATCTGTTATCTGCCTTGGTACTATAGGAACATTAAACTTGTAGCTCTGTTTGCCATAAGCTATTTTCTCTAGAAGCCTTTCTCATTCAGAAGCTCATCAGAAAGTCGCTTTTAATTAATTATAACATGTTGAAATTGCTTTTGGCACTTACCTCTGGAATAAATGTTTTTAGAAAGGGCAAACTGAAGGCTTTTGAATTATGTGCATAAATAAAAAATTAAAGTGAATTCTATGTGCACCGAATTTAGCTGATGTTCTTCCTAATAGTGATTGCCTTCAGGTTAGTTTGTAGAGTGCCTTCAGAAAAGAGATATTTCAACACTGAGTTTTTAAAGTTTTGAGGGTTTTTTGATTGCTTGGACCTGCACTACTAACTGTGATAGCTGCAGAGCTTGGATGGTTTGTGGTGGTCTTTTTCAGAAGACGTTATTTCATTTTGGGTTTATTCTACATAACAGAAAGAAGAAAGGTGTAGTCATCCTACGAGAAATGAATACTACATGAGCAGGTTTTAAGGAATAGGAACTGGCCTTGGGTTTTCTGTAGATAGTTTCTTCACTTGGAATATGATTTTTCTTTAGAAAAAGTGTGACTCTGTTTTTCATATAATACTTACTGGTCACGCAAACTGTATTTACCCTGAGCTCTGCAGCCGTTAGCATCTTCGCCAGTACAGGATAGAAGATGCTGTCTGGGAAAAGATGCATTTAACCACCTCCGTTCTCCAAATATATCACAGACTAAAAGCTAATTCTGCTCAAAAACACGACAGCTTTGAAGGAGGGACGAGCGAAACCATTCATGGTATGCCGCATGTTCTGTCTTGCAGACTTTTAGTAAAATCTCTTACACTGCCATGCACTTTTATTTTTCATCTTACGAAATACGTGTTCTGTGGGGAACAGTTTTAGAGCAATTTGCTGTCATTTGATCTTTCAGGTGACACATGCCTAAATTTGGGTTCGTGGTGTTATTAATTAGCTGGGTTATGCAAATTCTGTACTGATGCCTCTGAAAGTCATAGATACCGAACCTTGATTTTTGCCTTTCAGTCTGAAGTTGTGAAAAAAGAAGTGAAGAAAGAGGAACCAAGCAAAGGAAGGTATGCTTTTCAAGTATATAAGGGATTTTTATGTATTTATACTGTTCATGAAATGTGTTTCCAAGATTAAGGAGGTTGCTGAGCCATCTGTCTAACTAAGCTTGATGAAAAGGCCTGCTGTGAGATCCATCAACTGTTACCTGCTGTTACTTCTTTCAAGCATTTGTGTGTTCTGTGTGTGCAGGACGTGTACTGTACTGCTGTAAAGTTTGTGAATTCTTTGAAATGTGGGGCTTTCAAAGAACATGGACAAATGGGATGAATCTTGTTTTCTGTGTAGTTCGTTGAGTTGTTATTGTTTTACTAACTATGGCCAGGATTTTACCACAGGTCCTGGAAAGTGTGTTTGGAAATACGTGTTGGTAAGACAATTTTTTTGTTGTATTTAACCGGGAAGTCATTGCTTTATTTTGTCCTACGGTGCTTTCCTCTGTCAGAGCACCTGGCTCTATTGTTTCTGTTTCCAAATGCTAAAAATAAACTGAAACTTTCTTGTTTAACTAATTAACATTAACTTTGTGCTGTGATACAGGTCCCTGAATTGATTTAAAAATGTTTAGATACTTATTAACATCAGAACCTAGAAATGGGAAATGGTGGTTTTCGTATGTTCCATTTAAATTTGTTTTACAGACATTGCTTGTAGCAAAATTACTAATTGTGGAGTAACTATTTGTTGGTTTTAGTCTTGATTGTGTTTTTAATAAATGGATAGATCATTATGAGAGTTCTTGTTAACAAATATGACTTAAAACACCTTCTGTGACTCATCCATATTTCTTGATAAGTTTTATAATTAAAAAAAAACCAAACTGTGTAATAATGGTCCTAAACTTCAATTTCAAGTAATGCCATTATACTGTAGTTTATCTTTTAACTATATGTTACTATATTTTCAAAAAGTGTTTCTTTCAAGAGTAAAGCTAGATATTCCTAACTTCATGAAACTTCTGCTCAGGCCCTAGTCGATTTTGGAAGCATTTATTTTCTGAACTGTCTCTGACTCACAGGTAGGCAGACGTGCAGGCAACCTTTTTGGTTCCAGACTGGTGGGCTTTAGCTAGCAGTGGTAATTAATCAAAACAAGTGACTCTTGCATCAGTCCCAGGTACTGCCCAGCATCCTGCTGTGGCTGGTGAACTGAGGGGAAAATGAATGTTTTCCCCTACAAATGACAGTACACACCACCTCCTTGTCTGAAGCAACTGTCTTCTTGTAAGCCTTTGTGACCTGACCAGTTATTCTTTTGAGTTACATTTTATGAGAAGCAGAAAATATCTTCAGTATTATTGTATATGGGAAGGCCTTGTCACGTGTTTCTGGGGAGGGAAGAAGTAGTAGAATTTGGGGAGCAGAAGGGGCTGCCCTCTTGGTTGACTGGGATTATGAGGTGATCTTGAAAAAACTTTGAAAGACTTCTGGAAGCTCAGTTGTTGTCCATCCGAGTAGGTAGTTCATCTGACCTTGCGGCTGAGGTGACCAACATGTTCACCTGAACAATTCTGCTCTTTTCAAGGATGCTGATGCATTTTGTTGGGATTTGTTTTCCTCAGCTAAACCAGCTGAAACTTTTCTTGGCCAGGTTGAGACTCAAGGACCATCCCACTGCTCCTGTTAATCCTGAGCTGATGTGTAGGAAGTAGGTTGTGCCTCCGTTGTGACACAGGCTCTGTGCTGGCATTTCCAGGACTGAACTCTCCCAGCCTTTCCCTGGCTAACTCAGGCAGTAGTGGCTGCGTGTGGCAGTTATGCAGACACATACTGTGCAGAAACCGAGCCCCAGGTATTGTCGGTTTTGCCCTCTACACTAACTTCTGTGCAGGCAATCAGTCTTGCAGGTCCACGTGCTGTTTCTTTCCCAGTGCCTAACAGGTCTTTTAAGCATTACTTGGAGCACCTTCATGCTTCATCAGGCTAGCTCATGGTTATCTCTGCGCATCACTGCCTCTGCAGAGCTCTCCTTCCACTGCTTCACAGTCCAGTTTGAATCTATTACTGTATTGTGAAGAGCAGCAGGGTTTTGTCGAAGGCACAGAGTGAGTGTTGGCATGAAAGGAGACATAAAGCCCCGAGGATTCAGAGACTAATACCTCATCTGAATTGTGTAGAGGATAATACTCATGTATGCTACTCACTGTACGCTGTGTAGTTAGCATATGGTTCCAGCGTTCACTGACACTTTTCCATTCTTCATGAAAACAAAATAAACGGAGGCTAAGTGGGGGGTACAGTTTAGCAAGGCACTAGAGTTTCTATTTAATTAAGCTTTCTACACACCAGTGACAAACCTGGGCTGCGTTTCTTGGCTTTGTGCTCTGAGTTATCCAGGTAGTATTTTGCTACGCAGACACATGAGACATGAATCTCACTGGGATGTAGAATGCTCAAGTAGAAGAGAAGATTAGCTGAAATGTTTTTTGCTGTTGGAACACAAACAATGTTTAATCGATGTCAAAATATCTTCTGTGTTGCGACTGAGTAAACCGCTACTGTGGCATAGAAAGCAGATCAGCCCTGACTGCTTAAATACTCATGAGGCACATGTACACCAAAACATTTGCAAATAACAAGTTTAAGTTGCTTACAGGTCTCAGAAGCCTGTTAGAGATGAGCGTGATGTTTGAGTGAGTGAGGCTGCTTTGCCTTCACAAGGCTTTGGTTACTGTGAGTTGAGCCGCTTGGGCTTTGAAGGAGATTCCCGGCATTTTTCTGGAGCACACAGGCTCTGTGGCTTCTGGGAGGGCTGCCTGCCAGCCGCACAGTGCTGCAGGGCTGCTGCTCTGCTTGGGGAGCAGTGTCCTCGTAGTGTGCCGCAAGCGTCCATCTGATGCGTGGTCATGACCTAATACATCTATGCCAATTTTAAATTGGTGTTGTGAAAGAGCTTTTGAAGCAGAACTCGTATCCCTTCTTCTCTCTCCTCTCGCGTTTTGTAGCAGCAGAGGACAGTGCCCTTGGGTCCAGAGGAGACCTTCAAGATCAGTGTTTTTATTGTGCTTGCATAGCACAGATGTTAACTGAGTTTGCCTGTTTTCATCTTTCTGTTGGCTCCATGCATTGTGTCTTCGTCTATTAACCTTTGCATCTGGCCACTTCGAGACTTAGCATTTCCTCCAGTGCTGAGTTCCATTTGATCTGGCCTTCCATTTTCTTGCTCACATCATGCTAGGAGTACCACCGAACTGCCAGACTTCTCTTATTTTTTCTCATGCAGGTTTACAGAAACATGCACCCTTTATTCGTGTACGTAGGTTCTGAGAAACCATAGTGCGGGCAGCTCCATTGTGCGTAACCACTGATTAATTACGTGTGTTTGCTGCTTTTGGGTTTGTCTCGACACTTAGCGAGATTGTCAGCATCAGTCTTTCGGCACCTTTCCATCTGGAGATGCCTGAGATGATGTGATGCTGGTTTTCTCGAGTTCTGTGGGAAAGGGGCACAGATATCTCTAACTTCAGTGTCTGTCAGGATCATCTGTGGAGGATTCTTTCCTTCAGAGAAGAATAATGAGCTTGCTGTAACTCATGTTCTCTGAAAAGTGCTGTCTTCTGCATTGCCATCTCGGGCTTTATTACACTGGGAGCTGACAGGGGGATTATACAGTGAAAATAGAGCCTGGCCAAAAGGAGCCTCTGTGCACGTGTTGTGTTCCCTGCTATTGTGTGAGGTCGATGCTGTTTAAAAACAAAGTGACTCCTCCCTCCCCTCAAACCTGAACCAAAACCAACCAAACAAACTTCAGGCTCCTGGCTACTGGAATCGTTCTCTAGGTTGGTGACTGCAGAGTCTGCAGTCTTCAAACATAAAACTATGGTAATTCCTTTGTACAGGGAGACTGAAGCTTTGTTTTCGCTGTATATATGCTTTCACAGTCTGCCTTGCATCAGGGGACCTAAATTTTAGGTGTTCTTGCCAGCGCTGAGATCACAGGACACATCTGAGTGAGTGTTACCTTGAGAGGTCTGACTACAAGTAATGTAATTCGAAGTGTAAGAGGCTTATGGTGCTGAGGTGAATTAAACAGAAGCATAAAACTAATCAGCGATTTGCCTCCATGTTTTTAACCATTTTAACACTGGTAGGCTAGATTTCCGAATGCTAAGCACTAATGCATCAGGAAATCCCCCACCATTGGCGTCAAGAGGTTACTGGTAACTGTAGAATTCTCAACATAGTTTGATTTCTTCTGTTTTTTTTAAATGCATTTAGCTCTGACTTGAAAAAATATCCAGAGGGATCAGGAGTGGTGCAAACAGCAGCTGCTAATCCTCCAGTAGAGCCTAGTGTGGCAAAGAAAGAACCCATTTCCATCTCTAATGTCAAAGACGAGATGTCAGCAGTACAGATAGAGCCCTCTGAGTCCCATCTTGAAAGAGCAGTAAGGGAGCCCGCTCCAGGACTGCCAGAAACGTCTGTGGAGAAAGCGAACGCTGGAGTCGAAGCTCCTGTGACATCTGTCAAATCTGCTGATACCGAATCATCTGAAGCAAAGTCAGAAGAGATGCTGCTGCCTCCTTCCAGTCTGGAGAAGGACAAGGTGGTTAAAGATAATACTGAACCGGAATTGTTTGAACCTGCTGTTGTACCTGCATCGGAGAAGGAAATTAAAGAGAAAGATGAAGAGTTGTCTGCTCGTGCCATTGAACCACCAGAAGAATCATCCGAGGTGGGCAAGGCTGAAGATGTGCCATCGCATGGTGCTGTGAAGCCGGCAGCGCAGGATGCTACAGGGACCGTCCCTGAAGCGGTGCCCCCTGACTCTGATGCAGCTTCAGTGGAGATGGTGTCATCTGTTGTCACACAACCAACCAACAAGTTGGATGCTCCTGACAAAAATACTGTTTCTGATGCTGTAAAAACTGAACATGAAATGCCCGTAACTCGGACAACAGAGAAGAAACCTGCACTTAAAACTGAAGTGACCCTGGAGAAGAAACTGAATCTAGCTGGAGCAGATACAGAGCTGAAACCAGAAGAGTCTGTGCTCAAAGCTGGAAGAGCTGCGGAGAAGAGCCCTGAAAAGCTTTTGGTCAAGACTGGGGCAGAGACAGAGAAGAAACTTGAAAAATGTGTGGCCAAGGTTGGGGCTGCTGTGGAAAATGCTGCAAATGCTGTCGATGAGAGCAATGAGGGAAGTTTAATCAAAGCACATCAAAATAAAGGAATAGGACCAGCAAAAACTGATGAAACTCGCAAAGCAATTACATTAAACTCCTCTTTATCCATCAAGGAATCTTCCTCTGTCGGTAAAACTATTTTAAAGGCGGTGGTGTCTCTTGCGGATATATCAAAGTCAAGGGTTCCAGTATGGAGAAATGAGCCTTCCCTGTGTAAAGGAGGGGAGCAGAAAGCTCCTTCGAAACCCGAGACCCCAGGCCAAGCTGCGGTGGAGAACAAAATCGCATCGAAAGAAGAGGGTCAGCCGCAACTTGGTAGCAGCCAATCGAGCCCGGGAGACGGCAGTGGCAAATGTAAAGTGAGCAGAAGTTCTGTTGTTGATGGAAAGGGAGACAATGGGAGGAATTCATCTCAGCAAGAGAAGGACTCACGAGTGGAATCTAGGGCTAGTTCAAAACAGTCTCAAGAGGGAGAGAGTAGATCATCCAGCGTGAAG
Source organism: Tauraco erythrolophus (assembly GCF_009769465.1). Taxonomy (NCBI): domain Eukaryota; kingdom Metazoa; phylum Chordata; class Aves; order Musophagiformes; family Musophagidae; genus Tauraco; species Tauraco erythrolophus. The sequence goes on from NC_141469.1 coordinate 20,875,284, forward strand.
AAAGACAACAGCAGCAATAAGGTGAGGAGGGCAGGAAGGTCCGGTTCAGTATGCCTGATTGGTAACTAACTCCATGCTTCTCTCAGATGTTGAGTATGGGACGCTGAGATTATGTTCCCCTTCCCTTTTCCATAAATCACTCAGCTGGTGTGGGCCAACAGACGAGTTGGAATAGCGAGATGGCGGGCAACCAGTTGCTTTTAGATGCGGTGTGTGCAACGCAAGTATGTAACTGGTTTGAAAATGCTGCTTGGAAAGAATGGCAGGAAAATATTTTTGAAGTGAGTCTTTATTGAGTGTCATAATTTTATGTTCCTGGATTAGTTCTGAATGGGAATTGATAAGCTTTATGTCCTTTTGTGAGCTGATACTTGCTTTCTCAAGTCCTGCACAGACACTGGTTTCTGAAAAGAGGCTACTAAGCAAGATATGACCTGTGACTTGTTGCCAGAGACTCTATGCCTGGACTCTACTGCTGACCGTTGGCTTAGTTCTGTATTTGCCAAGTATGTGATCAGAAGCAGCCATCTGGACAACTTAAAAAAGTTCATTAAGGGAAAAAATAGCTGATTTTTTAATATTGTTTTTTTCTCTTGTGGGCAGGTTAGTTGGTTTAACTGATTTCATGTGAATTTTGTCTCATTTTGCAGGCTGCTGTTGGCGGCAATACTAAAACTTCAAAAAATGACACTAGCAACAGTGCAAAACAAAAGGAGGTAAGGATGTAACTATAAATGAACTTAAAGTCAGATTATCTTGAAAGCATGTGTGTATGTGCACTAATAATCTTTAGTGTCCTTCCCTGGGGATTTTTTTTTTTACTACCAGTTGTTAACAGTCTACGAGCATAAAGCTGTAAAGGCAAGTAATTTGGAAGAGAAACTTAATTCAGGAAGTGAATGTTAAGAGGAGGTGTTTTTTGGTCTCGGATATCATTTGTTTGAGAAAGAGTTAATTCATTGGATCTCCACCTGCCTGTATGAGATCTTTATTCATCATCACACTTATGAGAAGAGGAAGGAAGGCTGAAGTCTTCTACCTCTTCACAAATTATTTTTTACGACAGGAGGTAGTCAGAACATCTCCATCCATGGCACCTCTTCCATGCAAAGATATCTCCAGCAAGTTCTGCAGAGCAAGGATTTCTGTACGGTTTTGGTGCAGTGTTGGTTTGAAGAAGAGCTTGGGAGCCTGTAGGCTCAGCTGCTAAAGAGTGTGTTTTTATTGGAAGGCGGAAAGAGATGCCCTCTCTCTTAGATACCTTGGGCTTTGGGAAAGAAAAGCAGAAGGAAGGTAATAAAAATCCGTATTGATGAGTTAGGAGAAGGTAGCGTTACAGGATCCAATCAAAGATCTACCAGGTAAGTAGTGGGTCCCTGTGGGAAAGGGATTTCTGAGATAAAGTTGGAGACCTAAATCCTTTTATTAATCAGAATCCACATAAACTTCTTGCATCATCAGTGTGTCTGTGAAGTTAACGGTAGGAATAGTAATAGAGAACACTTCCATATCTGATGTTCCAGATGTGTGTGTTAATCTCCAAGAGGAAATTCTGCACCCTTTGAAAAAAGACTTTGTAATGTCAATTACTTCTTCCTGCTTTACTCTTCTCTGTTAGGCAGCTGATAAGAATCAAGATCTGTGTTCTCCTTTTTGTGGAAAAAGGAATACAGTCATGTTTGATTTCAGTTAAAATGTAACCAGATACTTTCTTTTCCTTTGCTGTGCCCACCTTGCATTAAATATTCCTCAAGTTTCTGCATCAGAATGTGGGTGGAGGCACACATTATTCCTAGTATTTGTTAGCTTTTTAAAAAAGAAAGGGAAGAAAAGGCATGTAGCCTTTGAATTTCAGATTACTTTTTCTGCTGGAGGACTGTTCTTAGTATTTCTTAGCTGCAGTCTTACTCCCTAACAGAGGAAAGCTCATCTTGCCTTGGCGTTCTGCTTTGACAGGATTTTTTTCACTCTTAACTGTATTAGATACTGAACAGTATTTGATGATAGGATGGCATATTATGGGAGAAAAAAAAATTAAAATCGTTTATTGAAGAAATTGAGTGCACAATTTGAGGTGGAATGCATATTTGGATGCATTTTACTGCCCAAAATTAATTTGTACTTCAGGTACCCATCTTATTCACCTTATCCCACCATCCTGATTATAAAAGCATGGCTGTTCTACAGCTATCAAAGTACAGTACTCTGTTCCAAAAACATGACTGCTGTCTACTCAAATAACCTAAAAGTAATTTGGATTCACTCAGTCTTTTAACTGATTAACTGGATTCACCCAGTCTTTTAACTGGATTCAACATCTATCCATACATCCTTCTCCAGACGCTCTCAGCTACATATGACATTAAACTGCTGCTAATTCTTTCCGGTGGTCCTAGAATAAGTTGTGTGAGCCCTGATGGAAGCTGGCATGGTCAAACTGTGCAGGGACTGAGGAGTTTTAAATACAGGACATGCTCCAGTAAGAGCATGCCACTGACATGGGAGAATTGGAAAGTGGCAGACTCTGTCACCTTAAACATAAAAACACAGTAAGGTGTTTGCCAGAAAGCTGGAGCTTGTCCCCAGCCCCTGATGATAGGCGGCTGGCACAGGAGCAGCAAGTCTGCCAGGGCGTTTGTGGGGTTAGTCAGACCTTACCAGAAAGGAGAACATTATCACCTTGTACGTGTTGAAGAGAAATGAAGGGAGGTTCCAGTACTGAGAGCCCTTTCCTGGGCTGGAGCGTAGGGCCATCGGAGAACCTCTCTAAAACCAAGGTGATTGTGAGGAGACTGAAACCAAAGAAGCGAGAGAAAACAGTGAGTAATCATCAGGACACAGAATGACTTGGCTGGGTAGAAACTTCGAAGGTAGTCTCCTGTTTTGTAGCAGTGGCCAACAGCACATGGTTAAGCTTCAAAGAGAATGAGGTGTTGACACAAGATAATAGTATTTTTGAAGAGTACTCTGGAGATACTCACATTTCCACTAGTCTTCCTGCAAGTGAGTGCAGAATACACTGTGTGTTCAGGGCATCGGCCCAGTTCTCTTAATATACATAAACTTTGTCTATTCATCCACTGTGGCTTTTGAAAAACGCTTTTGGGTTTCTGGGTTCAATCTGCTTGCTTAACACAAGTGCTGATAATGAAAACTCTTCCATGTGAGACTGAAGGCCTGAAAATTTTTTTTCTACCCTCAAGTCAAATTGCATTTGTTTGGGTGTTTTCTCCCCTTGAGCCAGCTTCAGCGTGTAGACATTTTTCATTAGACACCCTGTGGATGGAGGTTTTGTGTTGCTGGGTGAATGTTAAACTTTGTTATAGCCACATTTTTACACTTCCTAGGAAGAAGAGCTGTTTCCATTTAACCTGGATGAATTTGTTACTGTGGATGAAGTCGTAGAGGAAGTCGAGTCTCCCATTAAAACGCGGCGAAATCCACCGAGGGGAAAGAGAAAAGATGGTGCTAAAACCAACTTGTCTTCTGAGCCTAGTTCCAAGAGGCGGAAAGGGAAGAGCTGCATAGCACGCACTGCTGAAAGCGAACTCTCTTTTGTCACTTTGGATGAGATTGGTGAGGAGGAGGATGTGACTGCACAGCTAATGGGAGTTGCCAATTTAGAAGCGCTTAGTGACCCCCAGGGCCTGGTTGTAGTGGATGAAGTGATGGAAGAGGAAGAACTTGTATCAGAAGCGGTAAAGAATCCACAGTCGCTGGTAACTTTGGATGAGATACCTGAACAGGAGGACCTTAGTTCTCAGAAAGATGTCCCTAGGTCAGTTTTTGAGGAGCAGGATTTGAAAGCCGAACCCTTGGTAACTGTAGATGAAATCGGTGAAGTAGAAGAACTGCCTCTGAACGAGCCTACAGACCTGAATATTGAGGATGTGCTGAAACAGAAGGAGGATGATAAAGTGACTGCTGAGGACACTGGAGACTGTGTTTCCTCCCAGGTGCCTGATGATCCCAGTGCTTTAGTGACAGTAGATGAAATACAAGAGGACAATGAAGATAACCCTCTAGTGACTTTGGATGAAGCTGATGAAGATGATTTTCTGGCCGACTTCAATTGTCTAAAAGAGGAACTAAACTTCGTTACAGTAGATGAAGTTGGAGAGGAGGATGAGGAAGAAGAAAATACTTTCCCAGGGAAAAATCTGAACGAGGATGAAGATGAAGATATTGTTGCTATTGCAGGACCAGAAGAAGAAGAAGAAATTACTGCCATTGCAGGACCAGAAGAAGAGGATATTGTTGCTGTTGCAGGACCAGAAGAAATGGAAATTCTAGGCAATATGAGTCCAGAAGAAGAAATTATTGCAATGTCGAAGGCAAAAGGTAAGGAACCTCCTGTAGCTTCGAGAGGGGAAAGAGAAAATAAGATGCTTGTAACCGGTGCACAGGGAATGCACAAAGAGATCTTTGTAGCAAATAGAAGAAACTGAAAAACCCCAAATCTCTGACAAAGTTAATGAAAGAGATGCCGGGGGGGGGAAAGTAGGAGACTGAGAGTGAACAGCAGCCTGAAGTTAGGGTATTTTATTAATGCATCTTGCAAGGCATCTTTCTTTTGATATAAAATTAATCAGCGCGTTGATTTGAAATGTTCCTTTGGTGTTTATGATGGCTAAAATTGGGGAAGATAGTGTAATTTCTCGCCTTTAATGCCAGGCCTGGTAAACTACCTGATGCTGTACAGATTACTTATAGTCTCTAATTACAGGGCCAGACTTCATCAAAACAAGTGAGTCAAATGGAATAGACACACAGACACTGAGAAGGAACAGCTTCCAGGCTGGATCTAGAGGGAAAAATGTAGAACGTCTGTAGCGTGGAATTAGCAGGAAGTGTTAGGAAGTGTAATGCAGAGCTATATATAACTGACCCACAAGAAACGTTTCGGCTGAATCGTGGGTGAAAGCTCTACATGATGCAGTCCACCAGTATCGAATTTTCTCTCTGTCTCTGCTGTGTAGCTGAGCACTGACACAGCACCTTTTGTTCCAGAGTTTTGGAACAGCTTTTCTCCCATCTGGCTCTCGTTGCGCAGCAGAGGCTGAGCGGTGCAGACATGGAGGAGCTGCAGAAGCAGCTTAAAACAGAGTATTTAAACCTTCCGTTTCTGTACATTTAGAAAGGGATTAGTTGACTGTGTACGCACCCAAAAATATTTAAATATTATATGTTGTTTTAGTCCTGTTAATGTTATAGAACAGTAAGCTTCCTTGTGATTAGCAAAAGCGTTTACTGAAAGTGCGAAGTATCTTCTGTGTTCTATCAGCAAGTTATCTGTAAAAAGACCTCTTAAAATATCTGAGCCCTTGAGTTGACTTCTGATCTCACTGGGAGTGACAAATTATAATAAATATATTTGATACACAATATGTAAGTGATTTTAGTTCCTCTCTGTGTAGTAAAAATCTCAGGTGAGTTAGACCTTGGACAGGACTAGTTCCTCCTGAATTTGAGAAGTGGAACAGGAGAACAGGGAAGGAGAGGTTAAAGCAGATAAAATCCTATTTCTCAAGTCTTAAAAATCTGATTCCAGCAGCAAAACGATGTATTGCTTGCCCCTGGCCAGCAGTTGGAAGGATGACAGTCAGACTGCAGCTGGTAGGGAGCCACAGGGCAAATCTGCAGCTCTGTGTGTGGCATGGTGCGATAACCTTGTTTAGGACATGCTGGTGTCTACGTTCTTTGAACATAGACTTAGGAAGAAACCAGATGTTTTTGATGTGTGACTGTTCACCTGCTAGTTAGGCTGCTTTGATAGTCTAAAAACCAAACACCATGTTTATGTTGTAATGGAGGAGACTCCGTCAAACTTCTTGTCTCCAGAAAAATCTCAGAATGTTGATTTTTGATCTTTCCTTAGAGCTGGTTAATCTGTAACATATTCTGTGGGCTTTGGCTGGTTGTGTAGTGAAGCTGAAATGCTGCTGTTGGACTTGGATTCGGGTCAGATTAAGTCAAGAAAGTTTGGTATCTTGTGTTGTAAAGAAGTTGAGGTCTTTGTGATTGTTGTCACTAAGTTGGTGTGAACCTGCTGATACGAGCAGCAGGGAAAGGCAGCTCAAGAGCGGTGGTGGTACGTCTGTGAAGAGCGCTGGGAGGTCCAGAGCACTTTTGGAGTCAATCACCCCAACGCTGGGGCTGTACCTGGGAGTCTTGCCCGTGGGATCGATGTCAGGAGTTCCTGAAAATTGCTCTATGGAAAGACCAAAGTGTAGTAAACAGTAACGCCTGTCCAGATGGTGTTTGTTTCCAGCCGTGATGGACCGTTACAGCTGGATATAGAGTGCTTTTAAACCAGTGAATGCCTTTGTGTAACGTGCGTTTGTGGCCTCCAGCAGATCAGCTGGGGTCAGGAGATGCAGAACTAGAGCCCAAGCGGAAGAAAACAGTTTCTTCAGAGGCACCAAAGACGCAGAGTACTCCAAAAGGTAAAACCAAAAAAGCCCACCCTGAACGCTCCGTACTGTTCTTGCAGGAAGACAGCCTTCTGCTCATGGGAAAATGCCTCGTTTGCCTTGTGGCCACGTCTGACTTTGTGTCATGGCCCATAGTCTGTGTTTTCATTTCAGCCTCTACAAACGCATGCCTTACATGTTTCTGCTGTTGGCTTAATAGCAGCAGCCAAATGGAAAGTTCATTTTGCCTAAAATGTAATTTACAAATATAGACTAATTAGAATCGTAGAATCATTTAGGTTGGAAAAGCCCCTTAAGATCATTGAGTCCAACCATAAACCTCACACTGCCAATTCCACCACTAAACCATGGCCCTAAGCACCACATCTACACACCTTTTAAATACCTCCAGGGATGGTGACTCAGATATATGTGTATAAAAATTATCCACTTACTGTTCTAATCCTGGTACAAGTTGTATCACCAACTTTCTCTCAATGTATAGAAATGAGCGAGCTGCTTACATGGTTTTAACATGCCTGTGTGTATATTTATATATATATTCCAAGATCCTCATCTCAAATCCTTTTCCATCAAACTACTGATAACACTTGAACTGTAGAAGTTGCTAGGAAAACACAGATCTTTGCCTGATGGCTTGTGTAGATTCTCTGCGACAGAAAATGCTTGCGTGAGGACAGAGGCTAAACCTGGCAAGAGAGTTGTGTATAAATTACTTGTAAGGCCAAAAGCCGCTGAGGTGGTTGTGGTGAGCCTCAGATCCAGAAGGTCAGTTGCCCTATTCACAGGGAAGTACTTGTCCTCCTCTGTTTATTGAAATAGGGCAGGTGACCAACTCGGACTAGAAGCCTAATTTTTTGAATACTGATGAAAAAAAAGTAAGTAACTGCCTTCCAGTAAGAACAAATTGTACAGATTTGGGTAGAGGAATCGGATTTATTTTTTTAAAAAAAGCTGTGTTTTGGTAATGGGAGGTTTTAAAGCTGTGCTTTGTTAATGTTGTGTGCTGTCTCTTCAGATTTGGATTACCTGGTTCCCAAGGCTGGCTTTTTCTGTCAGATCTGCTCGCTGTTCTATGTGGATGAAACGTCTGTGAAAAATCACTGCAAGACGCTGCTTCATCAGCAGAACATGGAGGTAATGCTGAAGCTTCTCCCAAGAAATGGGCCGAAAAGAATATAATTCTAAAAATGTTTGCTTTAATGAGCGCTATAATTTCGTGGGGGCATAGGGAGCTCATGTTAATACTCGAAGGGGTTTTAGTTTTAGATGCAGGTGTGGATATTGTGAAGTTAGTCAAGCTCATTGCCTACAGAGAGCCTTCTCTACTTGGGAAGGTGTGGCAACAGCCATTGTCTTCCCCTCATTTTTAAGAATTGATTTTTAAAAACTATGCAGCGATGTGTCCAAAGACATGATTGTGTCAGATTCCATGGCTTGCCGAAGCTACAGACTGACTGAGATCCCTTGCAGATACAGAACGACCAAGAGGTCAGTTTGGCAGCCAGAAAACTTAACATTTGGGGTCCACACTCTGCACCCCTCAGGGGCACAGCGGGGGGCAGAGACAGCCCCTTCCCACGTGAGGTGTAGAAAACTCGGAAGATACTTATCGATGTAAACTTTTGTAAGGTGGGCACAATAAATGCACAGCCGTGGTGAACACTGAATTACTATTTTGTATTTTATGACCCCCGTTCCCTCTCCTGTGAACTCCCATACCTCATATTTTGCCATGTGCCACTCGGGAGCTTCACCACTTGGTGACTTGTGTGCGTGTCAGTTTGTGAGCAAACCTTTGGAGTGTTTTGGGTACAGATCACACGTTACCAGGAGCAGGCTGACTTTTGGCAAACTCATTTATGAAACCCGCACTGTTTTTAGAGCATGATATTGTAGCAGACTGAGGAATAACTGAGCAGTATCTTTTTCACTTTCACTTCCCCTTACTTCTGCAGAAGTTCATGGCCAAGCAGAAGAATGAGGATAACGACGGGGAAGAACGGAGTTCAAGGTGATCGGAGGAGAGAAGAGTTCTTTCAGTGGATTAAACTTAGGGTCCAGTCAGTTTTGTGTATTTTGTTATGATTTAATTTGTAATTTTGTTTCAGAAACGAGCATTCATGTTGTATAAATTCGAGCTCAGTATAGATGGACTAAAAAAAAAAAAGGTGGTGGGTTTGATTTGTATATCAAACCATCAGACTTGGAAGAGACTTCTTTTACAAGTGTCGACATGAAATAAATGTTCTTACTGTATAGTTAACACCAGGAGACTGTGTGTGGTGTCATTTATTGAGTGCTGTTAACACTTCGGATCACGACAGAGGCTCAGAGGGGATTCGTTCCAGAAACCTCTCTCCGGTGCCACTTTACGGAGCTCTCGGCAGGTGCTTCAGAGCTCCGTGTTGCCCCAGAGCAGTGATCCTCATGCTGACGATCTCGATGATCCTGTGCGTTTTTATGCTCCCTTTAGCCATCTTTTTCCTTGGCGAAGCAGGAAGATAAAACCAAGGCCTTTGGGGGAGGAAAGGCCATTCCAGCACTGTGTCAACGTGCCTGTCGTTACTGCGGCCAGCCGGGGACGTCACTGTCCCTTGCTGCATCTCCCTGGTGACCAAGTTTGCGTGTTTATTTTGGGTTGTTTTTTCCTTGTTTGTCCCGGTCTGTAGGTCAAAGCCTGTGGAGTGCTCAGCAGCGTGGCTGAACTCTAATCTGCTCTTGAAAGTTGCTCCCAGCTCGGTCTGCGTCTCTGGCTGGCACGCTCTTCATGGCAGGTCGCGGTCTGGATGGTGACTGGTCTCACTATTTTTCAGCTAACCACCTTGCGTTTATGTAAAAGACTGGTTTTGAAAATCCACCATTGTCTCTGCATTCCTTCAGACTTTGGGTAGTTGACTTGGGCTGAATTATATTCTTGGAGGAGGGGTAAGGAAAGTGTTTCCTGCATGTCCAAGGGAAAAAAATGCTCTGGTTCTGCCTGGTGGGGATATTACAAGTCATACCTGTGCTATAGCTGGTACAAAAATCCCTGTGTCTTCAGACCGCTGATGAGCAAAGCACCAAAATAAACTCAGCTTACGATTTAGCAAAGGAAGCACCTGAGTGATGCTGATGTGGAACATGTTCCTTGACGGGAGATGATCCCATGAAGTCCCTCAGACTTGCAGAACCTTGCTTCATAAACTGGAAATTATTTTTCTGGGTTTTTTTTCTCTCCTTTGTTTTTGCTTCAGTCCCTCAGCAGAGAAGGCTGCAGGGGGGACCTCTCTGCCCACGTGTGCGGGTGTGTCCCTGTGCTGGTGTGGCCAGCCCTGCGCACGGAGAAGGTCTCAAATGCGCAAGAGGGATCTGGACGGGCAAATACTTGGCAAGTCAGGGAGGATGATTCAGAGTTAGAACGTGTGTGTGGGAGTGCACAGGCATGTCCATCTCCCTCCTCTCCTCTCTCCACTGACTGCTAGCTGGACCTGTCTCCTGCGCCAGCGTAGCCAGCAGTACGGATGAGATCAGTGGGATTTTGTTTAACTGCTTAAGTACTCCCAGTTATCTGGATGTCGCTGTTGGGTTAGTAGCAATTCATACAGAAGAGAATTTAAAAATCCTGTGGGAAATAACGGGGTACAAACTGGAATTTTGTGCAAAGAGACTGTGGAGAGGTGCAGAAAGCACCTGCGGAGCTGGGAGAGTCCGGAGGCTCCGCAGGGGGCTGCCGGCAGCACCCCTGGCTCTGTGGCCCGGCTTGGGAGCTTTGTGGCACGTTCTCCCTGGGCTCCACAGCGCGTGGGACGGGCTGTTCGCCCCCCTCAGTCCCGTCTCCTTTTCAATGTGGCTTTCTGTGTTGGCGCTTCTGGATTTTCTCTGCCGTCAGGAGGGTGATTCCTTCCCCTGGTTTCTATTTCTTGCTTTCTCTGTGCAGAGGATGGGAAAACAACGTTGTTCTTCATTCCTGCTGCATCCAAAGCAACGTGGGCAGCGGGTCGAAGGAGGTTCTGCCCCTCTGCTCTGCTCTTGGGAGACACCCCCCCCCCCCGGAATACTGCATTCAGCTCTGGATTCCCCAACACAAGAAGGACATGGAGCTGTTGATGCGGGTCCAGAGGAGGCCACGAAGATGATCCGAGGGCTGGAGCACCTCTGCTATGGAGACAGGCTGAGAGAGTTGGGGATGTTCAGCCTGCAGAAGAGAAGGCTCTGGGGAGACCTTCCAGCAGCCTTCTGGTACTTAAAGGGGCTACAGGAAAGCTGGAGAGGGGCTTTTGACAAGGGCACGTAGTGATAGGACAAGGGGCAATGGCTTTAAACTGAAAGAGGGGAGATTTCTATGAGATCTAAGGAAGAAATTCTTCCCTCTGAGGATGGTGAGGCACTGGCACAGGTTGCCCAGAGAAGCTGTGGCTGCCCCATCCCTGGAAGTGTTCAAGGCCAGGTTGGATGGGGCTTTGAGCAACCTGGTGTAGTGGAAGGTGTCCCTGTCCATGGCAGGGGGGTTTGGAACTGAACAATCTTTCAGGTCCCTTCCAACCCAAACCGTTCTGTGATTCTAAGATGATTTAATTTTGTAACTTGCTTTCGCTTTGGATAAATGAGAAGATTCTCCTTTGAACTTGCTATTTCCTTTGTCCCAACTTTTAGGCTTGTATGTATCGGTTTAGCTTAGCTTTATGTTTTAGGGATGGTGCTACATGCTATCTGGCACAGTCATCCCTCTGTTTGCCCCTCCCAGGTCCCTTGTGCAGTCCCTGTGCTGCATGGGGACTCTTCCAAGCAAGGCAGCTGTGACTGATGGGTTAAAAACAGGGTGCGTGCACCGGCTGGAAGCTGCTGTGGGCTGGCTGCGTGTGCTCGGGGGCTTTGTCTTGGCTCTGATGCCAGCTTGAAGCCCTGATGCCCGCTCGGTTGCCTGCCTGCTCCCAGCCCAGAGCTGGAGGCTTCCCGTGGCTGGGAAGATGGGATCCAGCATCGTCTCCTGTCTGGCGGTGAGGCAGAGTGTGGCCCTGGAGAACAGGGACTTGGTTGGTAAATCCTAGTTCTGCTCTGCATCCACTTCCCCGCAGCTGGCAGCTGCCTGGGCCCCGTGTGTGCCCCGGCACTTACCTTCGAGGCACTGGATCGTCTTGGATAAAACCAGGTAAGTGCCGCAGAGGCCCCAGGAAAAGATGGAGGAGCTGGGGGGGGGGGCCACGTAACCGGGGAGATTTGGGAAAATAACGTCCTGTCCCCCCGGTGTGGTGGGGAAAAAACAAAATCTAGGAAAAACAAGGTAAAAAAAAAAATCTTCCAACACCATTTTGGAATGAGCTGTTGCTGATTTTTCTGAATGTTGCTCCACAAAACCTATGGTGCTGCCCTTCGGCTCATCCGGTGACCGTCTGCGCTGCAAATTGAGTTCATTTCGGAGCTGCTGGTAGTTAAAACGGCCACGTGCTGCGTGACCCATCCCGTTGACGCTGCCACAGGCTCCTGGCAGCCTTTGCCTGCAGACATGGTGCTTCCAACAAAATCCATGGAGCTTTTGCAACAGCTTTTCCTCTGCCCTTGCAGAATACTTTTTCCTGCCCTTGTGCATTGCTGAGCTCAGCCTGGGCAGCGCCGGTGCCTCGCGTGGAGCCCGGCTGGGCGGCCGCACTTCCCTGGCTTATTGTGCCGCACTTCCCTGGCTTATTGTTTGTGGGTCTTGCAAAAGAAACGGTCCTGGTAGGGCTGAGATTCTCTTGGAGCAACATGATGGAGACGTGGATGCTCCTGGTGAGCTGAGAGGAACAGACATGGGACAAACAGGCTCTTTCAAGAGGATTTGGGCTAAGCAGGGCGGGGACGGAGCCCTGGGAGGGGGATGTGGGGCTGTGCTGTCTCCTGTGGGCGCCCTCGGCTTTAATCTCACCGATAATTAAGTTTCACCCAAATGTGATTACACTGCTCCTGAGTTCCGGGGCTGTGGCCGATCACTGACCTGGTCTGTTTTGGGTGCCAGGGGAAATAAATGGGTTTGGATAAAGCCCAAGAGGGTAAATGGTGGTGGGGTGAGCGTGGGAGTGGGGCAGCCCCCCAGCACGGGGGTCCTGAACAGGCTTGAGGGAGGGACGGACCTCGCTGAGCCCCTTGCTGGGAAACCCAGGGGTAAAAATAACCTCCCCGAAATAGCTGGGTGCTGTGGACGTCCCCAGCTGTCACCCACCGCACGGCTGTTCCTGACTGTGCCAAGAAAGACGGGCTCCCATCCCCCAGCTGGGGAAACTGAGGCAGGGGTAGGAGCATTGGGGCTGTCCCCAGGCACCCCCTGGTGCTGCTCAGCACGGGGGTGGGCTGGTCCCAGTGGGACACCCAGGGTGGGGTTCTGGGTGCACCCAGCTCTCATGGGTGCCCTGCCGAGGGGTGCCATAGGGTCCACCCTGCACGTATCTAAGCCCCCTGTTTTCCCGGCCTGGAGGTAGTGTTGGCCGCCCAGGCCCGGCCCTGGCGCCACGGTGAGGGGCTGGGGCTGCACCCAGGGCCGGGCCAAACCGCGTGTGGGGTCTCGGGGGGGTTTCTTGTCCCCGCAGCACCCCACACCCGCGTGGAGCGACGAAAGGTAGTTTCCACGGTCCGCAGTGTCCCTTGGGGCGGGGGAACCAACACCCCCCCCCCCCTCGTTCGTCCTGCGGGGTCCCCGGGGGGACACACTCATCTGCCCCTGCTGCGGGGGGAGTGGGTGCCCTCAGTCCCCCCTTCATTTGTGTGTGTCCCCTCCCCCCCCCCCCCCCCCGCCCCGCTCGCGGGCCGCGCGGAGCGGTGCCTGCAGCCGTTCCCCTTTAAGAGGGGCGGGTACCGGGCGGGGGCGGCGGGGCGCAGCGGGGCGGCGGGCGGCGGCCGGGCTGGGCTGGGCTGGGCTGGGCCGGGCCGGGCTGGGCTGTGCCGTGCCGTGGCGATGCTCCGTGTCTTCATCCTCCACGCGGAAAATGTCCGCACGCCGGACGCGGACATCAGCGATGCGTACTGCTCCGCCAGCTTCGGAGGTGCGGGGCAGGGGGATGTTTGCACCGCGGGGGGGTGGGGGGGTTGCACTGGCGGTGGCGACGGTGCTGGAGGCACGGGGGGTTGTCCTGCATCTCCACCCGCCCCCCCCCTCCATCCGCTGGGCCCCCACTGCGAGGTCCCCCGTCGGTCTGATGTGCCCCCCCCGCCATGTGCGTTGTCCACGCAGCCCCCCTCCCCCTCGTGCGTTCTGTTGCTGCCCCCCCCCCCCAATCCCGGGGGGAGTGGGGGTCTGGGGAGCCCCCTGCGCCCCCCACCCCCCGCGGGCTTCCTCCTTGCCGGGGGAGGGGGGAGCGGGCGATGCCGGGGGCGGGCATAGCTGAGCGGTGACAGCACCGGCAGCAGCCCGCGCTATTTCTGGCCTCGGCTCCGCTCTCGGGAGGCGGCCATGGGAGGGGGGGACCGGGTCACCACCCCCCGTCCTCGTCACCCCCGTGGGCGGGGGGGACCGGCGCCGCCCCACGGGTGCGCGAGGCCGGTTGCAGGTTAAGGACCTCCCCCGCCCCCCCCCCCCCCCGCTGCCTGCACCTCGACAACCCCCCCAAAAAAAGGGGTGGCAGAAGAAATGCAGCAGCGCGTGACGCATCACAGCTTGTTCGCAGCGCCCTGGGCATCCTTGGGGTGAAAATTCGTTTTTTTGGGGGTTTGCTGAAGAGGATGGGATGGGCGGGGGGGGGCCACGTGTCAGCCCCCCCGCCCCCCAGGCTTGCACCCCTCCGCCCCACCACAGTCATGCAGCTGGGGGGAACCTTCCCTGGGGCATGGAGGTCCCTGTCTCGCTGTCCCTGGGCCTGGGCAGGCAGCAGCACGGAGGGACCCCCTGGCAGTGGGACACCCCCCACACACATTCTGATGTGTCCCCAGTGCTGAGGTATCCCTGGGCCTGGAGCAACCTGGCTTGCACCATCCCTGGGGTGCTCCGGTGTCAGCAGGGCCCTGTGCCTGCGGCATCTCCTGCAGCCCTGGGGGTGCTTCAGCTCCAGGATCCGCTGCTCGGACATCCCTGTAGCTCACAGCACCCCCAGGTGCGGGTGCTCTGTCACCCTGAACTCGCAGCATTCCCAGATGCTTTTGCACCCTTGGGGCGTGCAGCATCCCTGAGTCTGGAGGATTTACCATCCCCGGGGTGTGCAGCATCCCCGAATCCGGAGGATTTACCATCCCTAAGGCTTGCAGCATCCCTGAGGCCCTGTGCTTGGGCACCCCCAACTCACGGCAGCCCCATGCTTGGGCACCCCCAGGGCTTGCAGCATCCTCAACACCAGTGATTTACCATCCTCAGGGCCCCCCTAGGTCCCCGTGATTTATCTACTATCCCAGGAGCCTGCAGGATCCCTGCACCCTGGTACTGTGGCATCCTGGAGGTTCACAGCATCCCTGGGTCCTGATGATTTACTTCATCATCTCTGGGGCCTGCAGCATCCTCGAGGCCCACTGATGTTTTTCGACCATTCCTGGGGCTCGCAACACCCCCAGCACCCGATGCTCGGTTATCCGGGGCTCGCAGCATCCCTGTATCTGAGTGATTTATTTACCATCTCAGCAGTTTGCAGTATTTCTGGATCCTGGTGCTCAGGCATCCTCGGGGCTTCAAGCCTCCCTATGTCCTGGTGATTTAATTTATCATCTTGGAGACTTGCAACATCCCCAGATCCTGATGCTTGGACATCCCCAGATCCCGATGCTTTGGCATTCCCGGAGCTCTTAACGTCCCCACATCCAGGTGATTTGTTTGCCATGCCCAGATCTGAGTGATTTTCTTACTGGCCCTTGGGTTCACAGCGTCCCCAGATCCTGGTGCTCAGCTATCTATGGAGCTCACAGCATCCCCAGATCTGGGTGATTTGTTTGCCATTCCTGGATCTGGGTGATTTATTTACCATCCTCGGGATTTGCAGCATCCTTGATCTCAGTGATTTAATTTACCATCTCTGGGGCTTGCAGCATGCCTGGATCCCGGTGATTTATTTACCATCCCAGGGGTTCACAGCAACCCCAGATCCCGGTGCTTGGGCATCCTTGAGGTTCACAGCATCCCTGGGTCCTAATGATTTAATTTACCATGTCTGGGTCTTGCAGCGTCCCCAGATCCAGGTGATTTATTTACCATCCCTGTATATGGGTGATTTATTTACCGTCTCTGGAACTTGCAGCATCCCCGGATCCCAGTGCTCGGGCATCCCTGGAGCTTGCAGCATCTCCAGACCTCAGGGATTTTTTTACCATCCCTGGATCTGGGTGATTTATTTACCATCCCAGGGATTCACAGCAAAGCCAGATCCCAGTGCTCAAGCATCCTCAAGATTTGCAGCATCCCCAGATCCCAATGATTTAATTTACTATCTTTGGGGCTTGCAGCATGCCTGGATTCTGGTGCTCAGGCATCCTCAGAGCTCGAAGTATCCCCAGATCTGGGTGATTTATTTTCCGTCCCTGGGGCTCGCAGCATCCCCGGTGTTCACAGCATCCCCGGATGCCGGTGCTCAGGCATCTTTAGAGCTTGCAGCATCCTCTCATCCAGGTGATTTATTTACCATCCCCAGATCCGGGTGATTTATTTAGTGTCCCAGGGGTTCACAGCATCCCTGGATCCTATTGCTTGGGCGTCCTCGAGGTTCGCAGCATCCCCAGATCCCTGTGATTTATTTCACACTCCCGGAGCTCTCAGCACCCCCGAATCCCGCTCTTCGCTCTCCCGTTTCCTCGCACCATCCCGGCTCTTGCAACCTCCGGAGCCACCACTCCGAGGCGCTTCGTGTCGCCTCCCGGCCACCTCCCCCACCCACCGGGGAGGGCCGGGATGGGAGGGGGTGGGGAGGACCGGATCCTACCCCTGCTTAAGCCCAGCTTGGCCTCCCCATACCCTACTCCATCTCCCAACCATGCTGCGTTGCTTCCTTCAACGAGCCACCCACCTCCCCAACTTGGAGAAGGGGGACAAGCAAAGCGACCCGGTGGCCAGCTTGACTTTTCGAGGTGAGGGGGATCCCCCTAAATCTCATCTGGGGGGGTGGGCTGGATGATTTATTTTATCATCTGCTCTTAGAACCCCTCTTTTCATCCAGCAAAGCCCGTTCTCTGCGGGACGCCCGGCCAGGACTTATGTCCTAACTGGGTGTCCTGCAGAAACTGGGCTTTGCTAAACTCCATCCTTATCCTAAATCCTTCCAAAATTGGATTGGGGGGGTGGAATTTGGCGCCGGTGGTTTAGAGCTGACCCCCAGCATTATGGGATTTAAAAGTGGTGGGGGTGAGCCCCGGCGAAAAGAAGGACTGGGGGGTGTTGCATCCTTGGGCACTCGCAAAAATCCTTCTTGTGCTTTGCTCTTCTTAAAGTATTTTAATTATTAAGATGAGGTTGATAAAAATAAGTCTTTATCTAGGGGGTGGCAGAGGACAGGGGTCTCGGGAAGCGAGTGTTGCCTTTGTACCTCAAAAGCTCTCACTGGAGGATGTAGCGCTTTTTTTTTTTTATTTGGCAGCCGTTTCCTGGTGCTGGAAAAAGTCCATTTTTAGAAAAAAAAAAACCCACCCCAAAAAGTAAAAATAAGGAAAGGAAAGAGATGAATGGCTTCTGACCCAGTCCTTCCTGTGCTGGGTGGGGGGAGCGATGCTTCTCCCTTCCCCGCCACCTCTGGGACCCTGCATGTGTTTGTCCCACGATGGGTCCTGGGTGGGCTCCGTCCATCTGCTGCCAAGGTGGAAAGCGGCTCTCGATGATCCCGAGAGTGCAGGGGGAATTCCAGGGATTGTGGAGATGAGGCATAAACAGGAGAAGTGCCTTAAATCGAGGGTGTTTGACGTCTCCCCGGCTTGGTGCCGGTGCCCAGACGTGCCATGTCGAGACGATGGCAGCTCTGGCTCCTTCCTGGCACCAGTTTGGCTCCTGGCAGCCGGTTCAGCTCAGGAACGGGGTGTTTAGCAGAGACTCTTTTAAAATGCAAAATAGGAAAAAAACTTAATATAGTGATGCTAAAACAACAACAAAAAAGGAGAATATTTTGAGGGAGCGGCTGGGGCTCCCTGCTAGCCCCGTGTGCTGTCCCCCAGCCTGGGGTACCTATAGATATCCATAGGGCCGGGCAGGGCGCTGGGCTGGTGTCCCCAGGGTTTGACTCACCGCTATTGTTCAGCTTTTCCTTTTCCTCTTCCCTCCCGTGACGTGGCCCCTTGGGGCCCAGCGGGCGTTCGGCTGGTTTTCAGTGGGATGTGAGCATCGTGGTTTTGGGGTGCAGGTGGGGGGGTGCTCTTCGGGCAGGGCTGGGGCCCCCCAGCACCGGGGCTCCTCGGGACGGTGGCTTTGGGTGGCTTTGGACGGCTGCGGTCCCATCCCTGGGGACCGGGTAGCAGCATCCCCATCCACATCTTTAGGGGTGTCAGTGGGCCAACCCCCCACCGTTCAGTGTACCAGCATCTGACGGCTGTCTCAGCGGCTCTGTGTCCTGCCTGGGACTGTGCTAAGGTTCAGGTGGAGGGAGGAGGATATCTGGATCCCCCGAGGCACCTTCCAGCCCAAAAACCCACCAAGCAGCATCTGGGAGCCTCCTGCCTGCTCTGCTCCTGGGGAAACTGAGGCACAGCACATCGAGATGGCTTGCCCGGGGTTTTCCATCAAGGCTCGTGCAGGGCTGGGGCTCGAAGTGGGGTCCCGGAGCCTGTCTGTGCCCCTCCCCAGCCCATCCTGCATGCAAGGAGCTGGGGCCTGATCCTGCTCTGGGAGCTGCAGGTGTCGCTGAAGTCTCAACTCAACCCGTGTGTGGGGGTTGGAGCTTTGTTTTGGGGTCAGAGCTTCATTCTGGGGTCTTGCCCCGTGTTCTGGGGGGGGAAGCTGGTCTGATCCGTGTGCGTTGCTCCCTGCAGGCGTGAAGAAGAGGACTAAAGTCATCAAGAACAACGTGAACCCTGTGTGGAACGAGGTGAGGGTGGCCCCATCCCAGTGGGGAATGCTGCGGGATGTGGGCGCGAGGCCGGTGAGGTGACACAGGGGCTTGCGTGGTGCCGGGGATGCCCCAGGGGTGCCACCCCACAGTGGGTTTGGGGATGATCCCCATCACGGGCAGCTTTGTATCCAAAATTCCCAGTGAAATTCCCAGCACCAGAGGCGTGGGACTGGGCTGGCTGCGCACTGACCTTCGCTCCCACCTCTTCCTCTTCCATCAAGATCTTATCAGGGCTGAACACGCACATTAAAAGAAGCTGCTTAAAAATATTGCCGCTCAGGGGAAAACAAGTGTGGTTTCCTCATCAGCCCAGCCCAGGGAAGGAGTTTATTTTCCAGTGCCTTCTTCCTTCTGCCCCAGACTCCTGTTTCCACGGGTCTGAATTAAAAAATAATTAAAAAAAGGGTGTTTGGTGAGCAAACTAACACTGTTTTGGTGCCGAAACGCTTTTTTGCCAACTCCTGCTGTTTCCTCCTTTGCTTTTAATCCATGGGGAGGGGAAGCCTCTGCCTGGGCTGTGGGTTTATCCATGGATTTGCCAGGAAATTTCACCCGAGGTCAGTGCTGTGATGGCAAAGTGGCTCCAGCATTCCAGTTCTCCATCTGACATCCTCCGGCAGTGCTGGAGCCAATGCTGATCAGCCGGCACTGATCCTGGCTCCTCTCTCCTCTTCCTCTCCAGGGCTTTGAGTGGGATCTGAAAGGAGCTCTCCTGGACCCGGGCGCTGAGCTCACTGTTGTCGTGAAGGACCATGAGACCATGGGGAGAAACAGGTGGGAGAAGCGCCAGGGGCCGGTTGGGACCCTCCGGCACCACTCCCAGTGCCGAGGGGATTCAGACTCCCGGTATGGAGAGGTTTCGGCTGCTGCAATCCGCGGGGACGGTGACGCTCTTGCGAGTGGGGCCCTCTCCGTCATGAGGGTGATGGTGGATTTTTGCTTTTCTTTCCCTTGGGAGAAGATCCCAGCCTGCCCGTGAGCACGGGTGCTGCAAAGAGCAAACAGGGTAATTAATAGTGATGGGCAAATAACGCCTTGTCTTGGCTGCTGTTGCTGTCTGAAATCACAGAATGGTTTGGGTTGGAAGGAACCTCAAAGATCATCTAGTTCCAACCCCCCTGCCATGGACAGGAACACCCTCCACTACACCACGTTGCTCAAAGCCCCATCCAACCTGGCCTTGAACACTGCCAGGGATGGGGCAGCCACAACTTCTCTGGGCAGCCTGGTCCAGTGCCTCACCACCCTCAGAGGGAAGAATTTATTCCTTAGATCTAATGGAAATCTCCCCTCTTTCAGTTTAAAGCCATTGCCCCTTGTCCTGTCACTACACACCCTTGCCCAAAGCCCCTCTCCAGCTTTCCTGTAACCCCTTTAGGTACTGGAAGGCTGCTGGAAGGTCTCCCCAGAGCCTTCTCTTCTGCAGGCTGAACAGCCCCAACTCTCTCAGCCTGTCTCCATAGCAAAGGTGCTCCAGCCCTCGGATCATCTTCGTGGCCTCCTCTGGACCTGCTCCAGCAGCTCCATGTCCTTCTTGTGTTGGGGACTCCAGAGCTGAATACAGCACTGCAGGGGGGTCTCACGAGAGCAGAGCAGAGGGGCAGAATCCCTTCCCTCGACCTGCTGCCCACACTGCTTTGGATGCAGCCAAACATCGGTTTGCTTTCTGGGCTGCCAGCACACGTTACTGGCTCACATCCAATTTTTTACCTGCCCGTATCTCCAAGTCCTTCTGCACAGGACTGCTCTCAATATATCTATTTACAGTTTGTACTGATGTTGAGGATTGCCCTGACCCATGTGCAGGACCTTGCACTTGCCCTTGCTGAACTCCTCCGGCCTGTCCAGGTCCCTTTGGATCCATCCCTTCCCTCCAGTGTATCAGCTGCACCACTCAGCTCGGTGTCATCGGTGAACTCACTGAGGGTGCGCTCAGTCCCACTGTGTATGTCAAGGATGGAGATATTAAATAGTATTGGTCCCAGTATGAACCCTTGAGGAACACCACTCGTTACTGGTTTCCACTTGGACATTGAGCCATTGAGTGCGACTCTTTGGATGTGGCCATCCAGCCAATTCCTTATCCATCTGGCGGTTCATCCATCAAAACCATACCCCTCCTTGTGGGGGACTGTACCAAAGGCCTACAGAAGTCTGGGTAGATGACATCTGTAGCTCTTCCCTTGTCCGCTGAAGCAGCTGTTCCATTGTAGAAGGCCACCAGGTCGTCAGGCATGATTTGCCCGCGGTGGAGGCACATTGGCTGTCTCTAATCCCCTCCTTACTTTCTGTATGTTTTGACATGTCTTCCAGGAGGATCTGCTCCATGGTCTCATGGCGCTGTTAGGACAGCACAAAGTGGTTTGAGGGCTTTCCCAGCTCTGGGTTGGGAGGAGTTGGGCAGCAGCACTGGACGCGCTCCCTGGCCAGCCCTGGTCCGTGGGGGAATCAGCACTGGAAGGGTTAACCCGAAGCAGAGCACCAGGGAGATGCTGAAACTCAGCGAGGGATTTTCAGTTTTATGGTGATTTAAAATACTCCTGGATGATGGTGGCACAGAGACAGCAGCCTCAGCTGCCAGCCCTGATCTCGCCCACCTCCACGAAACCCCCAAGCCCTTGTGCCTGTTTTCCTCTGTGCCAAAGGAAAACCCATCAGCGCTTTGGTTTATGGCTCCTGGTTCCTCCGCGTGGAGTTTTAGGTGCTTTTCCTTGATAAAAAAGGGATAAAGTCCCCAGAGGTGCTTGCTCTGGTTATCTCACCCGGGCTGGGTCTGAGTCGTCTGGTGCCTGAGTCATCTGTCCTGCCCGGGGAGCTGCCCACGGGGGATGCTGGCAGGAGTCCCCCCACTTCTGCCCCTGCCTGCCGGTTGGTTGCTGGTGCCCAGGTTGCACCAGCCGCGGTTCCTCAGCCCCTTCCCCTGCTGACGCCCCTGTTGCTCTTCACCTCCAGGTTTTTGGGAGAGGCTCGAGTGCCCCTGCGAGATGTTCTTTCCTCCCCCAGCCTGGCAGCCTCCTACAACCTGCCCTTGCTGGACACTAAGAAGCAGAGCACTGGGGTGAGTCCCTGCGTGGGGACCAGGACCGGCAACGGCCTTGCCAGTTGCAGCTCCCAGTTGGAGACCAGTTGACCCATCCTGGGCTCTTGGGCTTTGAGATTCAACTTATGGAATCATAGAATCATTGAGGTTAGGAAGGACCTCAAAGGTCATCAAGTCCAACCGCCAACCCCACACCACCATGCCCACTAAACCATGGCCTGAAGTGCTGCATCTACACATTTGTTGAACGCTTTGAGGCATGGTGACTCCACCACTTCCCTGGGAAACCTGTTCCAATGTTTGACCGCTCTTTCAGGAAAGAAATTTGTCCAAATATCCGATCTAAACCTCCCCTGGCACAATTGGAGGCTGTTTCCTCTTGTCCTATCTCGAGCTTTCAACGAGCAAACCCAGCAGCTCAGGGCAGGGGGCAGCAGGAAGGGGACCTCCTGCACCATGCCAGGGGACCCACCTCCTCCTGCCCTGGTGGGCCCCTCTGCCCCTTGCCTTGAATTCTGGGGAAAGCTTTCCTGGGGACAATCCTGTGGGAGATGGGTCAAACCCCTGTGCCAGGCAGGCGTTGGCGGTGGGGCTGCTGTCTGGTGGGACGGAGTCTGGGGGGTCACCCCTCTGGGACCCCGCATATCCCTGGTGCCCCCGTGAGCCCTGGGCCACCTCTCCCTGATGTCCCTCTGCTCCTTTTTCCTGATGTTTGCTGAAATACCACCGCTGTTTTGGCAGGCCTGGACGGAATGGTGCAGATGGCATCTGACACCGAGGCTCAGGCCCCAGGAGAGCATTTCTGGATGTCCGTATATCGAGTATTTCCTTTTTTCCAGGCTTTCCTCATCCTGCAAGTGTCCTACATCCCCCCACCGGGAGCTGCCCCCATCTTCCCCTCTCCAGCCCCTCCGGAGCCAGCACCGGCTGCTGCTGAGCCTGACACAGTCACCGGTAACCAGAAACCTCTGCGTGTGGCACCAGGAGGCCTGTGTTCCCCCCGAGCATCATGTTTTTCCCAGCTGGACCTGCCTGCCCTGCGGTCCCTGGACCCACCTGGCTCATCTCCTCCTTCTCCTTTCCCACCCCGTGCAGAGACGGCCGGAGAGGAGGAGACGGAGGATCAGGTGGCAACAGGGGATGAGACGGAGCCCTCCTCCTCCTCGGGGCCGCCGGGGCCTGAGCCGCCCTCGCTGCCCCGCAAACCCCCCGTGCATCACATCCAGGGAGTGAAAAGGAGGAAGAGCTTGCCCAAAAAGCCTCTATCCAACAAGCCGCAGGACTTCCAGGTGAGACGAGGCTGGTGGGGATGAGATGCTCTCCTTGAATCCACCTCCCCAAGACCCCCCAACCTGTCCTTACTTGGGGGGTTCATCACCATCTCAGGACAGGACTGACTCCAGTGACCCCCTGCCCTGTCTTCCCCCCTGTCTCAGATCAGGGTGAGGGTCATCGAGGGCCGGCAGCTCCCTGGGGTCGGCATCAGGCCCGTGGTGAAGGTGACGGCCGCCGGACAGACCAAGAGGACCCGGATACGCAAAGGCAACAGCCCCTTCTTTGACGAGGTGAGGGGGGTGGTCTGTGCTCCAGGAGTGTCAGGGAAGGCTCAGGAGCATTATGGGTTGGGGTCCTGAGGGATGGAAACCCTGGTGCAAGCCCAGAGGCTGGGATGTGACAATGGACGCTTCAACGGCAGAGAAGCTTAGGCAGCAGCAGCGAGCCCTTGGCAGGTCCAGCATCCCCTGCCTTCATGCAGGGCTCTTCTCGGTCACCTTCCTGAGGTGACCTACATGTCCCAGAGCCCCTGGTAGTGTCCCGGTGGCCTGTCCTGGGCAGGGGTGGGCAACGCAGCCAAGCACGTGGGATGGGTGCACTCGGGCGGCTGCGGGTGATGCGTCCCCAGCCCTGTCCCCACTCTGGGTGCTCCAAGCCTGCTCTTTGGGTTGTCCCCAAAGCCTGCTCCAACCTGCCCCTGGGCTTTATTTGGAGACCCCCCAGGAGAGCTGGTCTGGATGTTGCTTTTGTGAACCAGCCGACTGGAGGATGTTGGTCATTGGGGTGCACCAAAATCACTCAGCACAGCCCCAGCGGGAGGCTACTGCTGTTCACGGGGTGGGGTCTCACCGAAGAGGAGGGGATGGAGGCTCCAGCCTGCGGAGCTGGGGGCGTGGGAGAGGCCGGGAGGTGTGTACGTGCCTTGCGGGGCAGCTGGGGCTGATCTCCACCTGGCACCCTCGCCCCTCGTTCCTACAGACCTTCTTCTTCAACGTCTTCGAGTCGCCGGCTGAGCTGTTTGACGCGCCCATCTTCATCACGGTGAGCTCCGGCGAACGCCTGCCGTGTCCCCGGGGCGATGTTCGGGGCCGTTGCCCCGTCCCCTTCCCTGCAGCCCCCCAGGAAATGTCCCCCCATTCCCCACATGGGCACGCAGCGCAGTCCTCCATCCTTGGGGATTTGGGTTGGTTTTACTGTTTTTCTTTATTTTCATCCACAGGTTGTGGACTCTCGGTCCTTCCGGACGGACTCAGTGATCGGGGAGTTTCGGGTAAGGCTGTCCTCTCTCCTGCCCCCCCAGTTCTCCGCCACGCCGACCCACGGGGTGATCACTGGACTTTCTTTGTTGTTTTGTTGCACAGATGGATGTTGAGACCGTTTACACCGAGCCAAGTGAGCCCAGCGCTGGGTCTGGGCCGGGGTCACCTCCCGTGGCTGGGATGATCACCTCCTGTGACTGGGGGGGGGTCACCTACCATGGGGGTGGGGTCACTTCCCGTGGCTGGGGGAAATCGCTCTGGGAAACCCTTTTTTGGCCAAACGTAGAGGAAACACACATTCACGTTACAGCTTTCCTGTATATGAACCCAGACGTGTCCCTGGATCCATCATCCCCTCCCATTTCACTTCCCTTTCCCAAGACGTATGTCCTTGAAGGCTTTCAAATTGTGCCACTGGCTCGCTGGCAGAAAGCCCCACCAGTGCAGCCCAGCTCGTTGTTTTTGTTTTTTGTTTTTATTGTCTGGCTCATTATTTTATCTTTTACCTTTTATTTTGTCTCAAAAAAGATAAGATAATGCTTCTAAAGAATTTCCTACCCTAATCACTGCAGAGAACTTGGTAGTTTTAGCTGTAAAGAGTTAAGAACTACAAGGCAAATCCCTTGATAACATGGCTTTAGCCTTTGGTCAGCCCTGAAGTGGTCAGGCAGTTGGACTAGATGATCATTGTAGGTCCCTTTCAACTGAAATCTCTTCTCTCCTCCTCTCTCCTCTTCCCATGCCCTTGCCCTTGCCCTTGCCTCCCCTTCGGAACATAGTATTTATTACAAAAAAAACACCCAACAGCACCCCTGAAGCCACCTCCCTGCATGTCTGAGGACCAGCACACAGGTCTCAGTCTCTTTTCTCTCCTAGAACACGCATTCCTCAGGAAATGGCTGTTGCTCTCTGATCCAGAGGACTTCTCTGCCGGGGCCAAGGGCTATCTGAAAGTCAGCCTGTTTGTGCTGGGGCCTGGAGATGAAGCTCCTGTGAGTATCACCCCGGCTGCAATGGGGAGACCTTCCAACTGTGGTGCTCTACCTCCCTGAGCCGTCAAACCTCATGCCTGTTCCCAGGGAAGCTGCAGCTTCAACCTTCTTCTGTTCTGGGGGCAAGCTGCTGGATTTTGGGGGTTTGCTGTTCATTTCAGGACTTTTGGAAAGCTTGGTCATGTTTTCCTCCTGTCCTGTTGTCCTGCAGCTGGAGAAGAAGGAGATTTCTGAAGACAAGGAAGACATTGAGGGCAACCTTCTGCGCCCCACCGGGGTCACCTTGAGAGGGGCTCACTTCTGCCTGAAAATCTTCAAAGCTGAAGACTTGCCGCAGAGTAAGTGTCCCCCTGGCTGGACTGGAGTGTGCTGGATCTGGCCCTCGGCATCGCAGCGAGTCGTGAGGTGCCAGAGAGGAATGAGGGCAAAGATAAGGAAGCTTTATGCGTAGCCTTGGTCCAAAGACCTTGCAGATATCGGTCAGTCGTAACATACTGGGAGATAAGTCTCTTACTGGTGCAAACTGGTATTTACCCTCCTGCCCATCGCCACCTGCCTGGAGCAATGGGGATGCACAGCCCGGCTGGTGGGACAGCCCTTTCCGGAGAGCCAGGACCACCTGGACACCGCATGTTTCTGTGAGCTTTCAGCATCTTCTTCCCCTCCCAGTGGATGACACTGTCATGGACAACGTCAGGCAGATCTTTGGCTTTGAGAGCAACAAGAAGAACCTGGTGGATCCCTTTGTGGAAGTCAGCTTCGCAGGCAAGACGGTGAGTGCCCAGAGCAGGGCGCCCCCTCCCTGGGCCCTGGGCTGGGACTGCAGCTGCCAACGGGGAAAACTTTGCTCCTTTGCTTTGCTGGAGTGTTGGCAAAGGTCCCACCGGTCGTTGTCACACCTCATCTGCTCTCCCTCTGCACCATGATGTCCTGCAGCCTGGGTTGTGTGCCACAGCTGAGGTGGTGTCCCGCAGCCCAGGTGGTGTTCCCGGCCCCGTGTCCTTGTGTGTAACACGTGTAGAGCCAAGCAGTGCCACCAGAGCAGTTTCATCTCTGGGCTCTTCGTGGTGCTGTTGCATTAAAATGAGGATGGAGGAGCTGAGCTCGGGGGAGAAGCGGTGGGGGTGGAAGGTGGTGCTGCTCCTACCATCGCCTGGAGCAAGTGGCTGGTGTCCCCGTGCCACCCAGTGCCCCCCCCCCGTGACCAGCCGGGCCACGGAGGTGACTCCGGTGGCTTCGCAGAGCCCTTTCCTGCTCCCTTTGCCACCGGGTCCCCTCCAGCCAAGCCCTGTCACCCCCAGCCACTGCTTGGCTTTTGGTGCACAACAGCTCTAAAGGGCGAGGGTGCCTCCGGCCCAGAAATCATCCCCTGGGGACGGTGTCTGGGGAGGGGACGGAGGCTCGGGACACTATCCCAAGCAAACCCCGTGGGAAGGGGGGGAGTTTCTGGTGGTCCCGGGGGAGTGACATCCCTGAGCAGTGCATGGCATCCTCTGCCTCTTGCGCAGAGGGCTTCACCTGCACGGTGCAGAGCCCCCCTGGGCCACTCGTGGTGTGGGGTCTGTACTGGGGGACTCTGAGCCCTCCTGGCTGTGGGGGGCACTGACGTGTCACCGCCTGTCTCACACCTCCAGCTCTACTCGCGGATCCTGGAGAAGAACGCCAACCCACAGTGGAACCAGTGCCTGACGCTGCCGGCCATGGTAAGCGTGGGCACCCCCACAGCCCCCCGCCCGCCCTCGCCACCACCCCTCACCACCCTCTCCCACCTCTTTTCCTAGTTCCCTTCCATGTGCGAGAAGATGAGGATCCGGGTGACTGACTGGTGAGAGGGGAGGGGGTCCTGGGGGGATTTCTGTGGGGAGCGCTGAGCTGGAGGAGTGGGACAGGTTGGGGGGACCCCCTGGGGAAAACCCTCCCCTGGTCCGCGGTGTGACGGCGTCCTGGGCTGTGTTGTAGGGACCGTCTGACACACAACGACGTCATCGGCACTGCCCACCTCTGCATGTCCAAGATCTCGGCACCAGGCGGGGAGCTGGAGGGTAAGGCGGGGGGCAGGGTGGGATTTGGGGCACATGGCTGTGGGGGAGCACTGCATGCCAGGGGTTGGAGGGTGGCGTTGGCGTGATGGTGTTCACAGCCACAGTGGTCCCCGCCGGGGTGCCAGTGCTGGGATGTGTTGCTCACCAGCCTGGGCTGCGGCACCAGGGACGCTGTTGCATCTTCCGCAGCCAGGAGGAAATGGCCTGCCTCTTGTAGGCAGGATAGGTACCTTGAGTTGAGTGGTTAATTAGTAGTTCATTAGCTCAACTCAGTCCAGCTGGATAAGAATGATTAGTGCCATAATTCCCCCTTTTTGTTTTAGTATTTTTTGTTTTCACAAAGGCTTTATGGGTGAGCAGAGACCCGGCCCATTCATCCAACTCCAGCACGCTTCCCTCCCGCGAATACCACGTCGGGGCTTGCGGCTTTACCTTCTTCTCCGAAGGACTCGCTTGAGCTCCCGGCTCTGGCTCTGGCTCCGGCTCTTTTGGCTCGGGCTCCTTTGCAGCCAGGGCTCTCGGCTCAGCGAGGGAGTCAGGGCTTCCCAGGGTCTCATCGATGTATCACGTCGGGGTCACCAGTTGTTGCTCACCAGCCTGGGCTGCAGCACCAGGGACGCTGTTGCATCTTCCACAGCCAGGAGGAAATGGCCTGCCTCTTGTAGGCAGGATAGGTACCTTGAGTTGAGTAGTTAATTAGTAGTTCATTAGCTCAACTCAGTCCAGCTGGATAAGAATGATTAGTGCCATAGGGATGGGGTACCAGAGGCTGCTCTGATGGTGGACTGTTCCTGATTGGACCTGGTCCCTCCTGCTTTGTGCTTTTGAAGATCTCCAGGTTGTCCCAGGAGCGCTGGGATGGAGGGGCTGTGGGGCCGTGGAGTGCCGGAGGTTTTGCTTTCTCTTGCCGTTGCCACACAGAGGTGGTCCTCTGGGGAGTGGGTGACGGGCAGCGGCATCACTGGCGTGGGAAGATGCCGCGTCCCACCTGCATGTGGCCCCACTGGTGGCTCCTCCTTAGGTGGCCTTCGGGGGCTGTCATGGTGTCACGGTGGGATGAGGGCTCAGGTCCAGCTCTGAGGGTGCTGTTCCGAGTCCCAGGGGCTCTCTGACGCGAAGGACTGCTGTGATGGGGGATCGGTTGGGTGAGGCTGATGCTGTGCCCCGCGGGAGGGCAGGAGCTGGGGCACTCGTGGGGCTGGTGGGGGCCAGGGACAGAGCCTGCCCTAACCTGCCCCACCATCTCTTCCTGCTAACGAGCTTTGGTGGCATCTGCAACCCCATGGGGACTCCCCCCGCTCTGTTTCTGGTGCTCTGAGTGTCTCCGAGGCTTGTGGGTGCAGACCCCTGCCCCACCACGGGCACCCCCCTGCTGCAGGGATGAGCGTTCCTCCAGTGCTGCCTGGCCGTGCATGCAGGGTGCGGAGTCGGGATGCAGTACTGTTCTCCGCCATGGTGATGTGTGTCCAGCTTCCCCCTTCCCAGGGAAAATGCAGCTTCTGGGCCAGTATGGAGAGAGAAAGCAGGAGCGGGGAAGGAGGAGGGGTCTGCGAGGGGTCTGCCTGGGACTGTCCCACACCACTGCTGAGACCCTCTGGCTCCCAGGGGAGTGCTGGGGCACCGTGGGTCCCATCCATCCTGGGGCTCCACCAGCTTTCGCAACACATGGAGCATCCATGAGAGATGCCCAAATCCTCCCGTTTCACACCAGGTGGAAACCAGGGCAACTATGTAACAACCTCCCCCTTTCTCTCTTTAGTTGGCACCAACAGCCTATGAGAGCACCCACCCCCCTTTCTGTAACCCTCCATCCCCCCCGCCAGTCTTTCCTAACCTCTTCTCCATCTCTTTGTGCCTCAGATGAGTTTCCTGCTCTTGCGAAGCCCCTGAAGGCCGCAGACCGTACGTGCCCCCAGACGCTCGGTAACTGCTGTGCCTGTTCCGCTGCCGTCGGGGCCGGAGCGGCGGCTGGAGCCGGGGGGGCATTGGCTGCGTTGGGCGCTCTGGTGGGGAGAGGGGACAGCTCCAGCACAGCCTCCCCCTGCACTCGGGAGTGGGGAAAGGTCTCCACTGCCCCTCCCCACCACGGGTGTGGGGTGTCCGCGTTGGGCAGTGATGCCTTTGCGGTCCGGTGTGTGTTGTGCAGAGCTGGTGGTGCACGGGGGCTCGCAGCAGGACCCTGCCAGGGGTTTCTGCCCCTTCGCTGCTGCTTCTGCTTGAGGTTTCATAGAACCATAGAATGGTTTGGGTTGGAGGGGACGTTCAACATCATCCAGTTCCAACCCCCCTGCCATGGACAGGGACACCTTCCACTACACCAGGTTGCTCAAAGCCTCATCCAACCTGGCCTTGAACACTTCCAGGGATGGGGCAGCCACAGCTTCCCTGGCCAACCTGTTCCAGCGCCTCACCACCCTCATTGTAAAAAACTTCTTCCTAGATCTAATCAAAGTTTCATAAAAAAAAGAGTGATTCTCTCCTGGGGCTCTCTTACTGCCTTAAGGGGAGCATGGGGCCAGCACCTTGGCTGGTGTAAACCCTCTACGCTGGTTCACACCAGCAAAGCAGTGCTCTCCTTCTCTGGGCACGCTCCCTGGGACCAGGGGGCTCTGTGCCCCCCCAGCCCCACACCCACCTTGTCTTTCTCCTGCAAAAAGGTAAGTGGTTGTAGAATCATGGAATGATTTGAATTGGAAGGGACCTTAAAGATCATCTAGTTCCAACCGCCGTGCTGTGGGCAGGGACAAAGGGACATGGGTAGGACTCAAAGGGAGTGGAAAACCACAGCATTGTGGTACTCTCCAGCTGCATGTGTGTGGTCCCCACGGTCCTGCAGTGAAGCCCTGTGGGGCACGTCTCCCTCGTGGAGGTGCACGAGGTGCCCTTGGGACTCTCTAACGGCTCTTTCCCCCCACTCCCCAGTGGATGACGGGCTGGGGTTCCTGCCCACCTTTGGTCCCTGCTACATCAACCTCTACGGCAGCCCCCGGGAGTTCACCGGCTTCCCTGACCCGTATGAGAGGCTCAATTTAGGAAAGGTGACGTCGGCTTCTTTCCAGCACAACCTAAACTGAACTACCAACCTTCCTTGCTTAAAAAAAAAAAAAGCTGCTATTAACCCAATCTGGCTTTGTTATTAGGAGCCTGCGCTGTGTTTTCTGCCCCTGGCTGTTCCCGCTGGCTAATCGCCTCCTGGCATTGCTCTGCTGCCCAAACGCTCTCTACCTCTGGAGCGCTTGCAGAAATACTTTGCCTCCTCTTGCTCCTCTCCGAGGAATGCTGTTGAAAGCAAAGGCAGAGCTCGACTGCGGGGAGGGGGCACCGGGGTCCTGACGCTGTCCCTGGTCTACCCCAAGGGCGAGGGCGTTGCGTATCGCGGCAGGATGCTCGTGGAGCTGGAGACCAAACTGGTGGAGCACGTGGAGCAGAAGGTGGAGGACATTTCTGTGGATGACATCCTGCGGGTGGAGGTAATGGGATCTTCGTGGTGTATCCAACCCCGTGGGCTCTGGGGTTGGCCCTTGGCATCACAGGGACAGGTGGTGGTCCTGGGTGGGTGATGTCCCCTGAGCGGTGGTCGGTGAGCTCCTGGAGGGTGTCTCCTGCTGTGTGTCTCCCAAGGTGTCCAGCCTGCTCCATCTGAGCTGCTGCTAGGTAGAGAACATGGAGGGGTGGGAGATTTGCTTCAACAGAACTGAGGAGCTCAACTCGAGCACTGTTGCAAATGTGCTCCTTTTGCTCGTTTCTTCAGGTTTAAACTGCGTTTTTTTATGGAAAGTTCTAGTCTTGTCCTTTGTCAGGTTTTTCCTAAGTAGCTCCCTTGCTGCAGCACATGCTTTTCTTCCCTGCAATAAACTTTTTCACTTCAGAGGCCTTGCAGAGCTGGTGGGTGCTGGAGGGTCTGTGTGTAGGAGAGTGGTGGTGGTGTCTCCTCCATGGACATGGTCCTGTGCCTGTTGCAGAAGTACCTGCGCCGTCGGAAGTACTCCCTCTTTGCTGCCTTCTACTCGGCCACCATGCTCCAAGATGTGGACGATGCCATCCAGTTTGAGGTCAGCATCGGTAACTACGGCAACAAATTTGACACCACCTGCCTGCCCTTGGCCTCCACCACGCAGTACAGCCGGGCCGTCTTTGATGGTGAGCAACTTGGAGATGATCAGGCACTGGGACGGGCTGCCCAGGGGATCTCCATCCTTGGAGGTTCTCAAAACCCAACTGGACATAGTGCTGGACAACCTGCTCAAGGTGACACTGCTTGAGCAGGGGTTGGACCAGATGACCTCTGGAGGTCTTTGCCCACCTCAACCATGCTGTGAAGGGGGAGTATGTGACTGGAGAGGAGGGGGGAAGCCAGGACTGCTTTCAGGTCTGTGCTGGCTTGAAGTGGTTTTTGGGCAACACCTCGGTACTAACAGTGCCCGTTTTTCTTCAAGGAAGAGCCAGTGCTTTGGGGTGACCTTTCCCTGACTCCCGTGGGGCTCTTGCTTTGGTGTGAGATGTCCTCACCCCACAGGAGGTTCTGCTGTTTTCTCACCTTGCTTCTCTGCAGGAGCTGCTGCACATCCCTTTGGACCTTGGGGTGCATTTCTCTGTTGCACGTGGGTTTAGGGAACATAATTCTCATCCTCTTGCTCCAAAAGAGCCCCAGAGATGGGCTTCTGCCCAAGGCCAAATGCTCCACTACCCCCCTCCATCTCTGCTCCTGAGGTCCTGAGGAGTAGGGTCCCCCGTCACCCCACCATCACGTGCTCACCAATGTGGTGTACCCTCCAGGTTGCCAGTATTACTACCTGCCCTGGGGCAACATCAAGCCTGTGGTGGTGTTATCATCCTACTGGGAAGATATCAGCTATCGGACCGATGCCCAAAACCTTCTCTACCACGCGGCAGACAGGCTGGTGAGTGCCATGGAGACACGTGCTGGTGGCAGTGATCACTGGCCACCTCCTGCCTGGGGGGACAGGGGGGGCACAGAGGCCATCTCCGGGCTGGGTCAAGATTGGGCTTTGATGACTGTCATGCTGTGGAGGTGAAATCTTTCAGTGCCCTGGATGCTCAGCTAGGGGAGTGATGGAAGGAAAGGGACCACCCTCATCCCCACTGGGATGGCAGTGAGGTGTGAACGCAGCACTTTGCCATGCCACCCACCTGTCAGCTGATGCAGGCACAGGAGGCGAGGACCTTTCTCCAGCTCCTCAGCTGTTTATGAGATTTCTTCCTGTATTTCACTGTTGTTTCCCCTGGAGCCACAACGTGAGCAGAATGGAGGTGCAGAGCGCTGGTGGGACTCAGGCTGGAGTTTCTGATCGTGGGGAGCAGCCCCAGGCACTCCCTGGGAGGGTCTTGGACATGGGGTGGAGTGGGGTGCTGGGGTGAGGTTCCCCACTCTGCAGCTTCTCTTCCCCACCCGTTACGCAGGAAGCAAACCTGGAGAAGCTCCACCTCGCTCTCAAGACCAAGCGTGCACCGAGCGAGCTGGATGCGCTGGCTGCCCAGCTGATGGATGACATCATTGCTGACTGCAGGTACCTTCTGCTGCTTTTCACCGTGAGCCTTTTTGTGCCATTTATTGTGGGAGCCCTTATTTATCTTGGAAGGGACAACTCGTTTTTTTTTCTTTTCTCTGAAAACCGCCGGTCGTTTGCTCCTGTGTGCTTCAGAGGCTGCTGAGCCAAAGGCACGGAGTTGACAAGGTGATGCTTAAGGCAAACCATAAATTTCCAGCCTCTGTGCGTGGACTGCGGCGCGGCGCACTTGAATGAGTGGCATTGTGTCGGAGCCGGAGCCCGAGGGATGGTGGGACTCGTGGAGTGAGGAGCCACCCATGATGCTTCCCAGTTGAGTCTTGTGTCTGCTGTGTAGGAGGCACTAGAGAGGTTGTTCAGGTGTTGTACATCCGACGGCTGGACCAGGGGACAGGGATGTCTCAGGGCTGGATGGCACAGTCATCCTTCCATCCCCGTGGGTAGCACCGCCAGCATCTGCTGCTGCTCTGCCTTTCTGAGCACTTCTCAAGCACTGCAAGGTTTGTTGAAGGGCAGCTGGCACAGTGCCATGGGCTTTTCCTCCATGTAGCTTTTCTTTTTGGGCTGGATTAGGGCTGAGGAGCTGCTCCAGGGGAGCATCGCTGCAGTATGACCATGGTGTTTTATCCCAAGGGCAGCTCAACCCTTGGGAAGGTGTTTCAGGGACTGACCTCACCAAGGTCTTTGGACCGTGGTTCCCCTTCAGGTATGCCCATGAAGGTGATCTGCAAGTCCTGTCCCATGCCCGATATTATGACCCTCCTGCAGCAGCCTCTGCGTCATCAATTTGAGGAAGGGTAATAGTAGGAGCGTTGATGTGTTTTTAGCCCTGGCAAGCCTTTGCCAAGAGAAATTGAGAGCTGCCATGCCTCTTGAAGCTTCTTTGCCTTGGGAGTGGAGTGGAGAGCAGCTGAGCTGTGGGGACAGCCCTGCACTGGGCTGGGACACCCCATTGGTGGCAACCAGTGGCTGTGGTGGGTGGACCTCCGTGACCACCAAGCTCATGTGGTGGCTCTTGGTGCTTTACTTCAGCAGACAGGGAGAATTTAGCCCTTTTGGCTACCCCTGAGGCCACCAAACCTGCTGGGGCCAGTTGTCCCCCACCCCTTCCACAACAGCCACCAGCCTGCAGGACCACAAGCGCTGTCCACCTGGGCTTATGCCAGTCACCGAAGGTTGGGGAGATGGCGTTCAGCTTGCTGCCAAACCCCAGGTCCCCCATTTTCCCCTCCCTGCTGTTTGAAAGGCCTGAGAAGAGGTTGTGGAGGTGCTGAGGTGCAGCGGGCACAGGGACGCAGCCTTTCTGGACCCTCCTGTGACACCTGTGTAGGACCAGCGGCAAGGAGACCTTGATCCAGCTGACCCTGCTCTGCAGACCTCCTGAAGGACAGGCTTAAAAAAACACATCCACGTGCTTAAAACCTCCCAGTTTATTTGGTTTTGAGCCTCATAAAGGAGATGTGTTTCGTCTCCCTGTGCGCACTGGCTCTGCCCAATGGGCTGTTGATACCCACCCCGCTCCTGGGCATGCAGAATGGGACCTGAGGGATGAGCCACGGCTTTGGGTTTTCCAGAGGTGCTGGACCCTCCAAAACAAGTTGAATTAACTGGAAGGGGAAAAATGTGGCTGCGGGATGTGGCCATGGTTCCCGCTGGCTCCGCTCCATGCTCAGCTCCCACGGGGTGTGGCTCCTCCATCTCTGTGAGGGCTCGGTGCGGGGGCCAGGGCTGACTGGAGACAGTCAGGACAGCCCCTGTGGGTTTCTGGGAGATTTCACACCCCTCCATGAGCTCTGCCCACAGCGGGATGAGCTGAGCCGTACAGCTGGACTTGTCCACTGCTCCTGCCATGATGCTGCCAAAGGGCAGAGCTCCTTTCCATTGGGATTTCGGAGGGATGGGACAACTCCTCGCTGCTCTGCAGTGCTTCCCCGTCCTCCTCTGCATCCAGACCTCTCCGGTGAAAGGGTCCCAGCAGGACGGGGTCTCCCCACCTCCCATTCACAGTAGGAAAACAGCGAGATGCTGCTGGCATTGCCTTGTCCATGTCTGTTATCCAGCTGCGTTCAGGTCAGGGGCGCCCAACATCAGAAGGACATGGAGCTGTTGATGCGGGTCCAGAGGAGGCCACGAAGATGGTGCTGGAGCACCTTTGCTATGGAGACAGGCTGAGAGAGTTGGGAATGTTCAGCCTGCAGAAGAGAAGGCTCTGGGGAGACCTTCCAGCAGCCTTCCAGTGCCTAAAGGGGCTACACGAAAGCTGGAGAGGGGCTTTTGACAAGGGCACATAGTGATAGGACAAGGGGCAATGACTTTAAACTGAAAGAGGGGAGATTTCTATGAGATCTAAGGAAGAAATTCTTCCCTCTGAGGGTGGTGAGGCACTGGCACAGGTTGCCCAGAGAAGTTGTGGCTGCCCCATCCCTGGCAGTGTTCAAGGCCAGGTTGGATGGGGCTTTGAGCAACCTGGTATAGTGGAGGATGTCACTGCCCATGGCAGGGGGGTTGGAACTAGATGATCTTTCAGGTCCCTTTCAACCCAAACCCTTCTGTAATTCTGTGATTAATAATGGCAGCACCGTAAATCACTGCATTTTAGAGGAAAACCTCTAAATGGCTCAGCAAAGCGAAGATCCTCCCGGACTCCTGAAACGTTTATCCAGCAGCTTGAATCAATTTACATGAAAACGTGCGCGTGTGTGTTTGTGGTGTGCACAGCTCAGCCAGGGCTCTGTCCCGGCTCCTGCGGCTGATGTGTGGGTGTCACAGGCGCAGTTTGGAGCTCCTTTGCTCTTGGCATTGCCGCGTTCCCCAAATGTGTCTTCGGTGCCTTGTTAATTCTTTGGAAGCTTGCTGAAAAGGAGGGAGAAAAAATTGAAAAAGAATAAAAAAAGACATCAAAACCCCACGGGAGGGTGAGCGAGCCACTAACGCTACGTCTCTGCTTGTCCCGGCAGCCTGCCCCTGCCCGAGGTGCTGGGGACGCCGGCCAGCACCCACCTGGACCAGAATATGTACCGCTTCCGCAGCACCAACCTGGAGCAGATAGTGAAGGCAGCCCTGAAGCTGAAGCATGGAGACTCGAGCCTGTGGCCGGCACTGGAGCAGGCAGAGGACTGGCTCTGCAGGCTGAGGGCCATGGCAGAGGAGGTAACGCTGCTGTGATGCTGCAGGAGATGCTGTGCACCTTGGAGGAGTCTCGTTCTTCCCAAGCTCTCTGTCCCAGTGCTGTTCGGGTGTGACGGCTGTGCGCAGTCGCATGGTGGGATGTGGAGATGACGCTGGCAAAGTCTTGGTCCCCCAGGCAGGGGTTGCACGTGCGTCCCCCCACGTGATGCGGGCTGGGTTAGGAAGGCACCAGGTTTCACAGCTGGCGTTGAGGCTGGGACTTGTTCAAGGCCAGGTTGGATGAGGCATTGAGCAACCTGGTGTAGTGGAGGGTGTCCCTACCTGTGGCAGGGGGGTTGGAACTGGATGATCTTTGAGGTCCCTTCCAACCCAAACCAGTCTGTGATTCTGTGATTCTATGGCAGAGCTTTACAGCACGGCCAGTAGACCCTCGAGCAAGGCCACTGCAGGGAGCTGGGCTGGCTGTGCAGGGCAGGGCTTGGGCAAACGCGGGGCTGATCTGCTGTCGTGGTTTTATAATAAAAGGAACTGAGGGTCAAGGCAAGAACCGAGAGGGAGCACCCGCCAACCATGGTCCTGGGCAAAACATGACTCAGGCTTTTTTCTTAAAACGTGTGTTTTAAGTTGCTTAAAACAAAGTTGCTTAAACAAAGACAAAAGGAAACAAAACAAGTTACTTGAGAGGATAGACAGTAAACAAGGCCAGATCTTAAAAACAACACCTCCCCACCCTTTTCTTTCCTTTCATTCCTGGCTCTACCTCCCCCCCCAGCGGTGCAGGGGGACAGGGAATGGGGGAGTGCAGGTCAGTTCATCCATGTTGTTACTGCTGCTCTTTTCTTAAAGGAGGAGGGATCCTTACACCATTTTTCCCTTGCTCCGGTGGATCCCCTACTCATGAGAAAAATCCACAAACTCCTCTCAGGCTGAGTCCTACCCGCAGGATGCAATCCTTCCCCATCGGATTGCTCGAATGCGGGCTTTACTGCAGTCTCGGATTCTTAGGGAGCTGTTGCCACTCGCTCTGGCGTGGGTCGTCCCACGGACTCCAGATGCCTCATGACCTCGTCGTGCATCCCATGCCCCATTATTAACAGTACCTCCTCGTGCATCCCCATGCTCCACGACGTATCCTAGGCTCAGGCATCTCTTTCCCCAACGTGGGCTTCTCCACGGGCTGCGAGTGGGGGCCGCCTGCCATCTCACACCGATTGCAGGGAAAACTCAGCTCCAGCACACCTCCTCCCGCTCCATCTTGACTGACCTGGTGTCGGTGTGGCCGTTTCTCTCAGATCTCAGTCCTCTCTGGGTGAACTCGGCCCGGTGGGCACCCCGGGAACGAGGTGCTTCCCGAGTTCCCCATGCGGCTCTGTCGGTGCCATCTTTAGCACATGGCGTCGGCCCAGCCCAGGCAGCCGCCCGACCAGGAGCCGGGAGGGAGGGCAGAGCCCTCCTCCCCTCTCCTTGCTCCTGGACAAAAGACCTTTTCCCGTCCCTTTGTCTCAACTTAAATAGGGCAATTCGCAGAGGCGCCGATTTGGCTCAACCCCCGAGGGGAGTGGGACTCAGATCTGGTGGCACAGGGAGCAAATCCCCTCTCCTGCCACCAGAACACCCCCACACATCAAACTATCACATCTGCCCTGACCAGACCCGGGTGGGACCTGGAGCTGCTGGGATGGGCTTTGGGTCAACCCGTCTCACTCCATGGGCTTGAGTTGGCAGGGGGACTCGGGGCATGGCTGCTCTCCAGCCTCCTGCATTCCTCCATGGCTGATTCGCCATGTCCCCTCAGTTGGAACCGATGGCTTTTGTGTTTCCCAGCCCCAGAACAGCCTGCCTGACATCGTGATCTGGATGCTGCAGGGAGACAAGCGCGTAGCGTACGCCCGCGTGCCGGCCCACCAGGTCCTCTTCTCCAGGAACGTGTCCGGCTGCTGTGGCAAGAACTGCGGGAAGCTGCAGACCATCTTCCTGAAGGTACCTTGTCTTTGGATGCATGTGCATGTGTGATATTCATTTTTTAAATATTTTCCCCTAAAAGAAAAGAGAAAACGGTGCAGGGAAAGCTGAAAACCCGACACAATGGGCTGCGTTAACCCATGAGCACCTGGGGGCTCTGGTGAACCTCAAGCCCCAGTTTGAACCCTGTTGAAGCTGGTTCCTACATAGTGAGAGCCTGGTCGTGCTTCTGGTGGAGTTCAGCTCCTCTCGCATGGATCTGCAGCAGATCCCCGGGAATACCTTCATGTTTTGTGCAAGTTCCAGGGCAGTGAAGATGGGTGCACTTTGGCCCAGATGGTGCTTTTTTTTTTTTGTAAAAAAAACCCACCATATTTTTATATTTTTTAATGTTATTTTATGTTTTTAAAAATTCCTGACCCTCTGCCACCCCAGGAAATTCAAGCTGGGCCTCCTCTGCCAGGCCCTTACTGAGCTTCTCACATCTCAAATGATGTTTGTCTGGCCTTTCGCTGCTGCCAGCTTGGGAGCAGGCAATCGCTGCTGAACAAGCTCTCAAAAAATAAAGTGCAATAAACTAAACTGAATAAACCCCAAAACCCCAAGCCGAGCTGGCAGGAAAAGACGAGCCAAAATATACTGGTTTCTGCACTTCAGCTCTGGATGGAAAACTACCATCACTTGAAGGGGGAAAAAAGCGGCTCAGAGAGAGAAAAAAGGACAGGGAGGCATCTCCCTGTTTATTCCATTTTTGCTGAAATATTTGACTGGGATGTGTGTCCCAGCCCTGAAGGATGTCTCACCACCTTTGAACCTTTGTTCCAGGCTAGATTGGATGGGACTTTGAGCAACCTGGTGTAGTGGAGGGTGTCCCTGCCCATGGCAGGGGGGTTGGAACTAGATGGTCTGTGAGGTCCCTTCCAGCCCAAACCATTCTGATTCCATGAAAGTGTTCTGCATGCTGTTGACATCCCAGTTCCCAGGGATGCTGCGTGTCCAACCTACCCCCTTGCCTTCCTGGCCGGGGCTACGGGGGCTTCGTACCCACCACCCCACCCCCAGCCGAGCATCCCGAGCATCCGCCTTTGACGTCCTCCTCAGGGATATTAATGGCGCTCTGCCTTTGGCAGTACCCCCAGGAGGAGGCGATGGGTCCGAAAATCCCAGCCCAGATCCGGGTCCAGCTCTGGTTCGGGTTGTCGGTCGATGAGAAGGAGTTTAACCAGTACGCCGAGGGGAAGCTCTCTGTCTTTGCCGAAACTGTGAGCATCTCGCAGGGACCACTACTGAGATGGGCAGCATGGAGGGGAGGGGGTGGGCTGGGCCACAGGTGGGGCACTGCCGGGTGAAGATCACATCAACCCCCACCAACCGTGAGAAGAACAAACCGTTTCCAGCTCCAGAGGGTGGGGAGAGGGTTGGTAACGAGCCGAAAAGCCACATCGTGGCTTCACACCTCCTTCTGTGCTGGGGGGCAGATCTGGGGGTGCCCCTGGGGCAGGGGCTGGTGGGAGTGGTGAGGCTCTTCCCAGGAGGTCTGTCCTCAGAATAGGGTTTTACAGGAAGGAAGGGATTATTCATGGGATTTCAGAAGGATTATTCATGGGATTTCTAAAGGATTATTCATGAGGTTTTGTGCCACCAAATCAAAAAACCTCTCTACTTTTGCTCCCCCAGTATGAGAACCAGACCAAGCTGGCGCTTGTGGGGAACTGGGGCACGACTGGCCTGACCTACCCCAAGTACTCAGATGTCACTGGCAAGATCAAGCTGCCCAAGGACAGCTTCCGCCCCTCCACGGGATGGACCTGGGCTGGGGACTGGTTCATCTGCCCAGAGAAGACGTGAGTGATGGTTTTCTGCCAAGAGCAGAGCCTGTGTGGGCTGTCGCGGGCACCCTGAAAGCCTGAGCAGATGCTAAGCTGGTGGCAAGGTCGCCCAGACAGCTGGATGGAGATCTGGGGTGCCGTGGGGGTTCCTCATCCGCCTGTCCCGTCCTTGGTAGGCAGCGACGTTAATGCCAAATGCATCGTCTCCGCGCTGGGTGATGTCCCGGGGGTGGTGGGTTCTCACAGGTGCTCAGGGACACGGTGGCCCCAGCACACATCTCACCAGGGTGCCTGTGCAAGCCTCGCGTTGAGGAGCTTTGGAGGTGGGATCCCAGCGGGGCACTGGGGGGATGGGAGGGGATGGTGGGGCTTTCCTTGGTGGAAGAGATTCAAGAGGCAAAGTGTGTGCTGGGTGGCATGGCCAGTGAGGCTGGCAGGGCAGGAGGGGACCCCTCGACGCTGTACATCTCCCTGGAGTGCAGGTTGCTGCACGACGTGGATGCCGGGCACCTGAGCTTCGTGGAGGAGGTGTTTGAGAACCAGGTCCGGCTGCCTGGAGGCCAGTGGGTCCACATGAGCGATGCCTACACCGACGTGGTGAGGATGGAGTGGGTGGCCTGAGGCTGAGCTACCGCCGTGAGCTGCAGGGGCAGGGGGGCCCCGGGGGCTCGGAGAGCTTTAGGCATCTGCCGGGCACCCTTTGGGTGAAAACACCCCCCTTCATCCCACAGAATGGGGAGAAGGTCCTACCTAAGGATGAGATTGAGTGTCCTCCGGGCTGGAAATGGGAAGACGTGGAGTGGGACACCGACCTCAACAGAGCTGTTGATGAGAAAGGTACCGGAAAGCAGTTGGGGGCATCCGTGCTGTTTTCACCCCCTTTGCACTGCCTGTCACGGTGTTTTCTGCTGCGGTCCCATCCAGCACCAGGGATGGTAACGGACCTGTCGTGGCTGTGCTTGCTGCCTCACCAACTTCAGGAGAAGGGGGTCAGGCCCCGGGATGCCCTCTCCCCCGTGCTCTGGCGGGGGTTGGGGGGTGGGCAGTGCTTTCCCTGCTGCTGGGGAAAGGCCAGGATGTTCTTCTGGGAGATCTTCGGTGGCTTTTGGTGAAGGACAGATGGAAGGAGGGACATTTTGCAAGGGTGTGTAGTGATGGGACACTGAGCAATGGCTTTAAACTGAAAGAGGGGAGATTTCGATGAGATCTAAGGAAGAAATTCTTCCCTCTGAGGACAGTGAAACACTGGAACAGGTTGGCCAGAGTTGTGGCTGCCCCATCCCTGGAAGTGTTCAAGGCCAGGTTGGATGAGGCTTTGAGCAACCTGGTGTAGTGGAGGGCGTCCCTGCCCATGGCAGGGGGTTGGAACTGGATGATGTTGAAGGTCCCTTCCAACCCAAACATGATTCTATGAAAGCATCAGGCCAGAGAGCATCCGAGATGGTCACAAGTGTTGGGGTTGCCTGAGGAAGGAAGGGCAGAGAGGAGAGTCCCCAAGCTGTGAGTTTGAGCCAAGGGCTGATGAAACACCATGAGTCCATCACCTCGGCATGCCCAGAGGGACACCTCCATTGGGAGCAGCATGAGCAGGTCATTCAAACTGGGAACATGTATTGTGCCTGGACAAACCTTTGCTATTAAAGCTGTTCCAACCTGGACGTATGTGAAGAGAGATCCCTGATGGAAGATGAGGTGAGGAGCTCTTCTCCCACCTTCACCCATATGTCCCCTTCTCTCCAAGGCTGGGAGTACGGTATCACCATCCCGCCGGACCGCAAGCCCAAGGGCTGGGTGCCGGCCGAGAAGATGTACCACACCAATCGGCGACGGCGCTGGGTGCGGCTCCGCCGGAGAGACCTTGCGCAGATAGAGGCTGTGAGGAAGGTAGGACAGGGGCTGGGGAGAAGGGACTGAGAACGTGTTGGGGCTGTGTCTGTCTCTCCAAGAAGAGGTGAACGTCCTTGGTCCTCTGCAGAGACCTGCAGTGCTTCGGAGGCCGGTGGCTCTGCTCTCCATGCCGGAGCAGGCAGCAGCCTCTGTGGTTTCCACCATGGGGGTCAACATCTCCCAGAGGTGGAAACCACCCCAGGGGTGCCTGGTTGGGCTGTGGGGTGGGATGAGAACCTCCATTGGTTCCACGAAGCAGCTTGAGGGACTGGGGCTGGCAGAGGTCCCCAGTCTGTCCCCTGTCCCTGTCCCACTTCCCTCTAGGTGGTGCAATGGGACTGCGAATGCCACCGCAGTGCTGCTGCTCTTCCCTCCCTCAATCCATCTCCCCAAGACACTTGCCTCCTTTTCCAGCACTTTTTCTGGATAACCATGGCTGGAAAGCACAGGGAACCCCTGCCACCCTGTCGCAGCTGGAAGGCTTCAGGCGGCTCCAAGCAGACCAATGTTCTAATGCGAAGGCTTTAGGCTCTACTCTAAGGAAGGCCCACACTCCTCCAAGGCTCAGGAGGAAATGCCTCACCCTTAGGAGTAAACGCCCTGCCTTAAATAGTCAGGAGTCACATGGTTTGCTAGATAGGTCAAGGCTATTGGTCACTTGACCATCCATCTCCCAGAGTGATTGGCTGAATGCTACAGCACCTGTTTCAAGGTAACTTTCCCAGTGTAACGAGATACAGGTGTTTCTTAGTTAGCCTGCATAGGGAAAGAACTTTCACAGGATGCTGCAGCAGCCAAAAGGTTTCTCCACACCACCCCATTTCCCAAAGGGAAGCAAGTGCCACAGGGAGGTGACACCACTCTAGGGAGAAAAAGCCTTTGTGGGCTTGTGACTGGTGTCCCACGTCTGGTGGTGGCGGAGCCGTGGTGGCCCCAGGAAGGATCAGAAGCAATGACAAAGTGGAGGGCGGGCTGGGAAGATGGAGATGCTAGTGCCACCCAGGCCTGGGCAGGATGCAGCCCCCTCCTTGCACAGCATGGGCAGCCCCCAGCCCTGCGAGCCCATCTCCAAATGGGGTTGATCCCAGGGTCTGGGTGAAGGACTGAGTCCCCGTGGTGGTCTGGGCAGGGTTGGGTTGACTGTTGGACTCAGCGATCATAAGGGTCTTTTCCAACTTAAATGATTCTGTGGTTCTAAGCTGGAGAGATACAGGGAGGACATGGGGTGAGACAACCACAGCAGGGAACAGCTGGAGTTTGGATTTGGGTGGGCACGACCTTGGCCCTGAAGAGCCCCACACACTGGTGGCTTTGCCCCTTGGTGGGTCCCACCGTTGTCACCTGCAGAGGGGCGGCGGGATGGTGGGACCAAGCCCCCGTGCTGAGCCACGCTGTGTCCCCCCCGGCAGCACAAGCAGGAGGAGCCAGACGGGGAGGGCTGGGAGTATGCCTCGCTCTTCGGCTGGCGCTTCCACCTCAAGCACCGCCGCACCGACACTTTCCGCCGCCGCCGCTGGAGACGCCGGATGGAGCCCCTGGAGCGCACTGGGGCCGCCGCCGTCTTTGCCCTGGAGGGGGCCCTGGTAGGTACCCACCTGCACCCCCGACATCGCTGCCTGGGAGGGGAATCCCCATCGGGTCCGCTCCCACCCTCCGTCCCATCCCGGGGAGCGGACCTGGAGCACAGCTTGTTATCTGCCGCTTGTTACCTACGTCTGCCACTGGTTGTTAACTGATACCTGGCTTTCATAATACGTTGCATTTCATAATCCTTTGGCTTTTCCAATGACTAAATGAGAACCAACCACAGCAGCACAAAGCCCCTATTATAGGCCTTTTTTTTTTTTTTTTTTTTTTTCCCCATTTGGCTTTTTCTCCCCCCTCTTTCTCGGCTCTATCCTTCCCCCGATCCAGTGTTCGGACCCAGCAGCCCCTCTGGGATGTGAGCGGCTTCGTGACATTCACACGCACCAGCCCTGAGCTCGTGCTGGCCCCATCTGGGGGAGTCCCGCTGCCACCCACCCCCAGAGCTGCCAGTGGGACTGTGGCTTCTCCCCCTTTGCCCTGGGGCCCATTGATGTGGTTTTTGATGATGGTTCATCCCTCTGCATCACAGCAGAGGCAATCAAGGAGGGTTTGGCTGGAAAACTCTACGACATGGGGTGTGCACGGGTCTGTGGGGCTGTGCAGGACCCCCCTGTGCCCTTTGCTGGCTCTGGGGGGGAGCGGAGCTGGGTGGGGGATGTCTCACGGGGCTGCCTCAGCTCTCTGCTCCAGCCGGTTTCCACGGGACTCAGCCGTGCCCTCGTTTCGCCTCCATTAGCCCACAAATGAAATAGCTTTGTGAGTTCGGCTGCTGATGGACCTGTCTGCTGGGGGTACCGGGATATGTGGGGAAATCCTCTCCCCACGCGTGTGGTGCAGAGGCTGAAGTAAAGGGGAAGAGGAGAAAAAAGCCCCATTAAAGCGTCACTGTGGCAGTGTGCTGGGGAGCCGCTGCTCGTTTCACTCCCGGTGATGCCAGCACGGTGGTAGGGGGGTCCTGGGTTGATTTAAGTGTCCCCCAGTGTCACTGATGTGTTGCTGAACCCCGTCCTGCCCCCGCTGCCGGGGCTGCCCCTTCCAGCCCTTCACCCCCTAAGCCTGTCAGATCTGATGTTACCTGCTTTGCATATTTATTTTCCAAGCATTTCTTGGCTGTGTCAGTTAGCGT
This sequence comes from Tauraco erythrolophus, assembly GCF_009769465.1. NCBI lineage: Eukaryota > Metazoa > Chordata > Aves > Musophagiformes > Musophagidae > Tauraco > Tauraco erythrolophus. The sequence goes on from NC_141469.1 coordinate 20,919,328, forward strand.
TGGAGTGCTCAATTCTCATCATCCCAAATCTCTCATTTATCTTGATGTCGAGGTGACATCTATAACTTTTATTATGGTTGCATGTAACAAATCCAATTTATTATTTTGCTTATTTTCTAACTGAAAACAATTCTAATGAAAAAAGCAGTTGTTCTACCTTGCTTTGCCGTGCCTTGCCATGCCTTGCCATGTCTTGCCATGCCTTACCATGCCTTGCCATGTCTTCCATGCCATGCCTTGCCATGCCTTGCCATGCCTTGCCATGCCTTGCCATGTCTTGCCTTGCCTTGCCATGCCTTTCATTCTCCCCCTTCCCCATCCCTGCTTGGATGTCCACAAAACACCAGGAAAACCTCAGCCAATGCAGGGTCCCGGGGGAGTGCCGAGTCCCGTTGCTGTAGGACTGAGCTGCTCCTGGGAGTTGAACCATTGCCCGGGCAGGGCGCTGCTGCCGGTGAGGAGCAGCATTTCCTTCAGGCACGGAGATCTCGGGGGATGCTGTCCCGGCAGGGTGACAGCTCGGGAGGGAGGAGCGGGAGAGCGACAGGTGAGTCCCTGACCAGCCCCAGCTCTGGCACCCAGCAGCCAGACAGGTGCAGGACCAGCCTGTCTGCCCCTGGCGCTCCTCTCACCAGATTCCCCTCGGCAGTAGGTCGCTCTGGCTCACCTCGGTGCCCTCATATTTTGGGGTTGCTGGCTGCATTTTCTGTGGTTGCTTGGCTTTCCCTGGATCGCTTTAGAATTGCCGTACTTTCTGATTTCGCAGCTTCAGGCCGTTCCAGCTCTCCTCTCTCCCTTGAACCACTTAACGTATTTTGCCAGGATGCTCCATCCCAAAATAATACCTAAATCCACGTAGTGGCTCCCATCCAGCCACCCCAGGGTTGACCCCTCTGCAGACAGGAGGAGGGAGCTGGGATCGGGCTGGTGGGGTGAAGCGGTGCCGAGGATGGGAAAATCCATATGGATGCCCGGGGCTGGGAAGGGTGGGTGCTGATTTTCCACTCTATTTCCAACGTTTTTTTGACAGAGACAGGGAAAGGGAGGTTTTGAAGAGTGAGGTGTCAGGGATGCAGAGTCCCAGAAGGGCACCGGGACAGGGCAGCAGCTGGAATTAGAACTGCTGCCACCGCCAGCTCCCATCCCACCGAAGCAGAATAAAGATGCTGTTAGGAGAGGGAGCCTGGAGCATCCCTCAGCCTGGAGCATACCCCAGCCCGAAGCATCCCCTCAGCCTGGAGCATCCCCTCAGCCCGGAGCATTCCCCCAGCCCGGGGCCAGGGCTGCTGCTGCCGGAGCCTCCTGAAGCCCCTCCTGTCTGCTTGATCCCGTCCCCGTTATCTGCTGCTTTCTCCTTAAAAAAGGCATTTGTGGGATTTCGTGATTGCAGCCCGGGTTTCCCGGAGCCCGTCCAGCAAAGGAACTGTCTGGCAATGCAGGGAAGGCAAAGTGGAGGGAGGATTAAAGTGCAAACTCAGGGAGCACGAGCCAACACCCCGAGCGCTAATTCCCCGAGCTGAGGGGTGCGGGGAGTAATCCCTGCCTGTCCTGGCTCCGGGTCTCCTCCACTCGCCCTTCCCCAGGCCGGCAGCGGGTGCAGGTCGGGGAGGGTCGGGGGGGACCGGTGGTCAGAAGGGTCATAAAAATAACTGAGGAGCTATTCATGTCCGTGGGGAGGGGAGTGAGGAGGGGAGGCAGGGCTAGAGGCAGGACCTCCCCGCCGTAAACACCGCTTGAGCCTGGGGCTTCCTCCAGAGACTATTCCGCGGGAATTGCCATTCCCACCTGGAAGGGAGAGGAGGGCTCTGCAGACCACCTAAGCTCTGATGTGTTTTTGAGGACTCAGCAGCTCCAGGCTCTGGAAACTCCATCCCAGACCTGCTTTTTGGTTTTTTTTTTTTCTTTTTTCCGTCTTTCTTTTCCTTTTTGATTCCCTTTGAACACCCTTCCTGTCCTCCCTAACATTCCATACTTGAAAAAAATTTAAAGATCAGATTTACACTCTCCAGGAAGTTACCTTTAGGCTCCTTTTCCTGAAACTAAATATTTCAAGGCGAACGTGGCTTGAAAGGAGGCGATAGGAGGCGATAAAAGGGTGGCTCTCGTAGCGAACACGAGAAGAAGGAAGAGCGGTGGCCGAGGTTGGCCACGGCTCCCCTGAGTGGCCAATGGGGCCTTTGGCTGCATTTGACACCGTCTATATCACTGTTCACAAAGTTAATACTCCATGAATTTTGCTCGTGAGGGGACTCTGTGAAATTGCTTTAACTGCTCTTCCAAGAGCGATGTGCTTTATGAAGAAGTTTTTCCTCACTGGTGAGATGCTGGGAGGTGAGATGTGGGTTGGTGACCCCCGGGCTGCTTTTGTTGCCGTGTCCTGTTCCCTCCCAGCATGTCATGGAGCAGGATCAGGGACCTCTCTGCCCTCCTGGGACAGAAGAGCCCGGGAGTCCCTCCGTTAGAAAGCCGAAAGTCCTCTTGGAGACCCATATGGATAAAAACCTGGAGGACCCCATCCCACGGAGAGGGTCCCGGCGTGTCTGACCTTGCCTTGCCTTCTCTTGCAGGGGGGAGTGACAGACGACAGGAGCGACGATGGCAAATCCATCTCCACCCTCAGTTTTGGTGTCAACAGACCCACCATTTCGTGCATATTTGACTGTAAGGCCTTGGGGGTGGGAGGGGAAGGTGCGGTTCCCCTGTGGGGAGTCCTGGTGGGGTCTCTGCCATGGGGACCCCACAGCTGGGTGTTCCCCATCCTCTTCCTCACCTTGAGTGCAGGCGGATGGAAAGAGGGAGGTGGGTGAGGATGGGGCATGGCTCGTCCCCCTGGGAACACGGAGGTGCTCAGGGCTCGATGCTCCCTTGGGAAGCCACAGGAAGGATTGAGCCAAGCCTGGGGCTGGTTAAAAACCCAACTGCTCCCCTGTGCCCTGCACTCAGCCCTGGCCTCGTCTCTTAACTGTTCCTTGCTCCTCTGCACAGGTGGGAACAGGTACCACCTTCGCTGCTACATGTACCAGGCACGGGATCTGATCGCCATGGACAAGGACAGCTTTTCAGGTGAGCCCAGAAACCCACGTCCACGCGTTGGTGCTTGTAATTAGTGCCGTGATGAATGCCAGGACGTCGTGGGGTCTGCAAAGCGATGTTTGGGGTGTTTATTGATGTGATGTGGGGAGGGGTGTTTGGCAGCCGTGCAACAAAAGACGGTGGCATGAGGCTTTCCCGAGGCGACCAGCCTGGTAGCTTGATTTCCCATCAGCCAAAAAAAAAAAATAAATCAGAGTTTCAAGAACTCTTATGTGAGAAACCAACCACAAACCTCAAGTTACCCAGGTCAGCCCTGGGTCAGAGCTGTTTGCTTTGCTAACAGCTGCTTCTCCCTGACCCGAGGTGGTGCTGAAGGCGGGGGCAAGGCTGAGGAGCAGACAAACAACAAATAAAACCAGAAAAAACAGAGTGCAGGGCAGATTTTTCACCGTGGCACATCGCCTCGTGCGAGCTGGGGGCTGTTGGCAGGACAGGGGGCTCTGGGCTGGTGTCGAGAAGATGGAGCACGAGGCAGAAACCTTCATGAGATGTGCTTGGGAAAATTAAAAAGGGTGTAATTAGGACCTCGGAGTGGACAGGCACCTTCTCCAGCATCCTCATGACGTTTCTGGTTGGATTGATGTGCCCTCAGCATCCAGCTCCTAGCAGGTTGAAGCCTGGCCAGCCACTCACCCACCCATGCAGGGCAGGGGGACAGCAGCCTCCTTGGTTTGGGGTTCATGGAGGGAATTTGTCCCAAGGTTTGGGGAAGGGATCGAGGCTGAAGAAGGGAGACCTCCTTTATTAAGAATGAGAGAATTGATTGCAAGTACGGTTGGAAAGGAAAATACCCAACCGTGGCGAATCTGTAAAACGGTTCCTATTTGTTTTCATGACCAAACATTACATTGAGCTGCTGCTCCTCTGCTCTCTGTCCTGGAGACTTTGCAAGGGGGCTGGAGGCAGCGGCTGAGGGTTTCCTTGAGGGAGCTGATGCCTGAACCAGGCATCCTTCAGACCGGACTGGAAAAAATGCCCCTTCATGGAAAAAAAGTGTGGTCTCAGGTGGAGAAAAAGGTGTCCTGGGCTTTGAGCAAGGGGCTTTCCACGCTGCTCAGCATGTCCCCAGCACAGCTCCAGGCACTGCTGGCACTGCCAGACTTGAGCTGATGTGGTTGGGACATCCCATGCTTGAGCTCATAGTTTCTGGGTCAGGAAATCAAGGCAGGATAAGGCATATGGCTCTATTGTGTGGGCAGCTCTGTTACCATTCGGTGCTGAAGGGTGCTTGGGCGTAGGTGGTTTGGTTTTAGGAGTGTTTTGTTTGCTGAAGTGTGGCTGTGGGGGTGGGAGGGCATCCCAGGAACGGTCCTTCGCGTTTGACCCGAGCAGGGACCAGCACCCCCGGCAGCTGGAGGGTCCCACATCCTCTTTGCCATGGGCTGGGTCATCCCAGCCAGCTGACCCCGTGCCTCTTTGGTGCTGGTGACCAAAGCTGCCTTTGCCCACACCCGTTAATGCTTTGGAGTGTCATTTTGAGGACGGCCACACTCAAAGAGTTGGGGTCAACGGCTCCATGTCCAAGTGGAGACCAGAGACGAGTGGTGTTCCTCAGGGGTCAGTGTTGGGTCCGATGCTGTTGAACATCTTTGTCGGTGACACAGACAGTGGGATTGAGTGCGCCTTCAGCACGTTTGCTGATGACACTAACTGTGTGATGTTGTGGACACGCTGGAGGGAAGGGATGCCATCCAGAGGAACCTGGACAGGCTGGAGAGGTGGGCCTGTGAGAACCTAATGAAGTTCAACACGGCCAAGTGCAAGGTCCTGCACATGAGTCGGGACAATCCCAAGCACAAGTACAGGCTGGGTGGAGAATGGACTGAGAGCAGCCCCAAGGAGAAGTACTTGGAGGTGTTGGTTGATGAGAACATGAGCCGGCAATGTGTGCTGGCAGCCCAGAAAGCCAACCGTGTCCTGGTCTGCATCCAAAGCAGCATGGGCAGCAGGTCAAAGGAGGGGATTCTGCCCCTCTGCTCTGCTCTCGTGAGACACCCCTCTGCAGTGCTGTGTTCAGCTCTAGGGTCCCCAACACAAGAAGGACATGGAGCTGTTGGAGTCGGTCCAGAGGAGACCACGAAGAGGATCTGAGGGCTGGAGCACCTCTGCTATGAAGACAGGCTGAGAGAGTTGGGACTGTTCAGCCTGGAGAAGAGAAGGCTCCGGGGTGATGTTCCAGCAGCCTTCCAGTACCTAAAGGGGTTACAAGAAAGCTGGAGAGGGACTTTTGACAAGGGCGTGTAGTGACAGGACAATGAACAATGGCTTTAAACTAAGAGAGGGGAGATTTAGATTAGATCTAAGGAAGAAATTTTTTTCATTGAGGATGATGAGGCACTGGCACAGGTTGCCCAGAGAAGTTGTGGCTGCCCCATCCCTGGCAGTGTTCAAGGCCAGGTTGGATGAGACTTTGAGCAACCTGGTGTAGTGGAGAGTGTGCCTGCCCATGGCAGAGGGTTGGAACTGGATGATCTTTCAGATCCCCTCCAACCAAAACTACTCTGTGATTCCATGATTCTGCGATATGCAATGGGGAGCAGCCGGCGAGGACAGCAGGACATAACCACGTCGGGCAGCAGGACCACAGTCCCGGGGTGCTCCTACTTCTCCCAGTATATTGAAGCAGAGGGGCTCGGGGTGGGGGGTGGACAGAAATGCCCTGGAGAGGTGCAGAGCTCTCAAACAATCACCTAGTGTCTGCGCCCACCGAGGTCCTGTCTCGCCTCCGCCTCCACAAAGGTTTGTTGTTTGGAGTGGTGGGGACCGGGGTGATGTCATGGCCCCGATCAGCGGAGCGGGGAGGGGAGTCCCTTCCCTCGGAAAAACCTGGCCAAGGACAACATCAGTAACAACATGCCACAATGTGGAATTGTGATCTCCGTTGCCTAAACAAAGCATAAAGGAGTTCATTAAGAGAACTTTGCACAGTTATGAAAATAAACCTTCTGTGCGCACGAGGGTCTAAACAAAGGGGCTTTATGGAGGCTCTTTTAAAGAGACGAAGAGGGGAAAGAAAAAAAAAGAAAAAAGAGCGAAAAAGCAAATCCAAACCCATAGGGTTTTTTTTGTTTATTGTAATGCATTCTGCTTTCCTCTCGCTGGAAAAAAGCGCGTAAGTGGAAAAGGTTCTTCCCGGTGTGAATAGTGCTGTCTCCAGCCAAGCACCTCGTGACCAGCCCCGGCTCATTAAACATGTCTGCTGTGGTCCGGGCGCCGAGAAAGAAAATACGTCCCCCTGTCCCCCCCCCACCAGCCCTGGGAGCGGGGAGGGAGGGTGGGGGGTGCCGCCTGCTCAGCCAGCCCCACATTCTGGGTCTTGGGATGCTCCTCCATCTCTGGGGTAGGGAGGATGCGTTTTGCTGCCAATGTGAGCTCCCAGTCTCCTGGCAGGGCTGGGGCTGGGGTGTGCATGGTGTTTGGTGGGGTGGGCACAGTGCCAAGCACCAAGGGTTGTGTTTATAGGGTCTGCCATGCTCCTGGCTGCCAGCAGGTCTTTTGAGACTGGCTTTGGGGCGACCTGGGTGGTGCCCTGATTTGTGCTGGTGCATCCATGTCTTGTGGTGGCACTCCATGCTGGATGCCAGACGGAGGAGGTGGCCTGTGTCCTTCCGAAAAGGTCCATGATGTCTCCTGCCATGGTGGAAGTTGGGCTTTGCAGGCAACCAGAGCTCAGGGGTCCACCTGGGACCAGTCAGGTGGGATGCAGCAATCATGGAGGTCTCATCCCTGACAAGGACCAGTAGGTGCTATCAGATTATGAAGGGTGTTCAGTCTCCAGGGGGGTCTTATAACATGATGCCATGTCAAGCCTCTCACCCAGCCCTTGATCCTGGTTCTGCCACCGCCCATCCTGTCCCCGTGCCCAGTGCCACTGCCAATGTGGGCTGGATGTCCTCAGCAGGTTTGGGTCACGTGCTCTTTGAAACTGTCTGGAAGGGAAGGTGTTAGAGAGGACTCAGGTTTCTCATTTCCGTTGTTAATTGATCTCAGGCTACCTGTGTTAATTGCTTTGCTTGGTAAGGGACGCTCCTCGTCACAGCTTGGTGCTGCCTTGCAGGGAGAAGCCTCTGGCTTTGTCCCATGTTAGGAGTGAGACACCTTGGTCCCAGCTCAGAGCCTACGTTCAGGGGTCTGATGAGACCCTGGAGTACCTGAGACGCCTGCGTGGGCTGACAGATGTGATGGACGGCCCTAAGGGAGACCCAGAGCCATCTGGTTTGGCAGCTGAAGGCCAGGCAGGATGATCTGGAGTGCTGGGAACCCAAAACCATCTCCAAGACCTGGAGGTTACCAAAGCTCATGCAGAGGGGCTGATAGGATGACTCTCGCCAGCTGCTGGCTGCATCCTCAGCTCCTGTCCCTTCTGGAGATGTTAGAGACCCCAGGAAGGAGGCAGTAATGTCCCAGCCACCTTCTTTGTGGTCTGGTCTTCACAGTAGGGTGACCTGAAGTCACTGCTCCCCGACATGTGCAGTGCTGGTACCTCCTGCATCTCCCTAGGAAAGACATGGGAACAGTTTGTGCTCTCTGCTGTGCTGGAAGATGGCTGTATTAGCACCATGGAAACACTCATCCTCGTGGAGTCATCTTTTGGGAGAAAACCCCACACTTTAGGGCAATAAGTGAACCACACGTGCTACCTCATTGCTGGTGGACAGCGTGAGGAGTTGTGAGGATAAGCTGGACCAGGACAGATCAGGTCCGACAGTGAGGAAATTTCTAATGCTACAGCAGTGGAGCGCTGGGAGATGTGGCCAGGGAAGGTCACGGTGTCTCCACCAGCTGGAGCTATCACAAGCCAGAGGATGAGGTTGCTCTGGTTCACATGGTCTCATTGGATGTCCAAAAGGTTTTCAGCAAAAAAATCCTTCATCAAAGGTTTTTAGGGAAAGGAGGCTGCTGTGGGATAAGAAGGAAGATAGGCAGCTAAGTTGTGTGGACCATTGTCTTGTTCCAAAAAGAGCTGGAATGAGCAGAGGTTGGGATTTGCCCTTTATGAGGAATAACTCCATAGGCTGAGACTCTTCAGCTTAAAAAAGAGATGTTTTAGGGTTAGCATCATAGAAACCTGCAGAACCCTGAGTATCAGTGCAGGTGGGCAGGAGTGGGCTGCTCCTTCTCTCCTCATGCAAGAACTGAGGAGCCTCAGACGGAGATAGAGGGAGCTGGGTACTGCGAAGAAACATGGAAGGATGGTTCTTCATGCAGTTTTGAGTCCTCACCAGAGGATATGGTGGGTTCAAGAGAGACAAGGCAAGTCTTTGCAGGGTTGCTAAACATACAGAGATCACATCCAGCTTGGGAAGTACCTGAGATGTGAATAACTGGTGTACAGGGATGAGTGTCGGAGACCTTGGCCTCATTCTCTTCCCAGTTGGAGTTGCCTGGGACATGATGGGAACGTCACTGCTGTTTCTAAAAGACCTGCAGCTCCTCCAGAGCTGTTCAGAGTCTTCCCTGCACAACCTGTTGGGCCACGAATGACTATGAACTGCTCTCTCCTTTCTAGACCAATAGTTCTTATTCATCCTTTGCCTCTTGTCTAACATCCTCCCTTGCAGATCCTTATGCCATTGTTTCCTTCCTCCACCAAAGCCAGAAGACGGTGGTGATCAAGAACACCCTGAACCCCACCTGGGACCAGACGCTCATTTTCTACGAGATAGAGATCTTTGGGGACCCCCAGAACGTGTCTGACTCCCCTCCCAACATCGTGGTGGAAATATATGACCATGACACCTACGTAAGTGTGTTGGCATCAGCTGGACCTTTGTGGTGTGAGTGTGCTGGGATAGATGGGACAAACACATGACATCACTCTTGCCCTCTAAAAGGCAATGCTGTAACATCTCTGGGTGGCTCAGACATTGAGCTGGACACTCAGAAGACAAAAAATCAGAGAATAGCTCTGCTAGTGATGTCCTTGGTGACCCTGCTCTAGTTACCAAAGCTGCATCTACATGATGTTTTGCAGAGTGGCCAAATTAACCATATTTCGCTGTGGAAAAAGCTTGTGACAGATTTTAAAGCAGCCACGCAATTAGGGGACCATACCCTCTTGTTTGCTCAGCTGCACAAAGATCTCCAAAGTGCCTTGCAGCGATGGCATTTGGGGGGCTGCTGAGATAACCTTGAGTCTTTCGTAGAGAAACTGGCCTGTGGCACATTACAAGTGCAGGAGGGATTTCAGGCTGTGGGTAAGAGCAGTGCGTAAGTGAAAAGCCCTTAGAATACATCTCAGGAATGTCTCAGGAACCTCTCAGGAGCCCTTCTGCCCTCCCTCCTCCAAAAGACACCAGCGGGAAGCAGCAAAAGCCACCGAAGATCCCGTTGCAGACCAGTGAATGGTCTTTTTAAGAGCTGCTGATGCTTAATGTTACACTCAGAGCTCCTGCTCTGGGAATCGTGTGGTACCATAGGAATTTCACCTCCTGTTTAGGCTAAAAATGCACAAGAAACTGCATTTCTAGCTAGTTACAGGGAGGAGTTTGGAATCTTGAGCCTATGTGGGCATCAAAAACATCTTTCTTTCTGAACTGGTCCCACAACGGTTCAGACGTTGAGCCTGATTTTTGAGTGACAGGGTCTCGGCTAAGCCGCAGTGCTGGATGGGCTCCCCTGGGACGCGGGGTGGGAGGAAAGCTCCCCGTGCCTGTGGTTACCTTCCAGGGTGCGGATGAGTTCATGGGGCGCTGTGTTTGCCGGCCCAGCCTGGTGCCCTCGCCGCGGCTCTCCTGGCACCCGGTTGTCAAGGCGAACCGCAACGTCGGCGAGCTGCTGGCAGCCTTCGAGCTGATTCAGAGGGAGAAGGTGAGCTCCTCATCCGGACCCATCCTGTCTCTAATTGCAATGCCAGCTGTGCTTCGGAGCCAGCCTGAGTGGGAGAGACTCCTCGTCATGCCCCAGCGTGCTCCCGTGTGATTTTTCGACCCTCCCTGTCCACCCGCATGCACTGCCACCACATCGCCTTTCATGGCACCTGGCTGCAGCCCAGATGTGCCCCTGTGCCAGGGGAAGTGGATGAACTGGAAGGCTGAATCTTCCCCCTCCTGTTCCTCCTTCCCAGCCCCCAGGTGCTAATTGGGAGTGAGGGTCCTGCAGCTCCCCACTCCCTCTCTCAGATGTCAGTCCCAGCTCCACTTCTAGAGGGATGCTGAGCTCTGGACATGATGCGCTGAGTACCAGCCTTGCTGCAAAAGTTTGGGGCTGCCGGGTCGGGGTCAGGGGATGTCTCTGTTGCCAGAATTGGGTGGGGGCCTGAGTCATCCACATGTGGCCTCTTCTTCCTCCTCACCCCCTTCAGAAGTTACTGAACTGGGTGGGGAAGACTTTGGAGAGGGGAGTTCTCTCCAAGGACCTGGTTTGATCCTAGCAGAAAGCAGCCGGGTGGATCCGAGGCTCTGCTCCTGTCCCCTGGCCAGAGGGAGAGCCCTGCCCTCGTGCCCAGGCTGTTTGGAGCCCAGCATGGGGCATGGAGGGGGCAGCCCGTGGCTACAGGAGGACTGATGTTTCTCTGCCAGATAAAGCTGAGTTAGCACCAGGAGTGCAAATGGAAAGTATCTGCTTTTTTCCCTCCACAGCCGGCTGTCCATCACATCCCTGGCTTCGAGGTAATGCCTTTCTCCTGTTTGCAGCCCCCACTCCCTGCACCCCTCTTACCATCCCCTCCCCAGACCTGCTGAGTCCTTGCACTACTGCCAGCTCCCGCAGAGGTTTGCAGTGCACTCTGCAGCACCACCTCTGCAGGCAGTTTGTCCATCCTGCCTTAGGGACTTGTTTTAGGATGAAGGAATCCCCATGCAGAGGTGCCAGTTTCCTTCAGCTGATGCTAGAGAGAGCTGAAGTGAGTGGGCAGCTCCCTTTTGACCCGAAAGACAGGGCAAATGTATCCCATTCCAGATATAATTCCTCTGGTTTCAAATGCACCGCTGCCTTCCTGCCCTGCCATAATTTCACCATTCCCACAGCGAAGGGCTGTGCTCCCCAACAGCTCCAGCATGTTTGCTGCCCTGCAACCTGTCTGAACAAAGGCATTCACTGATGCTGATGCTGGGCTTTAAATGGTTTTAGGTCTCCTGCACTGATTTCTTTGAATCATAGAAGGGTTCAGGTTGGAAGGGACCTCAAAGACCATCCAGTTCCAACCCCCTGCCATGGGCAGGCACACCCTCCATTACACCAGGTTGCTCAAAGCCTCATCCAGCCTGGCCTTGAACACTGCCAGGGATGGGGCAGCCACAACTTCTCTGCACAACTCGTTCCAGTGCCTCACCACCCTCAGAGTGAAAAATTTCTTCCTTAGATCTCATAGAAATCTCCCCTCTTTCAGTTTAAATCCATTGCCCCTTGTCCCATCACTACACGCCCTTGTCCAAAGCCCCTCTCCAGCTTTCTTGTAGCCCCTTTAGGTACTGGAAGGTGCTGGAAGGTCTCCCCGGAGCCTTCTCTTCTCCAGGCTGAACAGCCCCAACTCTCTCAGCCTGTCTTCATTAGCAGAGGTGTTCCAGCCCTCAGATCATCTTCATGGCCTCCTCTGGACCCACTCCAAGAGCTCCCTGTCCTTCTGATGTTGGGGACCCCAGAGCTCAACACAGCACTGCAAGAGGGGTCTCACCAGAGCAGAGCAGAGGGGCAGAATCCCCTCCCTCAACCTGCTGCCCATGCTGCTTTGGATGCAGCCCAGGACATGGTTGGCTTTCTGGGCTGCAAGAAATCTCAAACCTCAGGGCGTATGGTGTGCAGGAACTTGGAAAGCATCCTTCTTCTATTCAGTTATCACCTACAATTATGAGCTTTAGTATGGGCTTATGGATGAGAATTGCTCTAACTCTGTCCTCTTCTCTTCTCCAGAGCGAGCTGTCCTCCAGCCTGGATGAGGTGAGTCTATAAGATTTAGTTGTCTCTTTGTTTTGGACATTGTTAAAATTGTGCCTCCATGGGGCAGCCACTTCTTTTCGGTTGAGTCAAGCTAATCGTGTCAGGATTTTAGGAACATGGATGGTCACCAGTGGGACAGGGTAGATGGGCTCCATGCTTAACCCAGGAGGTGTTCCTGGTGGCAGAGCATGTCAGGTCATACTTAACCTCTGTGGGATGTGTGTGCATGAGGTCTACTGGTATTCAACACTTCCAAACAAAGCATGGAAAAGCCGAAATGCTTGGGCTGGCTTTTGGCTTGATCTCAGCTGAAACCGCAGTTGAAAAGTTTGCAACTTTTCATGGGGAATTTGCTGTGAATTGAGGCATGTGCTGGACTGTTCCGGTTGCCCTGAAGGAAATAGTCTTCCCAGGATCCCAAGCTGCTACTTGGGCAACCTGTTAAAGTTGCTACCTGGATCTTGTGCATCCTGCAGAGCAGACCACCAGCTGAACCAAGCACTGCCGGCGTAGACTGGTATCTTGGAAAACCCAAGGCAGGGAGCTGAACAAGGGGCATGTCTGGTTGAGTGTTGTGGTGGCCCCAGGAGCCAGCTAGCCCGGGACATGAGCTAAGAGGGACCTGGGCATGCAAAGAGCCTGGCCACGTTTCCATTAAAAGTTGGATGGGATAAACACGTTTTTGCAAGGTGGGTTTCTTCCACCTAGGCAGCTTTTCCTGACGGTGTGGGGTTCATCTTTGTGCTCCACGTGGGCTGAGATGGATGAGCTCGTGTAAACATAACCATCTCTCTGCTCTTTCTCCTCCATTTCTTGCCACTGCCATTTCTGGACGGGGCACTCCACAGCTCTGCACCCCTGCCTTGTTCTACGAGGGGCTCCTCCAATGGGTACCATTTATGCTCAAATGCTTGACTCTCCTCTCTTCCTCTGCCTTTGCCCAGAAACTGAGCAAAGTCCCAACAGAGACTCTCAGAGAGACCAGCTCCTCCAGACGTGGCCTGGTCTGTCCCACCTGCCCCACAGCAACCCCATCCAGACCAACCCACTGACGCTGCATCCAAGAGAGTGATGCCAGCCCAAGGTCTCCAGTGCCCTTAGCAGTATATAACGAGCCTTGTGGAGAGCCAGACATGCATCGTTCAGACTCAGGATGTAGCTGAACAACCAGGCTGGCACCCACTTCATTCTACTGCATTTCTCTTTGGTGCAAATGACAGTAGCCTTTTGGGGCTAGATTCCATCCGAGCACTGGGATTTAAGCCCCTCTTGAAAAAACGACCCAGATATGCGCTGGGTGACGTTTCCAATCACTGTGTTGACTTTCACCCCTCTCTCTTCCAATGCTGTATCAAAGTCAAGGTTGGACTAGATGATCTCCAGAGCTCCCTTCCACCCTGATTTCCCCTGACTTGTCTCATTCAAACCATCCCAGCTGCCAGCAGACCCCACAGGTCCTTTCATGGATGTCTCCTCCATCCTGCCTGCTGTGTCTGGGTTGAGATCTGTGTCTGGGAATTGCTTGTTCCCCACTACCACCCTGAACCCCCCCTGTGCCTGCCTCATCCTCAGGGCTCACTGCTCATTTCTGTCCCGTCTGGTGAAACATTTAATGCTGAGAACCAGGAGAACCACTGCAAAAGAACCGGGGATTGAGAAGGACTTAGAAACAGCTAGCACTAGCTGAAGACTTTGCAGTGTTGGGAGCCAAGAGCGCACTGTTGGCTTTTGAAGCTGCTGTTGAACCCTGGCGAAGATGAGGGGGCAGACAGGAGCTCTTTCCCCAAGGCTTTCCCTTTTTCCCATAGAGATTTGCCAGAAATGATCTCGAGTCCAATGATGATAAGGAAGTGCATCCGACTCTGTCCAACTCAAGGAGCTGAATTACACTAATTAACCTTCTGCTGCTGCTTCATCCCCTCTCCTCATCCCTTGGCGTAACCATCTCACCCCGGTCCTGGTGTGGGGGTAGATGCGGTTTCATCCCCTCCTGCCCTAAAGGAGGCTGAACCCTCCTTGTTCCCTTGGAGAGGCTCAGGGGTTGCTCTCAGGAGTAGATGTTTGATCTTTTCCAGGGTGAGATTAAGGGAGAGAAATGGTTTGTCAGGACATTCATCCCCCCAGCCCTCATCTCCCCCTGTCCTGGACTTCTGGGGGGAGATGAGTTTTGCAGAGAGAAGAGGACTCTGAGGGCGCCGCAGCATGGGGAGGGGGAGGCGATGGGGTGGGTGTCCCGTCGTGGCATGACCTGACGTGCCCCTCGTGTCTCTGTCCCCTGCAGTCTGCGGACTCCGACCTGCCGTACCCCCCACCCCAGCGGGAGCCCAACGTTTACATGGTTCCCCAAGGAATCAAACCGGTCCTGCAGCGCACGGCCATCGAGGTGAGTGATGGGGAGCACATGGGGCAGCCTGACCCCCCTCGCAGGATGACACCCCAAATGTGTGTCCCTCATTGCGGAGGGTGAGACCCAGAAATGGGATCCAAGCCAGACTCTGTGGATGCAGAGTCCTGATGGTGCTGGGAGCTGGTTCTGTTGATGGGTTATCAGTCAAAACACATTGTTTCACTGGGAGAACAAGTCTTACCGAGCAATCAAGCCCCAGGACAGAGCACAGCCCTGGACCACACTTACTTTTTAGAAGGACAGCTTGCCTCAAACCAGGGTGATATTTGCCCAAACCAGAGATGCTCCATTAATAGATAAGCAGTTGTGGACCTAGTGTATTGGTGCATACAGAGAAATACTTGCTGTATGGCCTGGCCTGGCGCCCGGCACCAGCTGTCCCACACGGTTGGTTCATCTCTCCTTCCTGGTGGACCAACCTTCAGGTCTACCTCCATTGCTGAGAAGCTCAGCGAAAGACCTGGAGGCAGACCTTTGTCTCAGTCTTTGCTTTGTCTGTTCCCCTCGTCCTTCAGATCCTGGCTTGGGGGCTGAGGAACCTCAAGAGCTACCAGCTGGCCAGTGTCACCTCGCCCAGCCTGCTTGTGGAATGTGGAGGCCAGCTTGTGCAGTCCTGTGTCATCAAGAATGTCAAGAAGAACCCCAACTTTGACGTCTGTGTGCTCTTCATGGAAGTGGTGAGGACCTGGTCCCCACCCTGCAGTGGTGGGGTCATAGCAGAGCTGGTTGGGAAGGACCTCTGGAGGTCTCGTTAGAAATGCATTCTATGGTGAAGCTAATCCTGTCCTGCTCAGCCTGTCCCTGCCCTGTGTGGTTATGTGTTGCCCCCCCTCTGTCCACAGCGTTTGCCCAAGGAGAGCCTGTACGGCCCCCCCATCATCGTCAAAGTCATTGACAACAGGCCATTTGGCCGAAGGCCTGTGGTGGGGCAGTGCACCATCCGCTCGCTGGAGGACTTCTACTGTGACCCTTACCGAGAGGAGATGGGTGGTCCCCAGGAGCTCTCAGGTACACACTGCCATGGGGACCATGCTGGCTGCACACCCGTGCCCTTCTCCAGGAGGAGCTGTGGGTTGCTATATGTGTTGCTTTGAGCTCAGCCCAGTATAGGTCTGAATACAAGAAGCCCGTGAGGTGCCAAGAAGGAGTTTAGCTTTGGGGTTGGTTGGTGAGATGGGCTGTCCCTTGGCCAAGCTGCTCAACCCGCATGAACGTGAGCTTTGGCTGACGTGAACGCTCTGGGACAAAGTTGAGATCACCCTTGATAACAGGGTGTCTTGGTTTTGGGGTTTCTGACAGCTGAGTGTCCTCAAAGAATCATAGAAGGGTTTTGGGTTGGAAGGGACCTGAAAGATCATCCAGTTCCAACCCCCCTGCCATGGGCAGGGACACCCTCCACTACACCAGGTTGCTCAAAGCCCCATCCAACCTGGCCTTGAACACTGCCAGGGATGGGGCAGCCACAGCTTCTCTGGGCAAGCTGGTCCAGTGCCTCACCACCCTCAGAGGGAAGAATTTATTCCTTATATCCAATCGAAATCTCCCCTCTTTCAGTTTAAATCCATCGCCCCGTGTCCTGTCACTACACGCCACTGCTGTGTGTCCTCCTCATGCCCGTGTTTGCTCTGATTGCAGATGATGTGAGCCTCACGCCCAGGGATGATGTCCTAATTGACATCGATGACAAAGAGCCTCTTATTCCTGTCCAGGTATGGAAAATATTGCTGCGGGGAAAATGCACTGGTGTCTGGCTTTGTGTCATATGAGGAAACTCGTGCAGATACGGGCTGTGGTGGAGATGGGTGCCCATCTCTGATGGGAGGTCGTGTCTGGTTGTAACCTTTTGCAGCTTCCACCTCTGTTTTCACCCCCTCCCTTCCACCGTGCCGTAACAAACAACCACAAACTTGTCCTTCTCCCCTATGTTTAATAGGAGGCGACAGATTTGCTTTTCTGGGGAGAGACATCAGACCCTCTCCATGCCAGGCGCTTCCCTCCAGCGTCTCCTCCTCAAACGTGTGCTTGGGTGTGAGGCTGAGAAAGGTTTGCGATCACCCCTCAGGGTTCTGCTGTGCAGGATTCTGGATGTATCTCTTGGAAATGGCAATCACTGCCCCAAAAGAGCCAACAGCCTCGAGGGGACTTACCCTGCACTGGAGAGGATGAACTGATGCTGGCAGGTGGGACAGTTTGCCCAAGGCCGTACTGGAAGCAAAGGTCCCCTGAGGCTCAGTTGTCCCTATCACAGCCGCGTGGCCAGGTCTCCTTTCCCCAGTTTTGCTCTTTGCAGGATTCTTTGCTGCTTCCAAACCCACTTGCAGCTTTCAGCAGCTCCGGCTGCTCTGCAGAGGGTCACAGTGGGGACTGTGACTGCAGAACATCCCACGTGGGAACTGGATGTACTCGAGCAGGGAATGAGGAATGTGTTGCTGCTGTTGCAGCATAGAAAGTTTCTGTGTGCCATGAGTTTGAGGGGTCTCAGCTGTCCCTTGTAGATAAGCCAGGCTGTTTTATGCCACTGGGGTTGCTGTTCCTCCTTCCTGAAGCACAGCTGGAAGATGTCTGGCCACACTGGTGACAGCCCTCCTGCTGTCACCTGCGTTTCCATGGCCCTTGGGTCGGCAGATGTGTCCTCTTCGAGGCAGAGCCCTGTCAGTGCTGACGTGCGCGGTGCAGAAACGTGTAGGTGAGCCTGATTGCTCAGGAGCAGCTGAAAGTGTTGTCAGAGGCGTTTGGTGCAGCTGTTCGTGTTTTCCTGACCCCTTTGGTGTATTTAATGTGCACTGGCATTTCCTTCCTCCTCGCATTAAAGGCTGTGGGTGCTGTGTGGTACCTCGGGCTGGAAAATCTGGAGCTTTCTCTAAGAGATCTGCCTCTCAGGTTGCCTCTTGCCCGTAAAAGCAAGATGTATAATTTAAGTGTCAACGCTTCTGCTCTTCATTCATCTCCTTGGTGGCACCTCAGTGTTTGTATTGACAAGGACTTTAGGATGCGCCGATCCATGCTGTCAGGTATCTGTGGTTGGGTCCCAGGGTGGACTCAGGCTGAGGTCCCAGCATCACGCTGTCCCCTGGAGATTCAGAGCTGCAGCTCCCTCCTCGCTGCATCCCTTGTGCTGAGTTGTCTACTTTAGGTGGGTGCCGTGGAAGTCCCCCCTGCAGCTGAGCAGCCGTTACTTGAGCAGTTCAAGACTTTCAGGCTTTGGGCTAAGGAAAAAAAGAAAGGTTTTTGGCCAGTGCTCGGCAAAAGCTGTGGGTGTGGCACTCCAGCCTGCTGCGGTTTTGACCGCAGCTGGCCCTGCTCATGCCTACCTGTCCCAAGCATTGATGAGATCCAAGTTGGTGGTCTTAGGCAAGGTCACCCTGCAGTCAAATGAGCTGGATTTTCAGGTTCCCCACCAGCCAAGAGGTGGGACGCTCATGTGCTCAGCTCCCTAGGACACTGGCGTCTTGTCCTGAGATGCTTCAGTATCAACTAGGAACTGCCGGCAGTGGAGTTTGAAAACATTGGCCCAAGTGAACAAGTGTCGTTGAAAGGAAAAAGAAACTCCAGACAGAAAACACCACTGACAACCTAATTGGCTTTCCGTTTGCTTGCCATTGGTGGGTTTGTCTTAATAATTTACAATTATGCTTCATCTTGTATCAGTAAAGTAACTGGAGCATGTCTGCAAAAAACACACCAAAACGAGCCTTGGAACGGGAACCTTCACTTCTGCAAATCATAAAATCATGGAATCACAGACTGGTTTGGGTTGGAAGGGACCTGAAAGATCATCCAGTTCCAACCCCCCTGCCATGGGCAGGGACACCCTCCACTACATCAGATGGGGCCCAAAGCCCCATCCAACCTGGCCTTGAACACTTCCAGGGATGGAGCAGCCACAACTCCTCTAGGCAACCTGTTTCAGTGCCTCACCACCCTCATTATAAAAAATTTCTTCCTTAGATCTAAAAATAAATAAAAACCCTCACCCTTTTTCTATCTTAGCGCAGAAAGCACTTGGGAGAAAAGTGAGGTCAGGGAATAACGTGGGTAGGAGGATTGGGGTGCAGGTCCTGATTTACCTCTGATGAGCCGTGTGATGCTGGGCAAGCAATGTCCCTTTGCTGCACCGAGGAAGCCAGTGGCACCCAGTGCCTCCCCCAAGGCCATGAGACTCTCTGCAGAGACAGCTGTGGGTTGGATGGATCCCCAGGAAAGGGTCAAGGCACCCAAGGATGGGTTCGCTGCACCCACAGTGATGGTCACAGACCTAATTCAAGGTCTTGGACACTAGTGGAGGATGGGAAGGTGCTGCCTGGTGGCAGAGGCCGGGTGAGGTTTGCTTTAGCTACAGGCTGAGACCGCTAACAGAGGGTTTTTCTGCCCACAGCCACAGATGGGGCAGTGATGAGTGGGCTGGTTTGGTGTCTGCAACCCCAGCAAACTGCAGAGATATCATTTCTTATTTTTTCATAGGAAAAATCTACCCAACTTTCAGTTTGGTTTGACTGCGTTGGTTTTTTTTTTTGGGACACACACACACACACACACACACACACACACACACATATTCTGAAATCTACAGTTTAAACTCTCCCCCTTTCATTTGTTTTTTGGGTCAATTTTCAGTAAAAATGATGTTATGTAGCAAAATAACAACCTGCAGCGCTTCCGACACGCAGCACTGCTCTTGGAGAGCGTCAGAAGGACCATCTCCATGCCGGCTCTGACAACAAAACCATTTGTTAAATGCATCTGAGTTTACAAAACATTTCCTTTCCTCTGACCTTTGCCTGCCATTGCCGTTTCCCAACCCTGATTCTTTTGTGCCTTTGCCAGGGCTGGTCCGGACCCGTGATTGCTCCTTCTCCTTCTCCCGTGGCTTCGGTGGAGGTGACAAAAGGGAAATGCAGTTCCCCCTGGGAAACCAGGGTTTTGACCCAAATTTGCTTTCTCATGGGGAACCAGCACAGCTGGAGCTCGGATGGGGGATGAAGGCTCTGCTGGTTGCAGGGAGGGGGCTGTGGCCACCCCGAGACCCCAACTTGGGGCTCAGCGTGGAGCCGGGATCTTCTATGGACTGATGCCGAAGGTGCCTGGCCAAGGTTGCGCCAGACCTTCATTCTCTACGGGGCCGGTGGGACTCCCAGTTTGCACCAGCACCTCCACCTCTGCTGTATGAGCAGGATGGGGACCGCAGCCCGGGGTGCAAAGAGGCCTCTGCCATGCCCACTGTGGCTTGAAATGCTCTGGTCAGGTTGCCATGGCTTTTGAATGAAAAGACATCTCTTTCTTGACAGTTTCAAAGCTTTTCCTCTTCCGTTGGTGCTTTCTTCTCTTTGTTTTCTAGCGGGGAAAAATCAGGAATGTTTTTCGTGTTAATTTTCCAGCAATTCATTCACTTTCAGTGCATCTCCCCCCGGGACACATTCACTGCTTCCTGTTTTTTCCCCAGGTTTTTCTGCACCTGGAGGTGAGTGCAAGGCAAGAAGTAGAAAGCCAGGGCACACGCTCTTCCCACAGTTGTGCTCAAAAAAAAGACAGAATTTCAAATTTCTTTTGGCTTCCACACTTTTTATTGTGGTTACTGTAGAAAAGAAAATGAAAAATTGTCCTTTAAAGCTTTTTTTCCCCAACATTGACTGTGAACACGTGTGCTGGTGGCATGGGGTGTGCAAGGTGGAGATCGTAGGTGCTGCGTAGACACACGCGCGTTGAACAAGCCATGATGTAGATGTCTGGATTGACTTTTATCAGGCCACTGTGTTTGGGATACGACTGGCAGCGGGCACTGGACATGGCCCTGGGAGTGCAGATCTATATAAGGAACAAATTCTTCCCTCTGAGAGTGGTGAGGCCCTGGAACAGGTTGCCCAGAGAAGCTGTGGCTGCCCCATCCCTGGAAGTGTTCAAGGACAGGCTGGATGAGGCTTTGAGCAACCTGGTGTAGTTGAAGGTGTCCCTGCCCATGGCAGGGGAGTTGGAACTAGATGATCTTTGAGGTCCCTTCCAACCCAAACCCTTCTATGATTCCATTATTCTATCCCTGTGGCTGGTGGTGGGAGTTTTCCTATTGCATCCCTGTGCTGGGTCTTCCTATTTACACCTGCATTTGAGGAACCAAAGGTGCAAGCGTCCATGACCGCTTGAGATGGTGCTTTGGCCCTGTCCATAGCTGCAGGACCTCTTGGAGATGCTGACCTAGAGGAAAAGGCAGCTGGGCGGGGTATTTTGGGAGGCAGAGCAGGATCATGGTGTGCAGGGACCTCTTGCACATGCAGCTCAACACTGCGCTGGGTGTTGATTGTGTCCGCAGAGTAGTCAGAGGTGGCAGAAGGTGACACTGGAGGTGGGAGGAGAGAGGCAGTCCACTTCTCCTCCGAGCCCCTCTCAAAACCTGCTCCTCATTGGGCTAATTTGGAGTGAGACCAGAGGCTCTGTTACTGTGTGTATGCCGTGCCATGGCATGGTGGGGCTGTTCCAATTGCAAACAAGAATAAATCCCCTCCTCAGATGTGGTGATGCATCGCATGGGGGAACTGTTGCACTGCGAACTGCACCCCGTCACCACAGGTGCCGCAGGATCTGGCCTCCTGCCCCCATCTCTTGCTGCCCCCATGCCCTCCTGCCCCCTCTCCTCCTGCCCTGGCACAAATGGCTCTGGGCAGGAGGGGAGTTGTTGGAGAACTGCCCCCAGGGCTGAGGGGACCCATTTCGGATGCCTGCGCTCACTCAGTGCTGGGATTCATAGATTCATAGATTTCTAGGTTGGAAAAGACCTTAGAGATCATCCAGTCCAACCGTCCCTAATCCCCATTAAACCATATTGCTAAGTAGATCATCCACCCTATTCTTAAACACATCCAGGGATGGGGACTCAACCACCTCCCTGGGCAGCCTATTCCAGTGGCTGACAACCCTTTCAGAGAAGAAACACTTCCTAACATCCAACCTGAATCTCCCCTGACTAAGCTTATACCCATTTCCTCTTGTTCTATCACCCAACACTAATGTAAAGAGCCCTTCCCCTACCTCCCCACCATCTTTTCTCAAGTATTTGTAGGCTGTAATCAGGTCTCCCCTCAGCCTCCTCTTCTCCAGGCTAAACAGCCCCAACTCCCTCAGCCGCTCCTCATAAGTTTTATTTTCCTGCCCCTTGACCAGTTTAGTCGCCCTTCTTTGGACTCGCTCCAGGAGCTCAATATCTCTCTTAAAGCGAGGGGCCCAAAACTGGACACAATATTCCAGGTGTGGCCTCACCAGTGCCGAGTACAGGGGCAGGATCACTTCCCTGTTCCTGCTGGTCACACTATTCTTGATGCACGCCAGTATCCCATTGGCCTTTTTGGCCGCCTGGGCACACTGCTGGCTCATATCAAGCCGGTAGTCAACCAACACCCCCAGGTCCTTCTCCGCCAGGCAGCTCTCCAGCCACTCTTCCCCAAGCCTATAGCGATGCTTGGGGTTTTTATACCCCAAGTGAAGGACTCTGCACTTGGCCTTATTAAAGCTCATGCCATTGGCCTCAGCCCAACGATCCAGTCTGTTCAAATCCCTCTGAAGGGCCTCCCTACCCTCGAGCAGATCGACACAGCCTCCCAGCTTGGTGTCGTCTGCAAATTTGCTGAGGGTACATTCAATCCCCTCATCCACGTCATTGATAAAGATGTTAAACAGAACTGGACCCAACACTGAGCCCTGGAGAACCCCACTGGTGACCGGCCTACAGCCAGATTTAGCCCCATTTACCTCCACTCTTAGGGCCCGGCCATCCAGCCAGTTTTTAATCCAAAGGACGGTGTGCCTATCCAGGCCAGCAGTTATCAGTTTCTCAAGCAGAACACTATGAGAAACTGTATCAAAGGCTTTACTGAGGTCAAGGAAAACTACATCCACAGCCCTTCCCTTGTCAACCAGGCGCGTCACCCCATCATAGAAGGTGATCAGGTTTGATTGGCAAGACCTGCCTTTCATAAACCCATGTTGACTGGGCCTGATCACCCAGTTAACCTGTATGTGCTCATTAATAGCACTCAAGATAACCTGTTCCATGACTTTGCCCGTCACCGAGGTCAGACTGACAGGCCTGTAGTTCCCCGGATCCTCCTTCTGCCCTTTTTTGTAAATGGGGGTAACATCCGCCAGCCTCCAGTCCAGCGGAACTTCCCCAGTGAGCCAAGACTGCCCAAAGATAATGGACAGGGGTTTGGCAATGACATCCGCCAGCTCTCTCAGGACTCTCGAGTGGATACCATCAGGCCCCATAGACTTGTGGGCATCCAGCCGAAGGAGCAGATCCTTGACCCGTTCCTCTTGGATCACAGGAGCTTCGATCTGCTCTCCCTCCCTGCTCTCAGACACCAAAGGCCAGTTCACCTGGGAACTACTAACCTTATTATTAAAGACTGAGGCAAAGAAGGCATTAAGGACCTCAGCCTTGTCCTCATCCCGAGTGACTAACGTACCCCCTGAGTCCAGTAGGGGCTGGAGGTGATCTTTAGCCCTCCTTTTGTTATTAATATATTTATAGAAAGACTTTTTGTTGTCCCTTACGGAGCAGGCTAGTCTAAGTTCCAATTGGGCTTTTGCCTCCCTGATTATCTCCCTACATGCCCTAACTTCCTCCCTGTATTGATTCCTGGATGCCTGCCCATTCTTCCAAGACTTATAGACATCCCTTTTTCTTTTGAGATGTTCCCAAATCTCCTTTGTCATCCAAGCTGGTTTTCTACCCCAGCGGCTCGATTTCTGGCACACAGGGACAGCTCGCTCCTGTGCCTCCAGAATTTCCTGGAGGAAATTCTGGAGGAAACCTCGCGGGATGGTGGGTTTCCCGCGAGCAGGTTGTGATGGGAGGAAAGGAAGTGGCAGTCCCCAACCCTCCTCCAACTCCCGTCCTTTCCAAAGCTTTGCTCTGGATGCTCTTGTCCAAAGGCGCTTTCTGCTCTTTGCCAGTTTTTAAAGCCAGTGGGATATCTGAGCGCTCCTGCAGAATCATAGAATGATTTGGGTTGGAAGGGACCTTAAAGATCATCTAGTTTCAACCCCCCTGCCATGGGCAGGGACACCTTCCGCTATACCAGGTTGCTCAAAGCCTCATCCAACCTGGCCTTGAACACTTCCAGGGATGGGGCAGCCACAGCTTCTCTGGGCAAGCTGGTCCAGTGCCTCACCACCCTCTGTGTGAAAAATTTCTTCCTTAGATCTAATGGAAATCTCCCCTCTTTCAGTTTAAAGCCATTGCCCTTTATCCTGTCACTACACGCCCTTGTCCAAAGCCCCTCTCCAGCTTTCTTGTAGCCCATTTAGGTACTGGAAGGCTGCTGGAAGGTCTCCCCGGAGCCTTCTCTTCTCCAGGTTGAACAGCCCCAACTCTCTCAGCCTGCCTCCATAGCAGAGGTGCTCCAGCCCTCGCATAATCTCCGTGGCCTCCTCTGGACCCGCTCCAGCAGCTCCATGTCCTTCTAATGTTGGGGACTCCAGAGCTGAATGCAGCACTGCAGGGGGCAGTCTCAGGAGAGCAGAGCAGAGGGACAGAATCCCCTCCCTTGACCTGCTGCCCACACTCGTTTTGAAGCTGTAGGCACTTCTGATGATGTGCCAGATCCACATCTGTCTCCCTGTCTTTTGAATTACAGCCTGCCACTCATACCTCTTAGGAAATTTGTGTGCTTGCTGTACAAATTAATGGAAATTGCTCTTTCCCTGCCTCTGAAGTTCTTCCCTGAGACTTTGGGGTTCTCCTTGTCCTGATGGAGACCTGCACACCATGGAGGGCTACACAGATGCAGATGAAAATTAGGACCACCATCATGTCCGCAGCAGGTTGGGATCCAGCACAGGGACCCGGTGTTCCCTGAGCGGCAGGGAGATGTCTGCCAGGTTAGAGCTCTGCAACCTGGAGGTGGCCCTGGTGGCCAGGCTCTTGTCTGGCAGGAGGAAATGATGTTTCCTACCTACCTGGAGGCAAAAGAGGCATTTTTGGAAGGTGACAACCAGAAAACAGGGCTCCTGACATGGGGGAGGGTTGTTGGCAGCTGTATCCTCAGCGTTCCTCTGCCACTGTTTGCTTCTCACCTCACCAGTTGCACCTCCACCTCACCAGTGGAGGTGAGGACCTGCCACCACCCTGGAGATGTTGCAGAGTGAGGAGAGCAATTTCTGGTTTTGGGGCTTGTCGTGGGTTAGGCTGACCCTCCCACACAGCCGGTCACTCACCCTCCCCCACCCCCAGGAATGAGGTAGAAAATTAAAGGAAAAACGGGAAACCTGTGGGTTGAGATAAGAACAATTTCATACAGATGATTTAATACACAGTGTAGATGATCACCACCCCCTCTTATGCGAAGCCCATCTCATCGCGGAGCTGCAATCCCAGATGAACGCGAGGCCCTGAAATAGAGAGGGGCAGAGAGAGAGAGAGTACTCCGAGAGTGGGAGTACTGGGAGAGAGAGGAAAAAAAAAAGGCAATAGAGCAAAAGCGCAGCAAGCGCAAAAGAGCAAAAGCGGCGAAAGAGCCAAAGCGCAAAAGCCCTTCTGTCCGGCTGCCCCTCACTTTTATACTGGGCATGACGCTGCGTGATATGGAATACTAATTGGCCAGTTTGGCCCTCTATCTTAAGTTCCACCACAAATCACAAGGGGAATCGTGTCCCCCTTGTCCCGGCTATGCTCCCCTCTTATCACGCCGTGTTTCTGCACTCCAGCACACTGAAAAGTCCTTGGAGTCTCAAACAGCAGCTTGCTATCAGCATTCTTAGAGCGAGCCTCTGAGTAAAACCAAAACACAGAGCTCTTCTAGCTGTTAAAAAGAAGAGCTACCTCTGTCTCAGCTAAAACTAGGACAGGGCTGCAGATGAAGAAAGATGCATCTTCCTGCAGTGTCGATCCCTCTCGTTGTGCTGCCGGAGTCATGGGCATGGAGCAGCCCGGTCTGAGCCCCAGTGGGGAGGAAGCCGTGGTCCTGGTTGGTGCTGGGATGGAGAAGTCCGTGAGAGATGATCCT
Source organism: Tauraco erythrolophus (assembly GCF_009769465.1). Lineage (NCBI taxonomy): Eukaryota > Metazoa > Chordata > Aves > Musophagiformes > Musophagidae > Tauraco > Tauraco erythrolophus. Next base: position 20,944,696 of record NC_141469.1, read on the forward strand.
CTGCAAGATCCTCAGGGCTTGCCCCATGGGCTGGCTGTTCCAAAGCCCTTCCTGAATGTTGCCTGCGGGTGATCCTGGCTATCTTTTCCTTCTGGATACTCAGTCCCCCTCCCTGTTCTGGCGTGCAGACCTCGTCATCAGGGGCCTCAGGCTTGGTCCAACAGTTAGCAAAACTTCCAGGACTTCATTCATGGGCATTGGGTGCAGAAGTCAGAGGTGAGTGACCTTCTGGCCCCTGAGGATGCCCGTGAGGAAGAGGAGGGCTGTGGCAACGAGCGAGGGATGTGCAGGTAAAGGGGGGCACCTCTGGCCTCACCAAAAGGAGGTCCCTCAGCCTGAGGTAGCCAAGTGAGGTGAGGTGAGCTCTTGCTCATGTTTGCCTTTCCTTTAACCAAAATAAATGACATCATGTATGGCATGAGGTAAGTTTTATTTTTCAAATGGCCAGCAAAGATCAGAAAAGTATTTCCCTAGCGATGTCCCCAGGCCTGGAGGCAGGACCTTCTTCCCCAAAAATAGCCATGGGCAGCAGCAGTAACGAGGTGGGTTTCCTGCAGTGCTGCCGAGGCTGGAGTGGCCAGAGCGGCTCTGCTCTTCCCTCTGGAGAAGCACGGAGCTTGACAGGGCTCTGCGTGGCTGCGGCTCTCCCAGGCCCTGCAGGGACTTCACTGTGGTGCTACCAAACCTTCTCAGATCAACCTCTTGGGGACAAAAGCCACGATGGGGCCACGCAGACGCTTCTGTATGGGTGTGCGCAGCATTGGCTGCGCGGGGGCTGCTCCTGGAAGCAGGGTGGGGTCCAGGGGGCTGTGGGGGGCCCCGGAGCTGTGTCAGAGGAAGGAGCAAGACAGAGGTTTGCAGCTGGAGAGACCGCAGCTCTGCAATAAGTTCTTTGCTCCCTGGGGCAGCCTGAAGCCCATCGAAAGCATCGGCAAACGCAGATCGAACTTGGGGAGCGGTTTGAATGGGCAGTGAAGGGATGAGAGGGGAAGAGGGATGTGGCAAAGCCAAAACCCTCCGCTGCGGTGACGGTTCTGAAGTGGAAGACTTTTGATGTTTCTTTACTGAAACAAACTTTTTGCGAACAAACCACCCTGCAATGAACTGAATTATTCAGTTTGACCCCAGATTAATTCTTCTCTGTTTGTTTGTTTGTCTTTCACTCTGCCCTTTGTCTGGGGAGTAGAGGAGGAGGAGGGAGCTTGTTCCTGGAAAGCCAAACCAAAATTCCCACCATCTCCCTGCTTAACCTCTGAATTTTGGCTGTGGGTGCTGTTTGTCCCATGCCTACCCTCTCCTGGTGTCCAAGATGTGTTGAAGTGACTTTCGCTTCGGTGGTCTGACACCCTGCAGCCACTGGGGTCCCTCCACCCCCTCTGGGTCCACATTTGGAGGGTGAAGGAGGAGTCCCAGTCTGCAGAGGCCATCCTACCCTTTCTCCCTGGGAAAGGGGATGGATCCCTGGCCAGGAGCCCGTGCCCAGGGCTGCGGTCTCCATACCGCTTGCTATTCCAGTGGTGACCTTGGAAGCAGGAGCCAGGGTTGTTCCTGCCCATGCATGTATGCATGGGTGTGTTTCGCTGTGTGGCTCCAAAGCCGCTCTCCCTCCTTGCCAAGCTTGGCTTTGGTCCCTCCTCTGGTGGATGGCTGGAACAAAGGATCACTTTGTTGTCCTCATCTGAAAGAGAGAAAACAAACAGACGCGGAACCCCTGAGCTCTGAGGTTGCTGAGCATGTTGTCCATTGTGTCCAAGTGGGGTGAGAAGTTCAGCTCGAGGTCTGTTTAAAACAAGTCTGTGTGTGCATGGACTGCAAACATCGTGGTGACCAAGCGTGAAGGAAAGAAGCTTCTAAAATACATAGAAATGCAATTTTTCTGTAGCAAGGTCTCCTGGGCTAAGCCTCTCTAGTTTGCTTCTCTGGGAGATGCACACGGAGCGGGATGTTGCAAGGGCTGAGTGTGCACGAGCAGCTCCAGGATTTCTTGGGTGAGTCAGGTGTGGACCTGCCTCTGTTCCTGCCTGCTCTGCACCTGTGGTCGCTCCTTGTTCTCCGTGCTCTTTCCTGGGTCCTCATCCCCATGGGAAGCAGAGCAGAAAGGACAACCATGATGTCCATCTGCAGCCCCAAGGGATGAGCAGATACTTGTTTCTTCTGATAAAATAGTCATGGAGGAGCTGTATCCCATGAGCCTCCAAGAATTCCATGGCTGTCCTAGTGGGAACCGAGCCTGGGGGAATCTTTCTCCCATGAAGCAGCTGTAATTTTGGTGTTCTCAGCTTGACCAAGGTCTTGATGCTCAAGACCACCTACTTTCTGGGGAGAACATCTCAAGGACAAGCTGGGCTGCTGCTCGGCGTTTTCTTTGTACCAGACCTGGGTCCTGAGCTCTCCTAATCCCGTTCTGTTAAGAACACCCTGGGTCAGATCCCTCCTTGGCTCCAGCGATGAACCTGGCTCGCTGCATTTGCAAGCCCTCAGTCTCCCTGGGAGATTTTGTCTTACACTAAGAAATATTTGACAGCTTTTCTGTAACGTGTGTTTTTGCGGCATTTTCCCTTTAATACCCTATTTAACCAGTCAAAACCAGTCCTGTTTGATGAAGATCAATGCAAACCCAAACCCTGCTCTCGTGCCAGGGATGCCTTGGCCAGCGAGACCTCAACCTTCTCAGCCAGGGAAGGGGGAAGGCAGCACTGTTGGAGTTCATTCATTTTATTTCTCCTTAATTGTGCTTTTGCTGATGTATGTTAAACATTGTTTCTCTAACCCCATCGATAACCAATCATTTTAATTTGTAGCTTGCAGAGGGTATGACCGGCTCAGCATTAATTAACATACCAGCTTCTCGGGCCCAGCCTCATGTATGTATTGCTTAATTTCTAACTTACTTGCTTGGTTAATGTTTTTTATGAATGATATATGTGCATCTATATATATTTAAAGACCTGCAAGAACTGGGGCATGTTGTTTTGTGAAATACCCCCTTGCTGTCCTAGAAAAATGGAAATTTCATCTTGCTACAGGTGTGCGTGCATTTCAGCAACCGTTTTCCTTCGTGCCAAGGAAAACAAGGTCTGTTTTGGGAGGAGGGGTGAGGAAGCTTCCTCCCTCTCATCTTTGCGGAGCCGGCAGAATTATATATGTGGTCGAGGTCAGATGTCTTCCCAGCAACCTCTGACTTCTCTGTGGACACCAGCAGAGCCTGGTAGCTCAGTAGAGATGGTGTGTCCTCGGTGGCAACAGCAGCGTGGTTGAGGACCTGATGGGACTTCTGTGCTCCTCCATGTCCTAGCTCAGGGACTGTGACACGTCCTAGGCATCACATTGGTATAAGTTGAACTAAGAAGTTGTTGGCCTTTCACGAAGAAGGTTTCACCCCAAGGAAGGTTTCACCTCCTTGGCACAGTCCTGGTTCTTGTGGGTATACAACCTGCTGCCCTCAAAGCGTGGGGATGGGCGAGGTGCCAGGCAGTGCCCGAGCAGCGACAGATCCCTCCTTGCCAATTGTCTCCTGCTGCCTTTGTGCGTTTTTCATAAGAAAATCAGATGTTTGGGATGTTCCCAGGTTTTGCAAGAAGAGCAGTGAAGCTGCTTTTCTTTCTCAGGGCTGACACTCTAGAGGAGCAATTCTTCTCCATGCCCCAAATTCATCCCTAGCAGGGTTGTGACCTTGGGGCTCTTCACCCCTCTTAGATCCCTCTTGATACCGGGCCATGAGTTACAGGACACGGGCTGTTCTTGCCAAGAGCCATGCACGTTCCTCCTGTGTGTCTCGGGTCAGAATTAATCGCGTTGCTTTCCACTTCTTCGCTGCGATAAAAAGTGGCTCTTTCCCACCGGCTGAGCTTGGAGCAGTGCCCGCAGGCTTCAGCCCTGGGGTGTAAACCACCAGTGAGTCAGCCCAGACCTTTGGAAGAAGGTCAGCTCGAAGGAGTTATTTATACTTCGTCTTTGGGAGGAATAGTCTTCCTTCGAGGTCTGACTATGTGAGATGGAAGGCAAGATAAGATTTGATCCGAGGGCTGGAGCACCTCTCCTATGAAGACAGGCTGAGAGAATTGGGGCTGTTCAGCCTGGAGAAGAGAAGGCTCTGGGGAGACCTTCCAGCAGCCTTCCAGTACCTAAAGGGGCTACAAGAAAGCTGGAGGGGGGCTTTTGACAAGGGCGTGTAGTGATAGGACAAAGGCCAATGGCTTTAAACTGAAAGAGGGGAGATTTAGAGTAGATCTAAGGAAGAAATTTTTCCCTTGGTGAGGCACTGGCACAGGTTGCCCAGAGGAGTTGTGGGTGCCCCATCCTTGGAAGTGTTCAAGGCCAGGTTGGATGAGGCTTTGAGCAACCTGGTGTAGTGGAGGGTGTCACTGCCCGTGGCAGCAGGATTAGAACTGGATGATCTTTGAGGTCCCTTCCAACCCAAACCATTCTGTGATTCCATGATTCTGTAAAGTGGGCTTTCTCTTGCTGAAGAGAGAGTAAATAAGGAGCAAGCAGAGCACATGGAGCAAGAGATGGGTTGCAACTTGACGGCAGTTGTAGCTTTTGCACGCAGAAGGCCCTGAGGGGCATCTTTGTAGGTTTAGCATAGGGTTGGAGGCATATTTAGTGTCCAGCCTGTCTCTCTGTAATCTATAGATAGGTGCTGTGTTGGCCCTATGTGCATCTCTCCAGTACTCCGTTAATTCTCTGCACTCACGTAATGTTGTTCACTGATGTGGCTGCCCTTGTCGCGTAGAGAAGACAGATGGGTGGCTGTGCTGGGATGCAGAGTATGGAAACAAAAGCTCCATAAATAACCTCCCCCCCTTTCTGTTCATCAGCATCTTTGATTGACGTGAATGTGTTTTTGTTTTAGTTCAAATAAATTTTTTGCAAAAAGAAAAAAGCTGCAAACCATTAATTTAAAATAAAAGCTGCGGAATATTAGGCAGTAATAAACCCATTCTCCTGGCATTCACCAGGGCTCTACAAGAATGTGATTAAATGTAATAAACCTCATGTCACAGAAAGCTGCCGACCCCTCCTGGGGGAAACCATCCTGTTTTGGAACGCAGGTCACCGTGATGGCCCGCGCACGTCTTCCTTCCCGTCTCCTTCTCCTTTATAGCTGGGGAGCTTTGCACGAAAGCAGGAGCTGTGGAATGAGGCATAGGGGCTGCAGCTGGTTAAATATTAGGAAAAAAGCTTTTACAGCCAAAAAAAATCCAGCCCAATGTGGAGCGTGTGAGGGAGCTTCTGAACTTCACCGGGTTCTGCCTCCAACTGCGGTGTTAATGACCTGGAGGAGGGGGAGCATGGTGGGAGATCGTGGACTTGTCCCTCATGGAGACCTGAGCTCCTCAGTGGAGTCCACAAGAGTTTTTTTCCCCCTTCATCTCAAGCAGGGGGATTATCTGCCTCCCCAGCAGCGTGTGCTGGACAACCTTTCAGTGTGTGCTGAAAAACCCCAGACCCACAAACCACCCTGGAAAATAAGGCAGATATTGCCAGGGGGACCCGAGGACGATGAGGCATCACCTCTGCTCCCTGTGACAGCAATCCCCGACACCTGCCTGGGGGGACAAGTGATAATGTGGTGGGGATGTCAGGTGGGGGCTGCCAGAGCTGATGCTTCAGGCTCTGCCTGGAGCTCACACGAATCCCAGCACTTAATCTGCAATTGTTTATAATCTATTTCATAATCCCTTTCTAATCTGTCCTCTCTTTGTGCTCCTCTGGTGCTGCCGTTGCCAAAGTCCTCCTAGACAAAGTCAAGAGTTGGCCCTTCGTCCCTCTCTGCTCCCTCCTGAGAATCTTTGGCATAAGCAAAATGAGATGATTTTGCAACACCGATGTCTCGTAGACCCACCTCTCTGCTCCAGGTCTGTCCCTGTCCCTCAGCGTTGAAGTCCTGTCTCATCCTTTTGGAGTTCAAGTGATTTGATCATCTTCAAAGGGTGAAAGAGAGACTCACAACTTGTTAAAATGTCAAAATAAGCTCTTTCCTGAGCCATTTCCCCCTCCCCGCCTGGAAGGAGCACTCTGTAATTATCCACAAAATCCCCTCTGTAATTATCCACAAGATCCTCTTTGTTGTCCTTTAAATCCCCCTTTCCAACTGTCAAACCATCCCAAGAAAATGGGCCAGAACAGCCCCTGTGTACCCCTGGGCTTGGCCAGCGTCCCCTCGAAGCTCTCCGAGAATGGAGGTGCCATCTCCTTCCATGTCTCTGCCACGGTGCCCACCAGAACTGACCTGAGAGCGTTCAGGATGAGATCCTGGTGACCTTAGAGGTGACCTAATTTCCCTTAATTTTGGAAAGCGAAGAGGACTGCAGGACAGAGGAGAGCCCATAGACAATGACAGCAGAAGGTGCAGTACCCCTCTTGCTGGGATCAAAGCCTGTATTTAATCAGCTGAATCAAGACTGAAGCTCCAGTAGATGTATAGATGCCACCACCAGAGCTGGTCACACTGGGATCCCTTTACCAACAAGGGACTGTAAAACTCTGTATGCCTTTGGTCTGGTTTTGGTATCTGCCTTAAGAGCAATATTTAAATGGAGTTTTGGGGCAGTTTCCCATCCTTCTCCTTTTCTACAAAGCACAGCACAACAGGAGCCGAATCCCGACCGGGGTCCCTGTGTGCCAGGGCAGTACTTATAATAAATTAGAGTGTTTTTGATTGTTAAAGGCAGAGGGAAAATGCAGAAATGCTTCTGAGGAATCACTTTAAAATGTCAATAGATACAGCTGGGAATTGGCAGGAAGCTGCTTGTGCAAGTGAAGAATAATCACAGTATATTTGGGGAAGATACGTTGCATTTTGAAAAGCAGCTGTTGGCCACCAAGGGCCTTTGAGGGCCCTAATCCCCTTTGGCAAGATGTCCTTGTCCATGTCTTCTCTAACTTGCTTCAGGTTCAGGATCGAAGGGACAGTCAGGCTCCTTCACCTGAGAAGCACAAAAGAGCTTTCAAGTCCTGTTGGTGAAAACGTGGGGTTAGTGTGAAAGCCCCGATGTGGGTGGGAGTGGAAGGACCCAGGTTTGCAGGAGAGCCATGGAGCACCCTCTGCAGAAGACCCCCCTGCCCGGTTAATGCCCATGCAGCCCCTGCATTCCCAACTGTGGAACATTCTGCCAAGGTCTCTCCACCAGCCTTAACTTGCTGGAACAATAGCAGGAATTGGGCAGTTGATAAGCATCTCCCAGAGGAGAGCAGCTCAAGAGGAGCCCTCAGACACCTCTGAGCTATGAAACAGCAATGAGGAGCCTCCGTTCTCCCCCGAAAAGCACTATAAGGTGCTTTCTATGTGGTTATTCGTACCATTATTTTTGGCTTGCGATGCTCTGGTTGTAAGGAATACAAATAACCCAGCGAGCAACAAGTTAGTGAAGCTAACCCGAGCCAAAAAAAAAAAAAAAGAGAAGTCAAAATCTGTAAACTATTTGGAATAATTGGTTATTTGCTGTGTCTGCTAGTTCCAAATCAGAGCACATATTTTACAGCTTATCCTGTTACTGTGAGTTGGAAAGGGCTCTCGGTGTTGGATGTCTCCTGTGGAAAACGGTCGCCAACCTACTCTGCAGCCCAGCGATGCCCTCAGTGCATTCCTGCCCTCTTTTTTATTTTCCCAGTGTTTTGTGTGTGTTTGGGCACTGCCAGGGGTGATGGGTGAAAGCCCTCCCAGACCAACTTCCACCAGCCGGGATTGCAGGGGAAAGCATCTCCGAATATAAGTCACGGGACAGAGGCTGCCCTTGGGTGGACATGACTAAACGTGGGCTGATTGAACGGGATGGAGAAAACCCACTGGAAGCAAACAATTTTGTCCACTTCTGAGCAAAATTAATGGCATGGTGAAAAACAGGTGAAACAGCCAGAAATGCATAATTTCTCTTTAGGAACATCTGCCAGTTCACCTCTTGAGGGCTGATGGAAGGATAAGCCAAATCCTCCTGCAGCCTCCATGTGTGGATAGAATCATAGAATCATAGAATGCGTAGGATGCATGTGGTCTTCTTCTCCTTCCTCCAGTGTTGTTTGCTGCACAGTGCTGCTCAGAGCTGCTGCAGGTCCCTGGGATATTTTGAAGGAACCATGGGAAGGACCAGGTTGACCCAAGGATAACCCAAAGATGGGTCCCTCTTGGCGACGAGGTTGGAGTTCAGGGACATGGAGAGGTTGTTAGCACAGAAAAGGCTTCCTCCAGCTCCCAAGGTCTGGCAGGTGTGAGGTCTCAAGCCCACTTTGTGACACCTCCATCCCAGTATTTTGGGCAGGGCATGGCCTTCTAGCAGGAAACATCTGTTTGTTTTTTTTTTTTTTTTTCCCCTGCCTCCCAGGCACTTCTGCAGCTGCTGCTGGTCTGCATCTGTAGGTGATGGAGCCTGTTGGGCAGCAAAGCCTGACATACCCCCCTGGTACTGGGATAGCTGGCATCTTGTCTGGGTGGTCAGTGGCTGGTGGACTTCATTGCAGTCGTTTCATGCCACTGCTCGGTTTCCTGCCTGAGTGTGCCAACCTCTGGAGCGATGCTAGACAGAGCAATGGAGGGATTTAGGATGTGGGTGGAAAATCCCAAGGAGCGCAACTGCGGTGTTTAAAGATGTTTTTGTGTCCCCCAGCTGTTTGCCATGGCCCCTCCGCTGGAGTTTCCTGCCCCAGTGGGAGAACAGGACTGGGCTGGGTGAATTCGGTCGGGCGAGGAGCTGAGCAGGAGCAAACAAGGTTGCTGACACCACCCTCTCCAGGGCTGAGATGCAGGGTGTCATCTCCTGCAAAAGTGTGGTAACAGACTGCTGGGGAGCTGCATCTGTAAATGTCCAAGCTGTTTCTAGAGGGATCTTCTCATCCCATCTGCTGAGCTTTCCCATAGCGGGAAAGCTGCCTCCCAGATGTGATGTGTGAGTACTGTTGAGACAGGCAGTGGCTTCTTTAGAGGCAACCGTAGAATCACAGAATGGTTCGGGTTGGAAGGGACCTTCAAGATCATCTAGTTCCAACTCCCCTGCCATGAACAGGGCCACCCTCCACTACACCAGGTTGCTCAAAGCCCCATCCAACCTGGCCTTGAACACTTCCAGGGATGGGGCAGCCACAGCTTCTCTGGGCAACCTGTTCCAGTGCCTCACTGCACTCTGAGGGAAGAATTTCTTCCTTAGATCTAATCTAAATCTCCCCTCTTTCAGTTTAAATCCATTATCCCTTGTCCTATCACTACACACTCTTGAAAAAAGTCCCTCTCCAGCTTTCCTGTAGGCCCCCTTTAGGTACTGGAAGGCTGCTAGAAGGTCTCCCCGAAGCCTTCTCTTCTCCAGGCTTATAATTATATATATTCCCACAGGGAAGAGCGTGTAATCACTAGGAGAGCGAGAATAAGTAGTGAGACTTCAGTTGTCTCATACTAGCTCTGCTCTCCGGGCTTTGCTGTCTGGTTGTTAACCTGTCTGTGCCTCAGTTTCCCCCACTTGTAAAGGGATAATAAGGACTAAGTTTCACCAGAAGCCAACATGTCCGTTGCGTAGCAGCTTCTCAGGTTTCCACACCTCCTTTTGCTCTGGACCGAAACGACCATTTCAAACATGCTTTGTGAAAACTGGGTTCTGCTGGGCAAGCACTGGCTCCTGCTATCCTCAGCTGGGAACGCATCCTGTGGGAACAGGCTTGCAATTGCAGGAAACCCTGGGCAGTGGGGAGAAAACCACTCTGGCTCAGCCTCCTCGACAAAAATGAGGTTAAAACTGGTGTGTTCCCACCCAGATGAAACAAAATGAGATTGAAAACATCCCGAGAGGTGCCAAGAAGACACAGATCTGCATTTTGGGGTCCAGAGGAGGGGAGAATTTCAACCCCCTCAACAGCGATGTGCACAGCCTGGGGTAAAAGTCCTACGTGGAGATCAGGCACAGCTCAAACCTCCTTCCTGGCTATCCAGAGGGGGTAAGGAAGCGGTGGCAGCGGCTCGGCTGGACCCAGGTCCGGATCCAGAACGCCCTTGAGACTGTGTCAGAAGAGCCTCATGGACTTCAGACGGATTTGCATACTGGATTGAAGTTCAGCCTGTGTCTGAGTGCTTTTGCTGTGTCCAAGCCATAATCCTAGAAATGTTCCTAGTGGGAAGTTGCAGCCTCCTGGTGAAATTCTGGTTTTAAGGACTCTTTTTTTTTTTTTTTTTTTAAATCTGAATTTCTTTATTTTTGGAAACAGTTGTGCTTTTGGCTGTAAGACATTCTTCTCTTCTGGGACGCCCCCCTGGAAGAGGTTTTCCTCCTGTCCCTTTCCTGGATGCTTATGGAGCTGCTGGAAAACTGATGAAATGGTCCCATTCAGGCTCTTGCCTGGTGAAATGGTCCTGGATCCTCTTCTGCTGCTCCGTATTAAATACTGACTTTTCCATTTTAGCAGATAATCATAGAATCATAGAATCATAGAATGGTTAGGGTTGGAAGGGCCCTTAAAGATCATCTAGTTGCAACCCCACTGCCATGGGCAGGGAAACCCTGCACTACACCAGGTTGCCCAAAGCCTCATCCAACCTGGCCTTGAACACTTCCAGGAATGGGGCATCCACAACTTCTCTGGGCAACCTGTTCCACTGCCTCACCACTCTCAGAGTGAAAAATTTCTTTCTTATATCTAACCTAAATCCGCCCTCTATCAGTTTAAATCCATTGCCCCTTGTCCTATCACTACACACCTTTGTAAAAAGTCCCTCTCCAGCTTTCCTGTAGGCCCCCTTTAGGTACTGGAAAGCTGCTATAAGGTCACCCCGGAGCCTTCTCTTCTCCATGCTGAACAGCCCCAACTCTCTCAGCCTGTCTTCATAGCAGAGGTGCTCCAGCCCTCTGATCATCTTCGTGGCCCTCCTCTGGACCCGCTCCAGTAGCTCTATGTAAATAATAGATTTACATCTAAATATAAAGCCAAAGCTGAGCACCTTGGAGCCTGAAAGATCTTGACTTTGTCTCAATGGTGAATGGGAAAATGTTTGCAATCCTGACTCGGGTCTTGGGGCATGTGGGATGTGGGTGCCAGCCCTTGGTGTGGTGGTCCTGGCTCTATGGGAGTCGTGGTTGTGGGGGGAGAGGGCATGAGCAGGAATGGAGAGACAGCAGACTTTCTGATAACAGAGGCTCACCACATCTGGATAAGCTTCTTTCCAGGCCAAAATTTTAGCCATTAGCCACTTGGTGTGAAATTTACCCACAAGTTATGCTGCCCTGTGGGTGCGTGCCCCACTGCAGCCCCGCGGGGTCCACCCAAAAGCTGAGGGGTCGTGCAGGATGCTTGAGGTCCCTCAGCCATCTGCATGGCATCCCACCAGGGCTCAGGGCACGGACCCTGACTGCGAGGACCATCTGGTACCATGTCCGAGATAGAACACTGGAGATGATTTTGGCTGTCGCCTGGTTGCTAAATGAAATCCCTGAATTCCGTCGCTTGGGCGGTGGAGCCATTGCTTTCCCTGGCTTCCCCATCTGCAGGCAAATGGGTTAATGTCCTTCGCTATTAACATTCCAGCTGCTCCCCTCGCCTCTTCTTTTTTTTCCCTTCCCCTTTTTTTTCGTAACATCAGTAGAAATCAGCAAAAATATCTAACCAAATTCTTTGTCTTGGGGCTGCAGAAGATACCATGGGTAAGTCGTCAGATTAGTTTAAGTGCTTTCTTTGTAACTCAGTACCTGTGGAATGTCGTAATAAAGCCATGATGGTCAGAGTGGAGCTTTTTAAACAATAAAACAGGGGAAGTGATGAAAGGCAATTTTTTTTTTTTTTAAAAAAAGGACGCAGCAGAGATCTCAGAGTTAATTTATGTAATATTTCTATTAAAAACAATGTCTATTCAAGACAGCAATTTAAAGCCTGCACTGTTGGCTTAAAATATAAATCCAATAAACCTCTATTATGATTCCTCCATTAGGTCAGTGTGATGGAATTTTGTGGACTTCTAAAATAAGACATCATTATTTTTCAGGAATGTTTCATGAATCACAGTCAAAGCCCCTTCATCTTTGCTTGTATAAATTTCAAAAATGGTTCTCTTATAAAATACCTATGTTTGCTGAAGCCAGCAGCTGGCTTTCCTCTTGGAGCAGCATCCTCAGGGCTGAAACACAGTTTGCACAGCAGATGAGACAAATTACAGCCTACAAATACTTGAGAAGGGATGGTGGGGAGGTGGGGGAAGGGCTCTTTACATTAGTCATGGGTGATAGAACAAGAGGAAATGGGTATAAGCTTAGTCAGGGGAGATTCAGGTTGGATGTTAGAAAGAGTTTCTTCTCTGAAAGGGTTGTCAGCCACTGGAATAGGCTGCCCAGGGAGGTGGTTGAGTCCCCATCCCTGGATGTGTTTAAGAATAGGGTGGATGAACTACTTAGGGATATGGTTTAATGGGGGATTAGGGACGGTTGGACTGGATGATCTCTAAGGTCTTTTCCAACCTAGAAATTCTATGAAATTCTATGAAATTCTATGAAATTCTCCTCCGTGGTGTTGTGGCTGTGGGCTGTGAGGTTGTGAAGCTGAGGTTGTGTGAGATTTGCCCATTTCTTTGTAGAATATCAATGAGAAGAGAGTTACCTTATTCCTGAGAGAGCGGCAACACCTCAGGACCATTATTTTAGTGGGGGTATAAGCATTTTATGCATTTATTTGTTTGCCCGTGCGCTTTGTTTGGATGGGGAGGTTGGGTGGTGCGGGACGCAAATCCCTCTCCCAGAAACCCCAAAACATTCCAGGTGAAGCCTAAAGCAAGGGTTGAGTTTAAGAGTAGCTCTCATGTCCTCCCTGACTTTCAGGCTGTCAGGACTGTGTTAGCACAAGAGGTAATTTGTTTCATCCCCTGTGTGGTCCTGCACCGCCGTCCTGGGAAGACCACCACCCAAACTGGCCAAAATCTGCCCCTAGCCTAAAAACGCTGCAAGTTTCTTCTTGTGAGGTCCATCTCATCCTCCCATGGAGAATCATCCTCCCTGCTGACAGGTCCAGGTCCACGGTGTTGCTGTAGATTTGGGCTGGAAGCATCCCCAAAAGCCCCTTGAAGCCAGGGAGTGAGAAGCCGCATGTTGGGTTAGAATCATGGAATCATAGAATGGTTTGGGTTGGAAGGGACCTCAAAGATCATCCAGTTCCAACCCCCCTGCCATGCTCAAAGCCTCATCCAGCCTGGCCTTGAACACTTCCAAGGCTAGGTTGGATGAGGCTTTGAGCAAGTGATGCTTTTGAGAATTGTGGGTTTGTGATGGCTTCATCACCTCTGCAGGACAGAGACCCACCCAAACCCACTGTGCCATGGGGTCGGTGCACAAGGTTCACCTCTAGCAATTACGGGAGATGCTGTTGTCATTGATTGTTGGGGTTTGCTGATGGAGATGTGTAACTTTGGTATCCCTTGCTGCTAGGAGGAAGAGTTCATTGACTGGTGGAGCAAATTCTATGCTTCCACAGGAGAGAGGGAAAAATGTGGCTGCTATCTAGAGAAGGGCTTTGACACCCTGAAGGTAAGTTGCCTTGGCTGATTCTGGCCCATTGGACCTGTGCTCTCTGTGATGTTTTTCCACAAGCTTTGATTTTTTGGAATGTTTAGGCTTTTTTTTTTTTCTTCTGGGACAAAAAAAAAAAAAAAAAATTAGATCATTTTCCCCTGAGAGCAGGTACTTTTGTTTTGAAAAAGAACTATTTGGAAAACACAATTTTCCTTGTAAAATCTTTCCCGGTAACTTTCCACTTTGCAGCCTTCAAGAAATTGTCACTTTTCTAAGTGGCAGAAGGGATGGGGAACTGCCACCCTGAAAAGTGTTTGGGAACAACAAGGAAAGCCAGAGATTGCCCAGGGAAGGGGAGATTTAGATGCCCTGTTACAAGAACGGCTAAAATTAGCACAGGACCCCATATAGGACTAAAAGGGAGAAGACCTTAAGGTCTTTTTTCTTAAGGAGAATGTTCCCAGCAGGAAGGTCTCTTCGGCTGATGAAAAACCCTCTGTGAGACCTTGGCTTAGTCTGGGTCTTCTGCAATGTGCTGTTATTTATTGTAGGGTCACCAAATGTCTGTTCATCTCTGTCCTGGGGGTCAGGCAACAAGGCTGACAGGTCCCAGGGCTCTGTCCCTGAGGGTGGTGTTTCCCCTAGACTGAGGAGCTTAGGTCAAAGCTTGTCCCAGATCGGTGGGGACATGCTGCTGGTTCCTCTGCCCAGGAGCAGTCCCTGCCCTCACCCCCATCTCTCCCTCCCCAGGTCTACGAGATGGAGCTGGAGAACGTGGAGGACTTTGAGCATCTCTCCGACTTCTGCCACACCTTCAAGCTGTATCGGGGCCGGTCGCAGGACTCAAATGATGACCCCTCGGTCGTGGGGGAGTTCAAGGTGTGATGGCCTCTCTTTCTACCCCTGTCCATACTTGGGAACACGTGTTGCTGAGTGGAAGGTCTTGCTGCTGGGTGGGATGATGCCAATTGACTATTTTTAGGTAGTACTTCAGTGAGAAATGGGCCATAAAAGTAGCCCACTGTGCCCAGTCTGAAGAACCTGCCTGTGCAGGTCTGCCTGCTGTGTTCCCAGCAGTGAGTGCCCTGAATGCCTCAAACCTAGTCTAGCCTGTGCTGTCATCTTCCAGAAAAAAACCAGCTGCAGCTGACACTGGGTGTAAGTGATGGAGCATCTTCTTCCAAGGAGGTGGTGGGACCATGTGTGGGCACTTATGGTCTCACCACGCTGGTGCTTGGAGCTCTCCCTTTGGAGATATCACCCCAGTGCAGAGGAGCAAAGCTTCTTCTACTCTTTTTAACCCACTCGCAAGAGAAGAGGCAATAATTTTTTCTGGCTGTTTTTTCTTAAAATTTTATTCCTGCTCTTACCCAGCACTCTCTTCTCTCAAACAATACCCAGAGACTGATTCCTGCCACTTTGCCGAGAGGAACTCAGGTCTGGTGAATTAAAGACTAGTAAATTTTTGCCTTTTCTTCCTCCTCTTCCCACCCCTCGCTCAGGAACCAGCTGCCTCATTCAGGAACCCTTAAAAATGTCTCCGCAGAGAAAGTCTCAGCCTAAACCTTTAGGAGGCTGATCGCATTGGCAGCACGTCTCCTTCACGCCTCTTTAGTAGTGTGAAGGCTCAAAGGACAGTGAAGTAGAAGAGGTAAAGGACAAACACGCTAGAGGAGTTCTGTGCAGACTTATGGCAGAGTTTGCATCGATGTTCAGGCAAGAGATGAAGGACACAGGCAGCTCACCACTCTGCTCCGGGCTCACTTGGCCATGAAGAACCTGGCAGGACATGGTCTGGTCTAGTAGACAAAGGATGGTCAGGATCTGGGCTCTGTCCCCAGCATTGTAGTAGTTGTAGATGCCCCATCCCTGGAAACTTTCAAGGTCAGGTTGGATAGGGCTCTGAGAAAACTGATGTAGTTGAAGATGTCCCTGCTCGTTGCAGGAAGGTTGGACTAGATGACCTTTAAAGGAAGCTTTCTACTCAAACCATTCTATGGTTCTATGCAACCATCCAGACTGTTGTTGCAAGCCCACTCACACGAGACCCATCTGCACGTATGGGTGTGTGAGCCCAGCTGAATACTTCTGTCCTTCACAGGGTTCCTTCAAAATTTACCCTCTCCCAGATGACCCACGAGTCCCAGTGCCGCCTCGGCAGTTCCACCAGCTGCCGGCCAGAGGACCCCAGGAGTGTCTTGTCAGGGTCTACATCATCCGGGCCTTCGACCTCCAGCCCAAGGACACCAATGGAAAGGTATCCTGGTGGGGAAGGCTCTGATGGACCTCCACGTTGGCTCGTGGGGTGGGCTCTTTCAACAAGTCAGCCCTAATTGATCAAAATTTGCGTATATGGCTTAACATTTAGAAACAAGAGTGACAGCAAAAAGGAGAAAATCTACCCTTTCTTTCCACCTCCATTGCAACATCTGGGAATCCCAGGAGCCAACTCTTCCTCCATCCCGAGGGATTTTTCAGTAGGGTTAGTTAAAATAGCTCAATGAATTGGTTGGGGTTTTTTTGTACCTTGGTGCCAAAGGAAACAAAATTATGTCTTTCACATGACTGCTTTTTGCAAAGCTTTGCCAGTCTAGAAGAAAAATTCAGTGCAAAAAGAAAATTGTGTTGATTCAAAAAGAAAATGTTAATTTTGTTTCACTTTGAAAAAAAAACTCAGGGAAAAAAATCCTTCTTAATTCTCTTTGTTCCATAGAAAAACAGGCAAAAAGTTAGAGAAGAGTATGGGAAATATTTTGACGTGAACAAAATGAAATTGCTTTTTAATCTGTCCAGTTTTTTAAGATGGACTTGGAATAGAGGTTTTCAATTTCTTAGAAATCTCCTATAAAACACTCCTGTAGAAAAAAAAATATAGAGAAGAAAAAAAATGCTTTTTTTTTTACACTGAAAACCAAAACCAATCCAAGTTTGATCCATAGTCTTTCCCTCTATGCGGTGTGATGTCTCCTGAAGCTCGTCCGCTCGTCCCAGTCAAGGGCAGACCAAAGGAGAGCCCTGGATGCCCAGTCCAGCCTCATACTGCAGACCTTCCCCGAGCACTGCTTTTCCATCCTTCACTTCTTAAAAAAATCTGCAGGTCAAGGAAAAATGATGAGGAGCTTGGCCTGGGTGGTTTTCCCAGGGAGCGTAACTAGCCAATATTTTGGGGAGCCAATAACTAGCCAGTTTTTCTGTTTTTAATGTGAGCTGAGGTGGTGAGATCTCTGGTGATGGACTCAAGGTGGGCAAAATCTTTCAGGTGAAATTGTTTTTTTTCTTTTTTTCTTCTTCCCCTGGCAAAAATGCTGACTTAAGTTAATTGAACCACTTTTCAAATTTATGCTAATTTCCCAGAGTAGTTTTAGTTGTGAGAGAGAAGCTTAAAAACTTGCTAAAAATATAAAAATATCTGATACAATTTTTAGATGCACAATGAGGCTTTATGTTAAAGTATGCTTCCTCTCTTTTTTTTTTTTTTTTAAAGTTGTTGCAGCATCTGGGAAATAAAAGGTTTTGAGCCATATTTTTTGAAACAAAATGTTTTCCCTTTGACATTTCAGTCCCCTACATTTATACATCTATTTTTGAGTAAACTCCAAACTTAAAAAATGATGACCTTGCTGGCACCCCCCCAATAGGTGACTCAGATGAGAACGGGAACATCCTGAGGACTTCAGAGCAAGCCCAGTCCATCAGAGTAGCCATAAGTAGTTTTTTCATGCTCTTTTATTGCTTTTCCATCCCTTTGGCCTCAGAAGGGCTTGGACTCTTCTCCCACACTGCTAACTGGTCCTTCGGTCATCCTCAAAAAGGAACTGCAGTGCAGGTAGCTCTTGCCGCTGGTCACTGATTTGTAGTAAGGAGTTAATGGTCAGCCTGTCCTATCCTTGAAAATAGGCATTTGTCAAGGGTGGTGGAAGATCTGCTTAGTGGGACAAGGGGAGGCAGAGTTATTCATTTGCCATCAATATTGCTGCGCAATGACTCTTTCTTGCGTTTGTTTTCACGCCCACCTTTAGTGCGATCCCTATGTGAAGATTTCGGTGGGAAAGAAATCCATAAATGACCAAGAAAATTACCTCCCCTGTACGCTGGAGCCTGTCTTTGGGAAGTAAGTTTTGATGCAGTTTGGAGCCCGTGCGATTTTTTATGTTGTATTGAGGGAACAGGACTGGGCCAGGCAGAGCTTCTTGTTCCAACTTACATTCAAGGTCAGGCTGGATGGGGCTCTGAGCAACCTGATCTACTTGAAGATGTCTCTGCTCTTTGCAGGAGGGTTGGACTAGATGACCTTTAAAGTTCTCTTCCATCCCAAACCACTCTGTGATTCCCATGGTGTGCTCTTGCCTCATGTCCAAGCTTGTTGAAGTGAGTCTGACCTTGGCTCGACCACCGTCCTACCCACTATGACTCGTGTTCATCTTCTTCCTGGGACTTTTGAGCTGTGGAGCATGGACCAGGTCTGCTCTGTCATCAACAGAGACATCAGGAAAATTATTTAGACCTGAGATTCCCTTGTGCAGGCATCTGCCTCACCCCATCGATGGTGGAGAGGGTCTGGGGAAACTCTGCTCCTCATTTAGGCACTTTGGTTGAATGTCTGAAGAAAAGACATGATGAAGGCCTGTTTGATTAGCCTGTGGCATGGGACACCTCAAAATCAGATGCTCTGAAAAAAAATTATCTATAAACATAGTATGGGCTGGTTGAGCTGTTTGCCTTGCCGTAGGGCCACAAATTTGAAATAAAAGGAAAAAGAAAATGTTTTCAGAAAAGAGGATTCATCAGAGACAGAAAGAACCATAGGGACCAGGCAAAGCAAAGGGAGGCAGAGGAAAAGGTGCTCAGCCTCCACATGTCCATAGGACTTTGGTCTCCCAGAAGAGCTGGGATTAGACATAGGGGTTATGCTTCTGCATGAACAGAGGTCAAGCCCTGCTCCACATGATGTCTGGCTGGTTCTCTTAGGCAGCCTTCGCCAGCTCAAGATGTCAATGCCACGTCACCTTCCCAACAAAGCAGTATGGAGAAGGAGATACACCATCTGCAAGGATGGAGCAAAAGGGAGAGGGATGGCAAGGGTAATCTGGTGAGACCTCAGAGGACAGTGTGCATTAGCCGACTCATTTCCTCTTCTGCCAACTGGAGATGGCAGCTCTGCCGTTCCTATGGTGAACACGAAGTGGTTGCACCCCATCTAGCATGAGGGAGCTCTGCTCTTCTGTGGGCCGGCACCTATTGCTCTGTCGCAGAGCCCACCACCAGACGCTGGAGACTCTGCTGGGCACAGCAAGTCCTCCTTGGCTAAGCCTGGCTCCTGGCCAGAGACCATCTAGTCGGCGTGCTGCACCTCCCACCCACTCTTTAAAGCAAGACGTAAAACCGCAGTCCTGGCTGCCGGCGGCTATTAAACTTCCCATTTCACGAGCTTTTGCCTGCGCGGCTGGCTGCCGTCCAGCGCTGGCTAATTACTTTCTGCTGACCCCAGTTCCTCCTGCACTCTTAATTGGTAGCATAATCACTTACTTCCCCTCCTTAAAAGCTGCTGGGGGGTGGGTGCTGGCAGTGGGAATGGGCTTTGTGTTTCTCCCCGGTGCCACCTGCCTTTCAGCAGCAGGTGGAGGGTTCCTGGGAGTGGCGGTCCAGACCTGGGCTGTCCTGCTCACCCTGTCGGACCACCTCCCACATTGCCGGCATCCGTGAGCACTGGCTTGGTCTGGGTCAGGGTGTTGTGTTTTGGTGGGGTCTTGGTGCTGCGTCTCGTGCCATCCTTTATTTGAAGAGGGAGAGGAAGGCTTGCTCTTGCTTTGTGTTACGTTGGTTTGTGGACCGTGGTGTAATGATGGCAGAGGAGACAGCGCAGAAGAAAGGTGCTCAGGAAAGAGAGGACAAGGTGGTTTTGGGGAGGTCGGTCTTCTGTTGACCAGTTGGCCCAGCCAGGGTGGGCTCCTGGTTTGGACATTTACTCTTTGGGCTCAAAGGGCAGATAGTTTTCCAAAGCTGTCATTTCTCTCCCTTTCAAATTCCATGGCAATGATGATTCCTGGCTCTCACTTGCCCCTCTTTTCCCTGGACATTGCAGTGACCACCATCACATCCAATTAGCAGATGGAGAAAATGAGCAGGGGCAAAGTTAGAGTAATTCAACCAGGCAAAAAGAAACCCAAAGCACACTTGCTTAGAGCACATCTACAAACTAAGCCAGTACAACACAGGACCAACAGTACTGGAGCAACGCGACCAAGATGTGCAGGGCGTGTACTGTCCTTCCCGGCACTGATGGGTTGGGATGGTGTGTGGATCCATTTCCTGTGGGGCACTGGGCAGCACAAACCTCCATCTCATGGGTATTTCTCGGCTACTGTTGCACAGGATGTTCGAGTTGAGCTGCACTCTGCCCCTGGAGAAGGACTTGAAGATCACGCTCTACGACTACGACCTCCTGTCGAAGGATGAGAAGATTGGGGAGACCGTCATAGACCTGGAGAATCGGTTCTTGTCGAAATACGGGGCACACTGTGGCCTCCCCCAAACCTACTGCATGTAGGTCCCTTGGTGGGCTCAGGCAGTGGGTCTCTGGGGCTGCCGGGGCTGCCCGGTGCTGAGCTGGCTGTGGGGACCAGGGTGATATCTCAGTCCATGGGTCTGCTGTCCCAGGGGGTCCTGACCAGTGCTGTACTTCACCACAGAGATTTGTCTGGAGAGACAGATTCATACTGGAGAAGCCCCATATTTGAGGGACTTCCCTGAGCCCTGGCTCTCCTCCAGAAGCATGAAACGCTTCAAATAACGGAAATCTCCTTGGGGAGATCCTGTTACATCTTTGGTGCCTCTTGGGCACACCGTGGTGAGGACACCCTCCATGCACAGGGCCAGCTGAAGGGTGACGTGATGCGTCTGGGGGGGCTATCAGGGTACCCCGGCCCTGCCAGCTGGGCCTGAGTGGGCTGTGGGAGATGCAGCCCCGTTCACCAGACCCGCATTGGTCTCACGCTGCTGTGGCCTCCTTTTTGAGGTTGGAAGATGTTTTATCACATGTCAAGCTGCTGTTTTCCCTCGTTTGGTTTCAGCTCTGGACCCAACCAGTGGCGAGACCAGCTCCGTCCTTCCCAGCTGCTTCACCTCTTCTCCCTGCAGCACAACTACAAGGCACCCACCTACAAGTCCGACCGGATCATCTTCAGGGAGCATGAGTACATCCTCTCTGAACTGGGTAAGGTAACAGGGCTGCTTCAGGGTAGCAAATGGCTTTCCTTTATCCAGAGCAAGGGATGGAGTTTTAGGTCATGAACATGCCATGATTTGGGGGTTATCGTGGAGGCTGGGAGCAGGCGATGGGCATGTCCCCATCCTCCTCACCTTGCCGTCCAGGCTGGCTCTGCGCCTTTCCCAAGGTTGGCTCAGCCCTGAAGGCTGCAGGTTGCAGTTGGATCTGCACCAAACCCCAGGATTGAACCCAGACCTGCGATTCAGCCACGTTAACTTTGGCCTCAAGCGACTGCCCTTCGCTGCTTCCAGCAAACCAAATACCCGCAGGCTGAGAACAGCAAGTCCACGGCAGCCGGAGAGGCTCCAGCCGGCTCTTCCAGCTGCTGCTCGGGCTGGAGGAGCAGTTGTGTCTCTGCGTTTCTGAGCTGGAGTCACTAGAGGGAGACAGTATCATACGCACGGTGCCCAGTGTATCGAACCAGGGCTCGCACCTCGGGGAGCCAGGGGTTCTCCAGGTGATAGACGTGCAAAATCAGCCTCTGCCAGCAAGGAGGAAATATATCCAGGTGTCGGGGAGGTGTTTTCTTGTTTGCAGAAAGAAACCCAGCACTGACACCTGCGATATCCTGGGCATCAACTTGTGCCTGTCTTAACCAGCATCCCTGAGGGCAGAAAACTCTGCCTGAAGGCATGGAAGGGGTGTTTGGCCCAGGGAGGAGGTGAAACCCCACGGTTAACAGCCCAGGAGCTGCAATTTGACTTTATTAAGGCGCCTACAGTATTGCAGAGCCATACAGGAGGAGCTGGCCTGTGGAGCCACGGAACAAGGCATAACCCAGGGCTGATCCCTCTACTTGCTCTTGGGAATCAAGGCAGGAATTCATGGTTCTCCCCATAGGAGGAGAAGGAGGAAGAGTGGGGAAGCAACGGCTCCATTGCAGCCTCTCGTTATGCAAAAGGTTTTCAATGAGGGCTGGAAAGGTGTTAAAACTGCATGGGGTCTTCCCCCCTCCCCCAGCCTCTGCCTTTCACCTTCCTCTGCTTTAATGGCAATAGGTTCAAAAACCAGAACAAAGTCTGATGCTTGACCTCGAGGAGATCTGGAAACCAGCTGTGTTCGCAGAGCAGTGTCAGATCTGAACCTGGCAGGATAAAGTGAGGCTATTAAACACGAGAGCATGGGTTTTACAAGCACTGCACCCGGACTATTATTCCATAACCCCCACATTTGTTGTTTTCTGAGAGGGGCTTTTTCTTTTTCCCGTGCATACACACACACACGCACACCACGCACACATGCGCCAGGTTTCCACTGCTTGGGAAATAGCTCATATGTCTGAAGTTAACCACTTCAAGATATTGCCAAGAAAGAAGCTGGGATATATCACCTGAAAGTTGCAGAGCTGTAATAATATTTATGGAGCACATTTCATTTCAAAGGTCCTCAAAGGTGCATGGCCTTGAAACACTGCGGCTGGAAGGCGTCATCGTGGGGGTGATGCCCTCCACCAGCCCCAGCATGGCACGTGGGGATGGGGAGGCAGGAGCAGGCTCAGCCAAGGCCAAGCTGGCCATCCTCCATACCTGGAGGGATGGAACAGGGATCCCGAATGTTGGGGCGGAGAAGGCAGAAACGTCCATTATTGCTATGACTTGTCTGACCTATTTGTGGAGGAATTAGGGCGTGGAGTGGGTGAGGAGGTGGAGATGGTTTCAGGTCTGCTCATGGATGGCTCTGCGTTCGCTGCGATTGTTGTGCACTGGCCTGTTTTGATGAAAGACCACAAATTCCCCAGTGGGAGCAGTGAAGACCAGAGGAGGGACCAGGACCGGCCATCGAGCTGTGCTGGTGGTGCCTGTGTGGCCATCCTTTCCCTGTCATTGCCGTCTTTCACTTCGAATCCAGTAGAGAAGAAGTGAGTCCCTGCAAGGAGCTCATTGCCACTGCACTCCTCTCTGCCCACCTGAAGGTCCTGGATGGTTTTAAATGACAGGATTTAAGCAATATTCATCACATGAGTGCTTGCAAACTGCACCAGAGCCGCCCCTTTCATCTCCTCTCCCTGAAGAACTTTGACCACACATTAGGTAAACCTCTGCTGGGGTGGGAACAGCAGCCGAGCAGCAGCATGGGCTGGAGGGCTGCTGGGGACCCAACTGCTATGATTTTAGGGGGCCTGAACCCTTGAGCTGGATCGAATCATAGTATCATAGAATAGTTTAGGTTGGAAAGGACCTTCAAGATCACCGAGTTCCAACACCCCTGCCATGGGCAGGGACACCCTCCACTACACCAGGTTGCTCAAAGCCCCATCCAACCCGGCCTGGAACACTTCCAGGGATGGGGCAGCCACAGCTTCTCTGGATAACCTGGTCCAGTGCCTCACCAGCCTCAATGTAAAAAATTTCTTCTTAGATCTAATGGAAATCTCCTCTTTCAGTTTAAAGCCATTGCCTCTTGTCCTGTCACTACACGCCCTTGTCCAAAGCCCCTCTTTGGCTTTCTTGTAGCCCCTTTAGGTACTGGAAGGCTGCTGGAAGGTCTCCCCGGAGCCTTCTCTTCTCCAGGCTGAACGATCCCAACTCTCTCAGCCTGTCTCATAGGAGAGTTGCTTTAGTCCTCTCATCATCTTCATGGCCTCTTCTGGACCCACTCCAACAGCTCCATGTCCTTCTGATGTTGGGGACCCCAGAGCTGAATGAAGTACTGCAGATGGGGGAAGTACTGCGTAATATGATGGATAATGGTTTATCTATAGTCCAGACCAAAGACCGGACTCTCCTTTCCTTGTGCTTCAAGTTGGTCTGTGAAATGTTTCACTTGCTGTGGTGTGGCAGGGGGGGACTTGAACGAGACTCCCCACAGGTCCATGTCCCATTCTGTGGTGGTTGTCCACCTGTCCCACTGGGAATGGGTTGCCCTGTGCCCTGGAGGGTTTGCGATGATGGTGGATGTGCAAACGGAGGCTGTACTCCTCCTGCTCGGCCCTGGCTGCAGCGGGACTGGTGGACTCGTGCTCGCTGCCCTGCAGAGCTCCTGTGGGACCATCAGAACCCAGCCCAGCACTGCCGCAGCCATGCCGTGCTGTAACACTGCTCTTTGCTCTGTGGCAGAGGATGGCAAACCCCTCAACCCTCACCTGGGGCCGGTGGAGGAGCGTCTTGCCCTGTACGCCCTGCGGAAGCAAGGGCTGGTGCCGGAGCATGTGGAGACCAGACCTCTGTACAGCCCTCTCCAGCCTGAAATCGAACAGGTGGGTGGTGGGATGTGTCCAGGACAAGACCAACCATCCAATGCTGAGCAGCTGGCTGTTGCACCGCTGGGGAACCTGCCCCAGAAGATGGGCTGTTCCCAGGGAGGGGAGTCAGCTATGGAGCAGAGCAGAGCACTGGCTATCACACACAGCCTGGACCTCAGCTCAGGGTGCTTGAGGAGCCTGATTCCAGCCTCCTGTGTTTGTTTTCATCAGCATTTGCTCACAATTTTTTTTTTTTGTGTGGGAAAGCCCTTTCTGATGTGAGAGTCTTAATACAGAATTCTTCTGTAACTGCCGGCTCCTTTGGCAATGCAGCAGCGTGATTTCTGCAGTGTGAACCCTCCCTTGGAGGTGCAAAGTGTTGGTTAGTACTGTTGCAGACGGGGTGTTTTTAAGCTGAATGAAAACTAAATGGGCTTCCATCCAAACCCAGTCGAAATCCAGGTATCTGCACTGAGCCAACCCTTCTCTCTTCAATGAACGTGCGTGTGTAGTTTATGCGTTTAGATGGAGAAGTGCTGCTTCCCGATGATTAATTATCATCTGTCACACGCTTCAGTTGTGTTGCAAAGGTGGTTTCAAGAGAATGGCTCTGCAGCTGTTGCAAATCTGCACAGCTGCTCCTCTGCACCGCTTCAGCCCTCTCCCTTCTGCGGTTCCTTTTTAAGCAGAGCACCTAGTCAGTGGTGGGAGAGGAGGGCTGTTGGCAGGAGTAAACACACTGGCGACTGCTCTGACATCTTTTTGTGTTAATTCACCCAGTGAAAATGACGATTAGAGGCAGGAGATGGCTGCGACCAGGTGATCAGTGGGTCTGTGCTGTTCTTATGGGTATAGGTGTCATGGTCTTGTTGGACCAGACATGGAGACTGGCAAAGGTGCTTTCTTCATGTCATGGGGTTGGCTATGGGCAGAGCAACCAGGGTCTGCCTTGCACCAGTGCTTCTAACCAAGAGCATCCATAGGGATGATAGGTAGAATGATAGAATGGTTTGAGTTGGAAGGGACCTCAAAGATCATCCAGTCCCAACCCCCCTGCCTTGGGCAGGGACACCTTCCACTACACCAGGTTGCTCAAAGCCCTATTCAACTTGGCCTTGAACACTTGATGATGGTCAAGTGATGCTGGGTCCAGCTGTGTGACTCAGTACTTGTTGCATTCGGGGCAGTTCTCCGAAGGGTGGCTCTGACCTGCGGCAAAGACATGGAACAGGCTGGCTCTGTCAGGCTGTTTGTAGGGAGCCAAAAGCCAGGTTGGGCTTTTAAAGTTTTCTGCTGAAATGGAAGGTTTTATTGCCAAAAA
The DNA here is from genome assembly GCF_009769465.1 of Tauraco erythrolophus. Taxonomy (NCBI): domain Eukaryota; kingdom Metazoa; phylum Chordata; class Aves; order Musophagiformes; family Musophagidae; genus Tauraco; species Tauraco erythrolophus. The sequence continues at coordinate 20,969,934 of NC_141469.1, forward strand.
GCAAGCAAACCACAAACCCCTCTGTGATGGGCTGATTGTCAAAGGATGGCTTTTTTTTTTTCTTTCAACCCTCAAGACTGCACAATAAAATATTTTATTGGCACCCATTGGTGTTTTACAGTAAAAGAGACCACCTAAAAAACACCCCTCCTGAGATTTCAGCTGCATTTCTGCTGCTCTCTCCCTGGAAGGATTTTGTGAAAGTGGAATTAGATTCCCTTCTCCTCATCCCATCCTCCACTCCCATGGTCAGAAATCCATAAACTGATTGTCTGGCTGGTGGCAACTGGTGGCACCATGGAAAACAAGTGAGCTGCTTGCTTCTCCAGCACCTCCCATGGACCTAGTCTTTAGCCTGTCCCGATATAGTCAGCCATGGAGGGTAAAGCCAGAGTGCACCTTCAGCTTATCCAGACCACTTAAATATCACAAACCATTAACATACACCCAGCTATCACTAAAATAATTTTAATAGAATAGTTAATGACACTTTTCCATTAAAGAAACCTTAGTTTTCAACTGAGGAACACTAGACACTTGATATTTTCTCACTCCACTACTAGGTCTTACAGAGGAGGTGAAGGTAACCCAATTAGGAGGTTCACCAGGCTTCATGTGTCTTTCTTTCCATACAGGGAAAACTACAGATGTGGGTGGACCTGTTTCCAAAATCCTTGGGTCAGCCTGGCCCCCCTTTCAACATCACGCCACGCAAAGCGAAGAGGTAAGTTGTTTATCGTTTCTTACTCAGTGCGGTGCTGGTTCCAGCACCTTCTGTTTGTGAGGGGAGAGGAGAGGGCTTGGAGATGTCAGCTGGGGAGGGATTCACTTCCCTAGCTGAAAAACGTCTATGTGGGCTCATCTTCAAAAAAAATGACTCGTGTCTTAGCTCCTTCAGCTGAATAGCTGAGCAGCACACCCAGGCTGCCTAGGTGGGCTCTGGACCAAGTTTTCCACCTTCTCATGTTGCTTTTGTTCCTGGTGCTGTCCAGGTTCTTCTTGCGCTGCATCATCTGGAACACCAAGGACGTCATCCTCGATGACCTCAGCATCACTGGGGAGAAGATGAGTGACATCTATGTCAAAGGGTAAGCCACCCCACCTTAGCGTCCTCTGGGTACCGTAGCCCGAGAGCAGCAGTGAAGGAGTTAACATGGCCCTTGCATCAACATTGCTGTGGTAGACACGAACCCCCACTGGGATGAAGGGGCAGTTCACACCTCTCCAGCCGTGGATCCGGTTTCTTGGCAGACATGTCTCTGCTGGGCTCATAACCGCCTCCTGATGTCAAGCTTTGCTTTGCCTCTCCCGTCCGCTTGCATGACAACATCTACATTTCGAGAGATGTAGATCTCGAAATGTGGGGAAAGCAGCGAGCCCTTGGAGAGAGGGGCATATAGTCTGCATTTCCACTGCTGGCTCCTTCCCAGCTCCTCTTCCGAGACAGCCGTGGGCTTGTTCCGTGTACATAGGTTGGCTTGTTTGCATAGCTGCTTTTTTTGGAATTCCCTTTTTTCCTTGAAACACACAAAAATGTGGCAACCAGCAGTAACTCCTCTGGCACATTCCCTTCTCTGCCTGACTCCATTTATGTTTTATCTTGTGTAAAATGGTGCAATCCCAGCCAAGGGACTTACTTATTTTGTGCGTTCTTTGGATTTATGGACAGGAAGAGGTAGGATTTTGAAACAGACTGTAAATCCCTTTTTTACAATCCCAATTTTCCTCCTGTAAATCCAGAATGCGCACTGCTTACCTGGTATTCACATCAAGTGCATTGTTATCAGCTCCAGCTAAGCTGCTCTGTGCACCTCAGGGCTCTGGAGTAGTTCTTGCAGGGTGTTACCGGGAAAGCGAGAGCATCCACGTCTTGCTGATGTTCCTCACCTGGCTTTCAGCATCCCTGATGACCCAGCAAATCTCACAGTGCTGTAAATGAGTTAAAAATCTTGCTCAGCTTCCTCGTCTTCCACCCCAAATAGCTGCATCACTCTTCAAGGCCAGGTTGGACGAGGCTTTGAGCAACCTGATGTAGTGGAAGGTGTCCCTGCCCATGGCAGGGGGGTTGGAACTGGATGATCTTGAAGGTCCCTTCCAACCCCAACCATTCTATGATTCTATGATCTTTGGGTAATCCTATTGGGAGGGGTGGCAATGGTCCTTATTGTGCTTAAACATTTCCCCTATGGATAGGGGATCCTGTTGGCAAAGTGACCTTCACCACCATGACGTGGCGCCCATGGTGGGCATCGTTCTTCCATCCACCGCTGCATCCTGAGCAGGGGCTGGAGCCTACTTTGAGGTGAACTCAATGGGTGAAGAGCTTTCACCTGTGGCTTTCCTTCAGAAGATCTCGCAATGCTTCTATGAGGAGCCTATTGCCAGTTGATTCTCTATTTTACCCATTAACCAAAGCCAGGGCTGGAATCTCAGTCTCTTGGACATTATCTTCTACGTAATATGTAAATGATTGTCAAGTCAGTTAGGCAGGTAAATTAAATAGGAGCTTTTCTACTATGCCTGAGGCAGTTGTAATTTATTTTATTTAATTTAAACAGTTATTTATTGATAGTCTTACAATAGCATGAAGAGGTCTCAACCAAGCTCAGGTTGTGCAAGGCTGGGTGAAGGGAGACCTTCCCTTCCTAAGGACTTGTGCTGTAGGCAGATGGAAGAGTGGCAGTGTAGGGAAATCGTGTTTATTAGGAACTAAAGGTGTTGTTTTTGAGTTAAGATCCCGCTCTGTCGCTGTTGAATATCGGAGGATATTTTTGTGTTGTTTTCATAGTGAAATTTCCAATAAAAAGTTTTACTTCACCAAGAGCATGGATCCACACTGAGCCAGGTCACAGGGGAGGTGGGCGGTTTTCACTCATCATCTTGCAAGTTTTTCAAGATATTTCAAGGTAAAACCAGTACTGCATTGAGCCAATTGGACTAGAAGTTTCCAGAGTCCCCTTCAAGCCAACCACCACTACTCAGATTTATGTGCTATTATGCCATCTTTAAAACTCATCTACATCCCCTTTTGGGCTCCTAAATAGAAGGATGGATTGAGTCCTCCAAAACCGTACACCTGTGCTGAGCAAAGAGAAGGGTGTGTGAGTTTTGAGAACAAAGACGCTGCTTAGATTTAAGAACCCAACTTTGCCTTTGGATATTGCAGACACCTTGAGTTGCATGGATTTAAAAAATACTGGATGAATTAATGGGCTAAAAGTCCACCCAGTCCTGTTAAGTACAAAAATGTTATCTATAACTTGGGAAATCTCTGACCTGCAAGTTATTAGAGTCTGGAGAGGTGTGTTGGGAAGGTACCAGGATGTGTTTGCCCCAGTGCCATTCTCTTACCTGGACATCTGCTGTTGGCCCAGGTCAGAGGTCAGGTTGGTCACCACGGCCATTCCTACATTATGTTTTTAATTCTGGGGCACTGTGACTTGAATGCTTTTGATTTCTAGCATCTCCTTCCTGCAGTGGGGAGGGTGCAGCAAATTCCACAAGTAAAAGGAAAGTACCGAAGAAGCATCCTAAACCAAACCATTAATTGGTCCTTTTGTTTGTCTGCAAGGAGAGGGCACTCCCACTGCATCCTCCGAGGGCCCCTGCCAAGCTTTGCAGATGTGGATAAACACATGGGCTCTCCATTTGCATCCAGTCAGATCAAGTCAAATAATCCAGCCACAATTTAAGTAGGAGTGTAACCTCATCACACAATTCCCGCTGCCACCAAGCCCTCACTGCCCATGTAGCACATGTGCATGAGATGTGTACTGTAGGATGAACTTGAGTAGACCTCCCCTTCCTGTCTCCCACAACACATTTGGGGCAGGTCATGTGCTCCTCTCAAGCACTGGAGAGGGGGGAATAATTTGTATAGCTGGGCAAAATACTGCTTATTTTCAATTTAAGTGGAAAACAATCAAAGGAGATAATTGTTTTCATTAGAAGTTCCCTCTGAATCTTCTGGCTTTCCTCCAGAAGGGCTCTAAATGCACAAATGGGTGTGTTTTATTGTTTTATTTAGTTTCATTGATTGCTGAAGACTGAAAAATCTTGGACAGGGAAAGAGGTCAGAATGAAAACCCGATAGTTGCAAAACTCACAGCTGGAAAAAAGTAGTTGTTATGGAAAGTTTTCAGTATGCCCCTGGCCTGGTTGCGGGGTGACCACAGCGAACTCTTTTAGATCGGGAAGGGAACTGTACTGCAAGGACCTGTCTCTAAGAGGAGCAGCTGGGGACCACCCCAGCCACATCAGGGTCTGGCCGCTCTAGGATTTTCGTGAGGAAGCACTTCTTGGCTGTTTAGGACTGTCAAATAATAATCTTTGAAAAATCGACAGAGTATAGAGGGAAAATAATGGCCCTTTGGTCCTTTAGCATAGTTGTCTCATCAACAGGACTGGCTTTAGGGGCTGACTACAAGGTCAGTTTGTTGGGGTGGCTGCAAAGGGGAAAGGAGCTCTTGCCAAGGCAGTTTAGAAGCTGATGTGTTCTTATGGATGGTGACAACATTGAATCAAGGCTTAAGACAGTGTAGAGTCTTTAAAACATCCGTAACACTCAGAGAAGGGAGGAGAAGAGATTGCATAACTTCTCAGGCTACTACCACCAGCAGTGGTTCATCTCCCAGCACTGCAGGGACCGTTGCATTCCCTCTCAAGTCTCCTATGGTCTCCAGGTTACCCCTACAGATAGCAGACCAAGGCATCTGCAGGGATGAGAGATGTTTTATTCCCCGCTCGTGGCCTCTGTGGCATTGAGTGAACTCCAGCATCCTTGGTGTGTTTCTGGTTTTTCATTCACTGTGTTTGCATTTTGCAGCTGGCTGGTTGGCCACGAGGAGAACAAGCAGAAGACAGATGTGCACTACAGGTCTATGGGAGGAGAGGGCAACTTCAACTGGAGATTCGTCTTCCCCTTTGACTATCTCCCTGCTGAGCAAATGTGTTACATTGCAAAAAAGGTGAGCTTCCCTGGACAGAGGTTTTTCTGCCTTCTCGTAGTAACCCTGGAGTGAAACGCGCTGTGTGATTTAAGAGCTGCAGAACTGCAGCACAAAGGGACCTACGCAAGGCTCAGCCTCACCATTGTGTTACTTCAAACACAAAGTTGTGGACAGGTGGGGAAACTGGTTTAAAAAATCCACATTTTGAATACTGCATTTGTGGGATCAGAATTAGAGGTGGCTTTGTATAAAGAGTCTGGAGAGACTCACCTTCCAGGAAAGACTCCTCTGGACTAGAGGCAGCTGATGTCAAAGTGCTCTCCAGGTTGTGTGGGACTTCCAAGATGCCTGCTCAACAACAACAATAGGGTTGTTGAACCTGTTTCAACCTGTTGAATCTCTCAGGGGAGGGAGATCTATCCAAAGATGGAGATGCCATTTCCATGGGAATGGTTAGATATGCACTTCTAGTCTCCAACATAGCATAATGGACATCGTGCTGTACAATAACTTCACAGAAGGGCTAAAAGGGGGTTAAAGGAAGGAGATGCCTTCAAGTGCCTGAAGGGTAAGCAGGAAGGACATGTAGGGGAACATGGGTTGGGATGTGCCATTGATGCAGAGATGGGAAGAAAAGCTTTGATTTGAGATTCAGGGTGAAAATGCTCTAATGAGAGAGCTGTGTGCTCTGTTGGGGAGTAAAAAGTGGATGTGATTTTGGCGCTCTCATTCCTCCGTCTGTAGCTGGCTCTTGCTCCTGCTGTTCCTTAGATAAGTTAGTGCAACGCGATGACCAGATGTGGACTGGGAGTTGCATGGAGGGAAGGAAACAGGGATGGAGTTGGGGTGCATACATGGAATAACGCTGGTGAAAATCAGACTAGGTCTCCAGGAACACTTTAGGGGAGGGAGATCTGGTCACTTAAATTTCCCGCTCATCACCTCATTAAGAGGAGTCTTGTTGGGTCTGTGTGGGCAGCAGGGACAATCCCTTCTTTTGAGACTTGGTCCTGTTCTGTGACACCTCCCTGAAAGCTCAGACGCCTTCTGCCACCCAACCCCATCTCTGCTCCCTGCCTTGCTGCTGTGAACTTGACCTCGGTGTTGGTTGACTACCCAAAGGCAGTTGCAGTGAGACCATCTGCATCCACTAATCTCGCCTGGGACCCCCATCCTGGGTGGTTTTGTGGGGCCAGCAAGGTCCCAGCATGACCTGGGATGGAACTGGGGTTTCGGCGGGGAGGATGCTGAGCGAATTCCCCATCCCTGGAGCCAGCCGATCCCTGCGAGGAGGCCTGGCTTCCAAATGAATCGCCAGGTCGTTAAACTGATTGACAGAATCATAGCTGTACCCATTTCACGCTTCATGTTAAACAAATCAAAAGTACAGTGTGTACTACATTCAATTATCCCCCTTTGAAAAAGCAAAGACCCCCCTATAAACCGTTTAAGAAAATACATCCCACTGTGCTGATATTGATTCTCCTCTGACCACATGTCTGCCAACACTGTATCAGAAAATAAACAGCTTGTAAAACCTCTCTGTAAAGGAAAAAATAATGAATGAAAAGCCGTGCTTTGTGTTTGCGGGACACATTCCGCTCTGGCGAGTTTTGATCTCGCCATGTGCTGTTTGAACTCCGGGTTCATTACTGCTGCTGTAAAAGCCCACGCACCCAACTTTAAACGCAGGCAGTGGAAAGAGGAATTTAAATCAAAATGGTCAGATGGCGAATTCAGAGCTGCTAAAAGCCACCTGTGCCCGGCCTCGCTGGTGCTGGCCCTCGGAGAGAGCACTGCTGGCAGGAAAGCAGCTTTCAGTTTGCTCTCCTTTGTTTGCTCTGCTCGCCTCCTCACAGGCTGGAGCTCCCTTTGGTATGGCAGGATGGACCGCAGGAATGGGTCACCTCAACCCAGGTCACAGATATTCTCCCAAAGGAGCAAGGATGCCCCTGGGCAGCAGGGTCTGCGCAATGTTTAGTTCTGGTGTGCAGGTCTGGGGGGGAGATGGGAGCCTGGAAACGCGGGGGAAACCCACATGCCACATGGTGGAACTGGACCCTGAGGCCTTGGGATGGCCAGGGTTGTTTAATCCTTGCCACAGCACTGGAAGTTTTGGGAACTTAGAATCACAGAATGGTTTGGGTTGGAAGGGACCTTCAAGATCATCCAGTTCCAACCCCCCTGCCATGGGCAGGGACACCTTCTGCTAGATCAGGAAACTTCATCTCCAGAGCTCCAAAGCGCTGGGACTGCTTGGGATTTCAAGACTTCAATCTTCCCACAGGGCACCTCAAGGGAAAGCAGCAGCCTGTAAATCCTGCGCGCATCAATTCAACTTAGGGATTGGAAGTGTAGGCTCTTATTCCTGTTTTTCTAAACATTTTAACCATTTCATAGAATCATAGAATCATAGAATCGTTAGGGCTGGAAGGGACTTTCAAAGGCCATCTAGTCCAACCCCCCTGCAAGGAACAGGGATATCTCCAACTAGATCAGGTTGCTCAGGGCCTCATCCAACCGGGCCTTGAACGTCTCCGGGGATGGAGCATCCACCACCTCTCTGGGCAACCTGTTCCAGTGTTCTACAACTCTCATGGTAAAAAATTTTTTCCTCATATCCAACCTGAATCTACCTCCCTCTATTTTAAAACCATTACCCCTTGTCCTATCACAATAGGCCCTCCTGAACAGCCTCTCCCCGTCTTTCTTGTAGGCCCCCTTGAGGTACTGGAAGACCGCTATAAGGTCACCCCGGAGCCTCCTCTTCTCCAGGCTGAACAGCCCCAACTCTTTCAGCCTGTCCTCATAGGAAAGGTGCTCCAGCCCTCTTATCATCTTCGTGGCCCTCCTCTGGATCCTCTCCAACTGGTCCATGTCCTTCTTATGTTGGGGACTCCAGAACTGGACGCAATACTCCAAGTGAGGTCTCACGAGGGCAGAGTAGAGGGGGAGAATCACCTCCCTCGACCTGCTGGCCATGCTCCTCTTGATGCAGCCCAGGACGCGGTTGGCCTTCTGGGCTGCAAGAGCACATTGCCGGCTCATATTGAGCTTCTCGTCCACCAGTACTCCCAAGTCCTTCTCCTCAGGGCTGCTCTCGATCCATTCTCCGCCCAGTCTGTATTTGTGCCTGGGATTGCCACGACCCAGATGTAGGACCTTGCACTTGGCCTGGTTAAACTTCATGAGGTTGGTACGGGCCCACCTGTCCAGCCTGTCGAGGTCCCTCTGGATGGCATCCCTCCCTTCCAGTGTGTCAACGGCACCACACAGCTTGGTGTCATTTCAGAATGTTTAGAAGAACATTTCAGAATGTTCTTCCATCTGTATCTTCTCTTGCTGCAGTAATGGTATAAGGATTTTGCTTCTCCTTCTAAGAAAGGAATTTACTCCATTCTGTATTTCAAAAAAATTCTCACGAAATAGGAAGTCCATCTTTGGGACAGCTCTTCTGCAAATATGTAAATGCATGTTTCTTTAACATCCTCTCTCAGCATTTATTCTGAATTTCCTCCTTCTGTTCTCGCTTCTTTTTGTGCCATCTTCTTCTAGCAGCCCTGGCCAAGTCAAGCCACCTCGTTTGCATGACCACAGCATGCTTGCAGCTTGCTGAGTCCTGCAAGAAGACCGGTTTTTAAATTTCAAATCATGCAGTCATTTTGGTGAAAGGGTTGATATACATGTTGGAGCGCCATTATTTCCCAGGGAAAGCTAGAGTGGAAAGGTAGATGCAGCGAGCTTGGCAAGTTTGCATGAAATTGCATATTGACTTAAGGAGGGGAGGAGCAGACAGGTTCTGGTCCCAGATGAATACAATGATCTGCTGCCAATCAGCAGAGAGAAGAGCAGATGTCTGAGGAGTTTCAATTTCAGATCCCCAGGTCTAAGCCTGGTGAGTCTTGACTCTTCAGACAATGTTATCAAATGATCATGGTACAACCGGAGTCTATCGAGAGCAATGCCGAGATAGGTTGGATGTGGATCACGTTTCACTGGGCAACCAGTCAGAGAGGAGCTCAGCTCTCACGTCTGGCAGGCACTGTAGAGATGGAAAACGCGTGAAATTGATTTTGAAATGTCAGCTTCAAGTGCCAATTACAGTGGTAGCTGAATGTAGCTGCCAAATCTGAATTCTAGATGTCCTCCGGGGCAGAAGAAGCTTGACACTGAATATCTAAGCAAATGCCATATCTGTAAATGAACATTCAGGGTAGAATTTCAAGAGCATCTCAATATACAAATTAAAAACTATTGGTGCTTGAGTGGGCCTGGATATAAACCACTAGGTTGGATCTTCCAAGACCTGGGTTTGTCTGTGTATCATCTGAAAAGTGTTGCATAAAAGACACTCCAGGAGATGAACATAATGAGTATGGGAACATTGTTGGCAATTTCAAATCTGTGTCATGCCATGTCATTGGCAGAAACCAGACCAAGGAACATAGCTGTTGTCTTTGTACTTGTTCTGCTACTAGAATTTGGCATTAGCTGTCAACAAGAAAATGAAGTGCTGATGCCAGAATACAAAATAGTCTGTTTGCAAAGACAGAGAGCTGTTGGAAGAAGAACCATCCCCCTGCGGTAGAAGAAACTGCAAGCAACTGTCTGGTTTATTCAGTGTGAAGGTTGGGGTGGTTGTGGTGAGGAGCTTTTCAAGGAGCTCTTACATTCGTTTGTTTTCTCCCACTTTGTGCTCTCAAGTAAAGGGGCCCGTCCAAGTTTTAAGCAGATGAATTTCAACCTACCTGGGCACAAAACCACATTGACTTTGAGTTGGAGGTCTTTGGACCAGCTCGATCATATAAGATGCAGGTTGGATTCCACTTCTCATTGGGTAGACAACCCGTACTCACTGTCAGATGGCCTGGGACATTTGGATAGTCAGGTCCTATATGGTAATGCTCCGTCAGGATGGATTCTGCATCCAAAAAAGCCATGTACACTGGATGGAAGCAATGGGATGGACATGGGGACATCTTTAACTGTGGTGCTGCCAAAGTCAGCATGGGATTCCTTAATGCAGAAATGCCTGCTGGGCTTCAGACCACCTCTAAAAATAGAGCTGAGAGGCTAGTGTGAATTGGTGAAGATCAAAGCTCACTAGGAGAGAAGATGTCTTCGGGGAGATCTTATAGCAATCTTCCAGTACCTAAATGGGGCTACAAGAAAGCTGGAGAGAGACTTTTGGCAAGGCTGTGTAGTGACAGGACAAGGGGCAGTGGCTTTAAACTGAAAGAGGGAAGATTTCAATGAGATCCAAGGAAGAAATTTTTTACAACAAGGGTGGTGAGGCACTGGACTAGTGTCCTGGTTTTAGCTGGGACAGAGGTAGCTCTTCTTTTTAACAGCTAGAAGAGCTCCATGTTTTGGTTTTACTCAGAGGCTCGCTCTGAGAAGAATGCTGATAGCAAGCTGATGTTTGTGGTTGGACGTGAGACTCCAAGGACTTTTCAGTGTGCTGGAGTGCAGAAGCACGGCGGGATAAGGGGGGGAGCGTAGCCGGGACAAGGGGGACACGATTCCCCTTGTGACTTGTGGTGGAACTTAAGATTGAGGGCCAAACTGGCCAATTAGTATTCCATATCACGCAGCGTCATGCCCAGTATAAAAGTGAGGGTCAGACGGGAAGAAGGGCTTTTGCGCTTTGGCTCTTTCGCCGCTTTTGCTCTTTGCGCTTGCTGCGCTTTTGCTCTATTGCCTTTTTTTTTTTCCTCTTTCTCCCAGTACTCCCACTCTCGGAGTACTCTCTCTCTCTCTGCCCCTCTCTATTTCGGGGCCTCGCGTTCATCTGGGATTGCAGCTCCGCGATGAGATGGGCTTCGCATAAGAGGGGAGTGGTGAGCATCTACACTGTGTATTAAATCATCTGTATTAAATTGTTCTTATCTCAACCCACAGGTATCCCATTTATCCTTTAATTCTCTCCCTCATCCCTGGGGCTGGGGGAGGGTAAGTCAACAATTGTGAGGGGGGCGATTTGGTTGCTGGAGTGGCCTAACCCACCACAACTAGGTTGCCCAGAGAAGTTGTGGCTGCCCCATCCCTGGAAGTGTTCAAGGCCAGGTTGGATGGGGTTTTGAGCAACCTGGTGTAGTGGAGGGTGTCTCTGCCTGTGGCAAGGGGGTTGGAACTAGATGATCTTTGAGGTCCCTTCCAACCCAAACCATTCTATAATTCTATGATTCTGTGTCAGGGGCGATACTCAGAAGGAGCTGGGAGGGAGTGGGCTTTCAGGACACTTTCCTCTCTGTCCTTTTAAGACTGGACACAGGATGTGGGAGTAACAGAGCACGGCAGCAGTAGCATGGCTAAAGCAGGATAATCCCCGGAATGACCCTGTGCCTGTGGGATATTGGTGATGCTTGCACACTTGTCTCTGCGTAATTGAGACTCTGTTTCTGTAAGACGCAGCTGAAGCCTCCAAGTTTTCTGACTGGCATTGAATATAACAACAAACCTGATATTTGGAAGGGATTTTTCCGTAACTGATCATAGAAGAGATAGGTCTTCAGGAGCGATATGAGAAAGAGGGAGGTTTGTGCTCTTAAACCCACGTAGAGAGAAAAGTGCAAAGGCATTTGAGGGAAAAGCAGGGAAGAAGGGGCTATAACTCACAGCTTGTTTTGTTCTACTACTGAGTGGAGCCGAGGACAAATTCCTCCCTCCCTGGCATTGAGGATTTCCCAGCTCCATCTGGTTTCATCGATCCTGGTTACTTTGTCTGCAAATTCATTATAGCATCCTGACATCTTCCTGGTACTGATGGCTCTGACCTGCCACGGACCAGACCCCCACCAGGGGCAGGTCAGCGAGTACGTTCCTCCGCACCCAGCGGATTCGCACCCGCTGGGAATGAGAAGCAGATGCCTGTGGTGGGGCAGGTGGAGACGTCCCCATTGCAATTGGTTTTGCATGGGAGAGGCTCACGCCGTGCAGTGACGGCTCTTGACGTGATGCTCTAAGTCAGCTGGGAGCTCATGGGCAGCCTGGGCCAGAATGTACCCTGCAGGTAATTGTGTGGCCTCTCCACTGTTTAATTTTTATTAAAAAAATAGCCAGGTGTGTGTTTCTGCAACTAACTGGTTCCCCGCATCATCCCCTTTTTCTTTTACAGTCGTCGCCAAATCTCCAGGGTGTACGAAGAAATCTCTGTGCTCTGGTTGGTTTTAGTTTGAAAATTTGAGTATTAAACACTGATTTTTGTTAAAAACAGTTAATATTTTATTAGATTGAAATTTTCCTTCCTCTTTGGTATCGGAAAGCTAAAAAAAAAAGGCTATTGTCTTTTAATTTTGAATTTTTTCCTCTCCTGTTTCCTGTCCTCTATCGTGTCCTTCTTTGTTTTTCTTGGTGACATCAGAAAGCAAAGTAAAACACAAAATGTTCCTTTTCCTTCCATGTTTAGCCCAAATGCCACATTTTGAATGGACTCCAAGTACATTCTTTTTTCAAAGGAAGGCAGAGTTAGACAAGACGGTCATATATATTATGTATTTTAATGGGACTGCAACGAGCGGATACGATGACACAACAGTCTTTTGTAATAGGACAGAGGCAGCAGTCGTGGCCTGGGATGCACTGGCAGCCTCTGTGGTATCCAGACAGGAGTTACTGTTGCGAGTTTTGCTTTCCCATGGATGTATGGAGAGGGATGAGCAAAGCATGACTGTGTCGAGAACTGAAGGTCCAACAGTGTTCATAAACTGGCCAAGACTGGGACCTCAACGCTTTGGAGCTCCCTAAATGGCAGCGGGATGGCCCCATGTCATAGAATCATAGAATGGTTTGGGTTGGAAGGGACCTCAAAGATTATCTAGTTCCAAACTCCTCTGCCATGGGCAGGGACACCCTCCACTACACCAGGTTGCTCAAAGCCCCATCCAACCCGGCCTGGAACACTTCCAGGGATGGGGCAGCCACAGCTTCTCTGGATAACCTGGTCCAGTGCCTCACCAGCCTCAATGTAAAAAATTTCTTCTTAGATCTAATGGAAATCTCCTCTTTCAGTTTAAAGCCATTGCCTCTTGTCCTGTCACTACACGCCCTTGTCCAAAGCCCCTCTTTGGCTTTCTTGTAGCCCCTTTAGGTACTGGAAGGCTGCTGGAAGGTCTCCCCGGAGTCTTCTCTTCTCCAGACTAAACAGCCCCAACTGTCTCAGTCTGTCTCCATAGCAGAGGTGCTCCAGCCCTTGCATCATCTTCATGGCCTCCTCTAGACCCGCTCCAACAGCTCCATGTCCTTGTGTTGGGGACTCCAGAGCTGAATGCAATATTCCAGGTCCCTGGAAAAGCCTGATAAACTCTGCCGGAAGGAACATGGGAGGCTGAGAAATAGCTTTGCAGCGAGGGATTCCAGGGACCAAAATCAGACTATGTGCCTCAAGACAAATATTATGACTATGTCACATTTATGGTATGGTGACGCCTGGAGTCTTCCTCCAGATATTGTCAAGGCTGTGCCCCAATGTGAAGCTGTACACTCAGGGTTTTGCTCAGCTGCCATGCTCATTGAGGGAACGTCATAGAATCGTAGAATGGTTTGGGTTGGAAGGGACCTCAAAGATCATCTAGTTCCAACCCCCCTGCCATGATGCAGAAAACCAAGTGCCATGCGACCTGTGACGCAATTGTCAGAGTTGGCAGCAGCAGGGAGACCAAGAGGCGAGTTAGTCCAGAAAAAGTGCAATAATGAGCGCTCTCAGGTGTCTGCTTCTTACAGATAGATGAAATGTCCCAATGGGATGAGGTTCAGAGCAGCAGTTTCTCAACACCTTGAAGGATGGCCCTGCAGGACAGCCTGCAAGAGGAGAGGGTCTTCTTGGCCAGTCTCTGAGGGGGTCTCCTGCACGGCCGGGGCTCCCCAGTTGCTGTGGGATGAAGGACATGATGCTCTCCCACATGCACATGTTGAAACGGGCCGGGCTCGCTGTGGCACAGACACGCTGGGGCTTCACAGCCTCCCTGAAAAAGCGGGGTTGCTCCTTACTTTGTATTCCGCAGCACATAAGCAACTCAGAAGAAATGCAGCCCTGTCAATGCTTTCCTGGTGAGATGAGCTTATTTTTTTTCCTGCCTCCCCTGCTGCATTATTCATGACCGTAAAATATTCACCAGCCTCCCCTCTTCCCTGCCCCCGACTGCAAAACAAACCCCCAAACAATAATTCAACCTGTCCTCCCTTCCCACGTCGTGCAAAAGGTGAGGAAATAAATTTCTCACCATGGGTTTTTTTATAGTGAACTTTCGTGGCCAGATTTAATCACGGAGGCAAATTTCACACTGCCTTGAAACGGACCCATAAACTTTGCTCAGCATCAAATTCCTCCTTCCATAGCCTGACCCTCCCAGCCCTGCTCTGCCCTGTGCCCACTCTGCGGGGCTCCGCGAAGGAGAGCTTTGCCACCGGCCAAACCACATTCACAGTGTTTTTCCACAAGAAAGGCCAAAGCTGTATGGATTGTGCTAGCATCATGTGAGGTCCGTGTTGCCACTGGGAAAGGGTCGGATCCTGCCTGAGTCGTCCTTCATCAGGCAGGGCATCCTCAGCGAGCTGGGATGTTGCTGGTGGGGTTGGAGCGGTTCTGGGGAGGCGAGGGAGTGCAGTGAGCATCCGCTGGGTGGGGGCATGGGGTTTGCTCGCTTTGAGCGTGGGTGAGTCTGTGGACATTGGAATGGGAAGGAGTGAAGGCAGAAACCCAAAGTCCTGCACGTTTGCTGGTAATTGCGTGGTTGATCTTGGGTGATGCTTATCCAGTTGCGTTTTATTGTGTGGGAGATGACCATAAGGCTCTGACCTGGATTCAAGGTGCTCTTCTGTTCTGGGAGAGCTCAACCAGCACCGCAGATGAAGAAGGAGCCCACCATGAGGAGGGGGATTGCTGCAGCAGCTCCGAGACTGGGGCAGTAATTTGAGTCTCACATTAGCCTGCTCCTTTCCCTGGTTCCTTCTCTTTCCCCATTAGGGTATTCGTGGGATGGGTCTTCCAGCAGGCAGCACTTTTGCCAGAGAGCTGAGCTGCCATCACCACCCGTGCCTTTCCGAGAGGCTGCTCCAGTGCTAGGTTTTGCTCATGTGCGATTCCAGGTGGTTGGGATGGTGGAAAGAGAAGGTCCAAGATCTGCTTGAAGAGGTGCTTCAACACAGGCAGCAGCATAGCGATGCTCCTGGAGCATGGAGACATCTGACGAATGCAGATGTGGTGGAATCAGCTTCTGAACCAGGGACAGAGCCACTCTGAGGGTGGTGAGGCACTGGACCAGGTTGCCCAGAGAAGTTGTGGCTGCCCCATCCCTGGAAGTGTTCAAGGCCAGGTTGGATGAGGCTTTGAGCAACCTGGTGTAGTGGAGGGTGTCCCTGCCCATGGCAAGGGGGTTGGAACTAGATGATCTTTGAGGTCCCTTCCAACCCAAACCATTCTATCATTCTATGACATTAGTTATCATCGGAGAGGAAGAGGCACCTGTAGGACACGTTTCATCTTCCCCCAAGAGGAGCATAGACAAGGTGCCTGAATTGCCCCAGCAAGGGGCAATCAGGAGGAGCCCGTGGTGTCTCACTGTGGTGCACACCGTGGGAAATGCGTCTGCCTCTGTCTCGCAGACCCTGGATGAACTTTTCCAACCCATGGTGAGGTCATCTGGCCGCCTTCTTCAGGCACGGGTACATGGTTCCTGAGGGCTTTTCTCCTCTGGACGACTAACAACCCTTCTGCAGAGCGGGGCCCAACCAATATACGGGAAAGGGAAGAATCACCATAAGCTCTTTCCCTTTTTAGCAGTTTTAATTTAAAATGACTTAATAGCTGGGAAAATGTTCCCCCCCGCCTTCTTGGATAAACGTACATTTTAATACATTGCAATGAGCGGAGGGGGAGAGATGGAAGTTTCCATTGACTTTATTTTATTTTTCTAGATTATAAAATATTTAAAATGCATAAATAAAATGCTCCATTGCAAAAATGCTGGCTTGTTTTCCCAAAGCAAGGCAAGGAACGAAGCTAAATTGAAATATAACCGTCCAGGGTGATCTCTTAAAGTGAAGCCAATTTCAATTGGATTTAAGTGGCCACAGTCTCCCTGCTTGAATATTTATGTTCTTATGGAGTGTGACACATTCTTTTTTTTTCCCCTCCCTTTTTTTAATATCGCATGATATAATGAATCAGAGTCTTGTAGCCACTGCGGTGAATTTATGGTGCTACGTATGTGTCATGAATAATGCTGAAGTTTCCTGGTTTTAATTAAAGCTGTTCCATTTATGATACTGCCATGTTGCAAGAGTGCAGCAGGAGGCATTGCCCAGAGGACACACCTCTGAGCCTGGGCTCTCGGCAGACACAGCTCGTGACTCTGCCTCCTCTTCGGATGGAGCCAGAAACAACAAGACCTCAGCTTTTTGTGCCTCTCTGTCTCTCTCCTTCTGTCCTGACACTTCTTAGTCTTAACTTTCAGTCATCTTGTGTCATCCCAAAAGTGGTATTAGATCCCTGTTGGGAAACATTACCGGTTGCCACCACGTAAACAGCAAATTTTGTGGCATGGGCACATATCCATCATATGTTATAATGATGTGACCACAAGCTCATTGTCACAGTAATGGGATTCAAACCATCCTTGTTAGAGAAGTCTAATTTAAATGTTCCCCTCCACTGGCTTTTTGGAGAATGTTGGTCTGACTCTTCAGAAGGCAGACCGTCTGCCTAGCCGTTGACCTAACCACTGTAGTAACCAGGCTGCTGCTGTTGCAAACTTCTCCTGGGTGAGTATTTTCCTCTCCAGAAAGCAGAAATTGCTGCCTCATCCTGTTGCTGACCTGCCGTGCGGATGCTGTCTCCCAGGAAGTGTCTGTTCCTTAATATTGTGGCCAGGGTGCAGAACCGATGGATGATAGCACGAGGACTTGGTGAATGATGATAACCACAGGGGATGCTCAGGGTGTAATTTTCATTCCTGGTGCTTTGCAAATGGGCTTCTGGGACTGCTGCAAAACGTTTCCGCATGTTGTCACAGCAGCTGTAGTGGCAGGGAATCGAGGAAATACTGCCCATCTAATAGAAATGAGAAGGGCACATAGACAGTGACAGATTTCACATTATAAGGACTGAAATCCAGTGTCGCAGTGCCACCGCTCCATGGGTTGTACAGGGAGTCAGGCTTTGGTCATCATGGCTTGCTGATCCTCTGAATCTCTCCTTTCTTGAACTTGGATGTAGTAATAGATACGGCAAGCTCATTATGTAGCTTGGCAGCAGCCCGGGGTAATATTAGCAGCAGATTTACTGGGATACTGTGTCCAACTCCAGCATTCATCTGTCCTGAGAATGAAAACCTGGGAGATGTGTAGAAAAGATGAACAAAGTAATTTGAGAACCGAGGAACCCACTACGCAGTGAGCTGCTATGAAACCACCAGTCTCTTTCTCTCCATATTCATGTTTAGTAAGTAAACTCAGGAGCCACAGGATACCTACAGGTGGTGAAGGTGTTTGCAGGTTGCAAGTTGGCCAGCTGCACACAAACTGCTTACAACAGACCAGACTGCAGATCAGAGCAGTGATGGATCCAGACTTGTGCAGCGCTCTGGCTGCTGGCAAAGCTGGGGTGAGAGATGGCAGAAAGGAAAGGGGTGTATTTGAATTGCCTACCATAAGTGCTAATTTAAGTGTTATTCCTGTATTTTTCCATTAATTAAGAGGAAGGTGAAGTTTGGCAGCACTGGCACTCAACACTCATTGCTCTATTCACCTTGGAGAGTCATCCATATCTAAATCGTGAATATGATGCTGTCACTCCAAAAGACCCTATTTGTAAGCTCATGGTGCCTGTTTGCTAAAATATTGTCACTAAATTAAGGTACAACTTGATACCAACCCAACTTCCAGAAGCATCTTAGGTTTTCCACTGAGCATCCTTGTCCAAGAGCTGATCAGAGCCAGGAGTGTCCTCCCGTGCCTCTGGCCCTGCAGAACTGGAGCAGGACAGAGCAAGAATGTCACGTTACAAGACTTCCACTGCTGTGAGATGAGAGAAGCCAGGCTCTGACCACTTCTGCTGACAAACCTTTTATTTTGCCTTGGTTTCTCTTCCGGTGTCATTTTAGGAGCACTTCTGGAGCTTGGACAAGACAGAAAACAAGATTCCACCACAGCTTATCTTCCAGATCTGGGACAATGACAAGTTCTCTTTTGATGACTATTTGGGTAAGTCAGGAGGGGTTTTGGCTACATTCCTGCTGATGCAGACAGGAAGGAAAAAAATTACTGAATCCTTTCAGGATATGAAGAAAGTGTAACAAGACCAGTTTAAGCCACTGAACAGGATTCAGTGTCAGCGTAAGTTCAGAACTGATGATAGGTGGTTTGTATTAGGCAGATTTCCAGTCTCAGCCTGCAGCAGCCTGTTCCTGGCCTGAATAAATGTTGAGAGCACCATTTCGAGCCTGGGAACAGGCTGCCCAGGCTGCTCCAGTGGAGTCACCGTCCCTGGAGGTATTTAAAAGACATATAGATGTGGTGCTGAGGGATAGGGTTTAGTGGTGGACTTGGCAGTGCTGGGTTAACGGTTGAACTTGATGATCTTTAAGGTCTCTTCCAACCTAAATGATCTGATGGTGATTCTATGGTTAAATCCAAAGGCCACCACCTTCCAGGAAGGCCCCAATTCTCTGTGACTCAGCTGAGTCTGTGCTGCAATGTGCTCATCGGGGTTAACCGTGTGTTTGAGCTGAGGTCACCAGGCAGGATCACTGACCTGACTTGCCTTACCTGGGATGTTTAGGCATGAACACAGCTTGATCCAACACTTGCCTTTTTTCACTGCTGGCCTCATTAATCATCCTCAGAAATCTAGGTTTAGGCCAAGAAACAAATAAACCAAAAACATCCAATAGGAAGGATGACAGTGCCACACAGCAGATTATCTGTGCAGAAGCTGGAGGCTCCAGCATTACAGTTTTTTTGGCTGTGTCTTGTCCTACCTTGCTTTTTGCCACTGAAAAAATTTCAAACATCAAAAACTTCACTAAGGAAGTGCGTGATCAAGATCCTTTAAAATCCAGACTTTTATTAATTACGGAGTGCCGAAATAAGCTCTCCAAGGTGTGTTTTCCGTTTTTGGCTCTGCACATCATGAGCTCTTGACTGCCAACCTTAATTCTTTGCAAACTCCAACAAATAAAAGTGGTCGTTGGCACTTTTCATCAACGGACCTCGAAAGTGTTTCACAACAGATCTGATCTGAGCTGTTATTGTCATGGGTTGCAAGAATCTGTGGCACAGAAAAGCTGCAAATACAAGCACGATATTGAATGTGGGTTGTCCACAGCAGTGTAAAAAGCTGCTGTCCTTCAGCTGAGCCACAGGACCCGACCCTGTGTATGTTCTTGGCTGTTGTGGCTGCCCCATCCCTGGAAGTGTCCAAGGCCAGGTTGGATGAGGCTTTGAGCAACCTGGTGTAGTGGAGGGTGTCCCTGCCCATGGCAGGGGGGTTGGAACTACATGGTCCCTTCCAACCCAAACCATTCTAGGATTCTATGATTCTATGAATTAAATTTACCTTATCATACAATTGAATTAAATACAGGCACTTTCAACTAACGCTTGGAGAACTGGGCTCAGAGTTCCTAAAAGCTGGATAAATATGCTAATTACTGGATCTCTCTGTCTGAGAAGACAGCTATCATTTTTGTGGGATATCCTTCATATTTAGCCTGCTGCAATTACTCACCTGGGTGGGGCAATAAAATAGCCTGTTTGGAGATCTGCAGGCTTCCTGCCCAAAGCTCTTACATTGGTTGGGCTGTGGCTGTGTATAATTTGATTTTCACCTGAATCTCTAAGTGTTCATTAAAAATCTTAGCCTGCCTAAGAATCAGTGCAAATCATCCAACGTTACAGCTGTGAAAGTCAGTGGGTGTTTTGCAGCCTCTTCTAAAAGGGCTTCAAGGCTCAGGTCTTCCTAAGCGCGATGGTGATGCCAAGTGCCCAATTCCTAGGAAGAGCCAGTGACTAAAACTAGCACTGTTTTGGGAATATAGCATACTAGAGCCTGCTGACACCCTGCTATGTGGGTGTCTGCCCAAGCTCCCTGAGGTCAGGAGGGTGCCACAGTGAATATTTCTTCAGGGAAACAGTCCACGTTTTAAGGACCTGGTACACCAAGATGACTTCCCAGTAACGTTCCTCCTTACAGGCTCCATTCAGATGGATCTCAACAGAATGCCCAAACCTGCCAAGACTGCTGAGAAGTGCTCCTTAGAGCTAGTGGATGAGACCTTGTCTTCAAGTCGCTTTGTGTCACTCTTTGAGCAGAAAACTGTCAAGGGATGGTGGCCCTGTGTTGCTGATCAGGACCAAAAGAAGATCCTGGCGGTAAGGTGGCCTCTTCACGTGTTCTCTTGGGGAACTTACTCAAAGCATTGAGGAGGGATGTGGCTGGGCCAAGCACATGCTATGTGGACGTGGCTGAGCCAAGGATGCCATGGTCAGGGCAAGAAACACAGTCTTAGGCTGCAGATTTTACAAATTGGACCAACTTTTGTCAGCGGGATGTTTTGCAGAATTTGTCCAGCACCATGGAAATGCCTCAGAAGAAATTATTTGTTCTGTGGGACTTTTGCTGTGTTTTTTTGAACATATCACCTAATTTGAATTTGTATCATATCTATTCTTAATGATGTTGTGTTGTGATAAGTACCAGGGAAAGGTTTCAAGCTGTCAGAGTGATATATTTAAATGTGTCTGGGCTCCTGTTCAAGTCTTTGGTGACTGTTCAGTACAGGTAAGGGAGTCCACACAGTGAATTAAGTCCTTCAACAAAAGATCTTTCAGTCAGTTGCTGAAACCTGGGTCTCAGTGATGTTTGAGAGGTCCTGGGGTATCTGCTCAGAGCATTGCAGTGGGCAAGTGAGGGATCTGTATGAAATTCACTCTTGCTGGGCTCCTCACGGTCCTTGTTGGTAGTGGTTGGGTTATGCTCAGAGTACTTTTTCTTTCCCCAATCAATATTTTGTGTCATACATTCATTCCTCACCTTTCCTTTTTTTTTTTTTTTTTTTTGTTTATAAATCTGTTCGTTTTTTTTTTAACCCACACAGGGCAAATTGGAAATGACTTTGGAAATTGTGGCAGAACAAGAGCATGAAGAGCGGCCAGCTGGCATGGGTCGGGATGAGCCGAATATGAACCCTAAGCTGGAGGACCCCAAGTAAGAGCATTTAGAGTGGAAAAGTAACCAGTGGGGCACAGAGTTCTCAAGGAGCAAATTGAAAATCTGGGTTCCTAGTTTGGGATCTGCTGTCTGCAATGGGCTTGCTCCCATGTAGACTGCATTTCTGAACTGCTGGTGCTCAGACTGGATGAGCTGAGACAATCCAGGTTGGCCGAGAGGCTGGTCTGGACTGCCAAGGAGGACATTTGACATAGTCTACCCAGAGGGAGGTGGGTTTGCAGGTTGAGCAGCCAGATCGTTACAGCAGGGCTTGCTCATGGGCTTGGGGATCCAGAAGGGTGAAACTACTGTGAAACTCAGAAGCGACCTCAACTTTATTTCGCTCCAGGCGCCCGGAGACCTCCTTCCTGTGGTTCACCTCCCCGTACAAGACCCTGAAGTACATCTTGTGGCGGCGGTACAAGTGGGTGGTTATCCTGGCCATCGTGCTCTTCATTGTGCTGCTCTTCCTGGGGATCTTCGTCTACGCCTTCCCGGTATGATGGGTGCAAGAGAGGATGGGGGGTGGGAGATGATCAAGGTCTCAAGTGTTCCTCCAGGTCTCCGTGGCTGACCAAACTCTGTGGTGACAGAGATGGTCCCGCGTGGCTGCAAAGACCCCTGATGGTCCTTGAGGAGCAACCTGGGGGACCACGATGGGACAAAAAGAGAGTCTGTGCCTCCGGTCTCTGCCGCAGCCTCCCAGCCAGGTGCTCCCCTCTATACGTCCATGTTTTAATTCGTGTCTAATGACGCTGAGGTCCATCGGTTGTTTTCAGAGAGGTCCCAGCAGCTGATGTTGGAGGCATTGGAGGGCTGGTGGTTAAATCCCTGACAAAGATGCGGCCTCCTTAGCAACGCGGCTGTTTTACGGGGCTGAGCAGTGGCAAACCCCACGTGGGTCTGTAATCGGTTGAAGGTGCAGGGCAGCTTATGGGCGTTCAGGCAGCCCCGTCTCTTGTTATCATGGCTTGGAGCATGTTACACCAGCGTAACGTCTGAAATGAGGGGGAGGGCTTTCACCTCATTAATCAAGAAAGTGGCTCTTTCTTGTCTTACTGTCAGTTTCACTGGCAAAACAAACTAAATAAATAATGGAGCCTTCTAGTTTGGCTCGGGATGGAGTTTTGTATCCTCCTCTGTTCTACAGCACTGGAATAATTCATGCTGGCTCTTGGATGCTGTTTCCCCTCCTCCTAGACTGATAAGAAAAATGGCCCACCTCTCTCTTTCCAGCGCTTAACAAATTCTGCTCCTTGTATATGATTTTCTTTTTCTTTTTTTTTATGAAAAAAACTCACTGGGGTAATTTATAACTTCATGGGAGAGAATGTGGCTGCCTTTTGCAGATGGCTTTGTGCGCTTGCAATGTGTGACCGAACAGTGAAGTGTGGAATTTCTCCTCACCATCCTAATCATTTTCAGATGAGTAGAAGTCGTGCATGCTGGGTTGTTCCCATCAAGAAAAAAGGGGATGGGATTAGATCATGGCTCTCTCTGTCTCTCTATCCTCATATCCATGGATAAAGCTGGGAGACTTCTGCTGGAGAAACGATTCCAGAGGTGCTAAGTAGTATGAAGGAGGAAATAATTGTACAAGTGCAGATTTCTGCTGCGTTGCCCCCTCCCTGCCCAGTTCTTGGAGCCGTTCGTGGAGACTCCCTGTTCTGTCAAGTAGCAGAAACCAAGACTTTTCCACCCAGAAGAACTTGGTGTTTCCCTGAAGCTGCAAGTGGCTTTGCGTTCGTTCCAGTGGTATCATACAAAAACAACATTGAGAGGAGAAAAAATTCACGAACTATAAATATTGATTTACACTCATTATTACTTGGGACTTTTCCCTGCTCCCTAGCTGAATGTTGTTGTATTTAATTTCATCTTGGTCGGGTCAATTTTTAGTCAGATTTCAAAAAAGTAAGGCCATGTTTCATGGAATTTTTTGTTTTTTATATATTTGGCCAGCTTCCCCTAGATTTTTGAGGTCACTGGTTCTGTATCTACTTGGAGATTTAGTTCCTTTCCCCTTTCTTCAGGCACTAAATTTGGCAGTGGCACGGGTGATGGTTTGCTATGAAGGATGCCCCTGGCATCCCGACCTTTGGCAGGGCTCACCTGCACCGTCCTGGTTAAATGCATGGAAAACCAATCCCTCCTCACTTCTGTTTTGGTGTGCGTGCCAGGAGCACCATCAGGTCCCATTTAAAATAAGGACCTTGCTGCATTTAGTGCTGTATGTGTGATCTTGCCACTACACATGCAGCTTCGAGGTCCCACAATGAAGGCACAGGGTTTTGTGTGTGTCCTGCCCCTCTCATCCTGGGAAAAGGGACGGGTGATGGGAGGGAAACCTCAAGGGAATGCCGTTAGGGCACGTGGACCATCAGTCTGAGCAGGCAGAAGGTAAGGAAGAGGGATACAGGGATGCTAAGGGATGTGTACAGAGGTGAAGTTGCTATTTTCCTACTTCTCTTGCCCTTTTTGCTACAGCCGTGCATGAAGAGCTCGTCCACAGCTTTCTGCCTGTCAGGATATCTGCTGGGACCTCCACGGTCCCTCCAGTCGTTGCTTTTCAGCAGCTGGTCCTTGGCTCAGCAGGAGCCTGGGACGTGCCTGCAGTCTGACTGCCCCTGCCTGCAGCCTGAACGTCCCTGCCTGCAGTTCAAACGTCCCTGCCTGCATCCTGAATGCCCCTGCCTGCATCCTTAATGTTCCTGCCTGTAGCCTGAATGTTCCTGCCTGCAGCCTAAATGCCCCTGCCTGCAGCCTAAACATCCCTGCCTGCTGATGGAATTCCCTGCCTGCAGATGAAATGCCCTGCCTGCAGATGGGATGCCCTGCCTGATGGAATTCCCTGCCTGCAGATGAGATGCCCTGCCTGCCCACAGCCTCTCCACCTGGGAGTGTTGTGTATGATGCACCAGATGCTGCCAGAGAAGTCTGAGCTCTGGCTCCAATCTTGTCTTGTTTGGGCTCTGCCTGAGGATACCCAAGGAGGGTATCTTGTGCCTGAGAAATAGATGTCCAAAATACTCCATGGGAAACTAACGGTTCTGTGAGCCGGGCTAACCCTGCATGGCTCACCCTCCCTCCCAGACAAACGGGAACCTCACCTGGAAACAGACCCCAGGCATTTTCAGTGGTTCTTGGTATAAAAAACAGGGGTTTTTTTTGGATCTATTCCTGTTGCCCATATAGTGCCGAAAGCTCCCAACCACAGTGCCAGCTCTGTGGTCGTAGTAGCTGGAGAGTAAGAGCAAATGTCCCATTTGAAAGCTGTGTGCTTCCACCCGAAACGGCGAAGGGCTGTCTGTGGTTCCTAATGGGAATGCCCAAAGCCCAGTGCTTCCCAAAAGCTCAGGATTTTTAGTGAAAATGAATATCTTGATCTTGTTCAGAATACCCACCAAGAGATACTTTACACACCAGGGAAATATTTTCGCTATTGAGTTGAGAAACAAAATATTCTGCATAATATTATATGTAAGTATTCTGCAAAATATACACACCTTTAGAGGTAACTCATGGAATCAGAAACTTTTGAAGATGTGGTACCTTTGTGCTTCCCCCATCCTCAGGACACAGAGTACGTGTGATGGCTCATGGGCTAGAGTAAAGATCTTCCCATTCCTCCTCTCCAGTCCTCTTCAAAGTCTCCTTCCCAGGAAGACTTTGTGGAACCAGGAGTTATTTGCCAGCCATGGAATGTGCGTGGCTGCTCCGGTGGGATCTGGGGTCCCTGGAAGGAGCAGGGGGAAATGTGGGGAAGTGAGGACGGGTCTGGAAGTGCTTTGGGGTGAAGAGAAGGTTCATCAGGACCTGTGGGGAGCTGGGAGTACTGCAGTAGGGGAAATTCAGGCATCAGTCCATAAGAAATCAGTCATCGTTAGCGCAACTGTTTACAGAGCAACCTGTTTTAGTGAGCGAGAGGCCATTTCCAACTGAAAAGCCTTTTGGTTTTGGGTGGAAAACTGCATCGTATTGCAAATTTCCTTTAAAAAAAAAAGTTGTCTAGTTTTACAAGAATGGGAAAAAATGTTGAAAATCTGATATTCTGAGGTTCTTCATTTTTTTTTAACTTGAGGTCTTCCACCCAGTTTTGGTGTCGGATTACTCACTGGTTTGCCTTAGCTTGCTTTGCAGAGTGGTTGTCATTATGGTCTGTACAAGCTGGGACTCTGGGAACAGCATTCCCTGGGTATTTCCTATATGATTTCCTTAGAGGGTCCTTAGATTTAACTTGACATCAGAAGACTCCTTAAACAACAGATGAAAAGTATAATGAGATCCAGTAGCTGGATGTTGAAGTTAGAGGAGTTATTCCAGTGGAAATAGGATGCTAATTTTTGAGACGAAGGGTAATTAACCATTAGAACAGTTTGCCAAAGGTTGTGGTGAATTCATCGTTGCTCAAGTCATCCATGTTTCGAGATTGAATGTCTTTCTACAAGATATGCTCTAGTTCCACCCCATTCTCCTGTCCAGCAGTGCCCGTTTATGGCATGTTCTGGCGCTTTTTGGAAAGGTCCGGTGGCTTTGATGGACTTTTCATCTGACATTCCCATAGCTGAGCAGAGCTCTGCCTTCTGCTGTTGGAACGGTTGAGTGAAAGTCTTGGGCTAGATGCAAGGTCAGAAGAAAAGGTTGTAGAAGTCCAGTCTTGGTAACACGTAGGGAACGCTGCGGTGGAGTTATCTCCCTGGAGCAGTGATTATTGTAAAGGTTTTCATGGCTACCGCCGTAGAAAAATGTAACGCTACTTCCAGCTGGAGTCAGCTCTGCTTTGCAGCACCGTGAAAATGTTTACTACCTTTTAAAGCTCTGTTTGTGTTCTTCAAGCCCAGCGTTGCTTCCATTGCCATTAATTCTAATTACAGCTTGCTTTCTGCACTGATTGATAATCCTGCTTGGCTTTCAACACTTCGTTAATACAAATTTCGGAGCTGGACAGAAAACTTGCTACCCTCCAGAATGCAACCAGTCAAATCGTAAAAAATAGGAGTGTTTTGAAGGATAGACTCTGAAAGACAAATGGATGGGTAATTAATTCGAAGGTTATATGTCACTGGAGGCTTTTCTAATGACTTCTGGTAAACTGCCCTAACAACTTTGCTTGCTTGATTTATGGCATTATTAGAAATCCTCAATTGGCAAACTGCCTTATAATTTGCTACACATTGTAATTTATCAAGATGCCTTTGGTCAGACTTCACTTCAGTTGTGTGTATTCTTTTTCTTTTTGCCCCGTTCCTTCACAGGTCTTGCTGGTAATTAGCATTAAGCTTTGTTCCCCAAAATTGTGGTTTGTTTTGTTTTGTTTTTTTTTTTTTTTTTTTAACGTGACAGAGTGATAGAACATCCTGTACCAATTAAATTCAATATGCTTGGGAGGGACTTCCAAAGGGGCCAGTATGTGGTCGCAGGGATTTGAATCAGAGCTACTTTAAATATAGCTCTTTCCAAACGACCTCAGCGTCTATCTTCATCTGTGTTTTCATTGTGATCTCGATAAGCGGTGTTTGCACAGCATATTGTTTTTCACAGCGCTGTCATCTTCCTTCAAGGAAGGAATTGCACATGAATAGCCTAAAATACTGTGACACGTCATTTTTGTGGCAGCCTGTGCTTCACTGTGCAGTAACAGGGACAGGAGAGATCCCAGAAAACAGGGGCAGAGAGGTCCTGCCTGGGGTGTCTGCTCTCAGGAACAAAACCCACACCGAATGCTGATGCTGAAACAGATGGCTGAGGCGTTCCGGGATGTGGACAAGGCAGATTGAAAAAAAAAATACATCAGCAATAAGTTTGCATTTCTTGATTGCCTTTGGCAGATTGTTTGGAGCTAGTCCATGGACCTGCAGCTGGGTTCGTGTGAAGGGATTAAACCGGTATGGGGCAGGGCTGGAGAACCATCCTCTTGCTGCTCAGACCAGCTGATTGCTGGCGTGGTCCTGGGTGCAGGTTTTGACATGCTCTCCAAAAAATGGGAATTGGCCAGAGAATGGATGGGAAGCAGCCCTGAGGAGAAGGACTTGGGGGTGCTGGTCGATGAGAAGCTCAACATGAGCTGGCAACGTGCGCTGTCAGCCCAGAAAGCCAACCATGTCCTGGGCTGCATCCAAAGCCGCGTGGGCAGCAGGTCGAGGGAGAGGATTCTGTCCCTCTGCTCTGCTCTCCTGAGACCCTCCCCTGCAGTGCTGCCTTCAGCTCTGGGGTCTCCAATAGAAGACAGACATACGGAGCTGTTGGAGTGGTTCCAGAGGAGGCCATGAAGATGATGTGAGGGCTGGAGCACCTCTGCTATAGAGACAGGCTGAGAGAGTTGGGGTTGTTCAGCCTGGAGAAGAGAAGGCTCTGGGGAGACCTTCCAGCAGCCTTGCAGTACCTGAAGGGGCTACAGGAAAGCTGGAGAGGGGCTTTTGACAAGGGTGTGTAGTGACAGGACAAGGGGCAATGGCTTTAAACTGAAAGAGGGGAGATTTAGATTAGATAGAAGGAAGAAATTTTTTACAAGAGTGGTGAGACACTGGAACAGGTTTCCCAGAGAAACTGTGGCTGCCCCATCCCTGGAAGTGTTCAAGGCCAGGTTGGATGGGGCTTTGAGCAACCTGGTGTAGTAGAAGGTGTCCCTGCCCATGGCAGAGGGTTGGAACTGGACGATCTTTCAAGTCCCTTCCCACCCTAACCGTTCTATGATTCTGTGATTCTATAGAATGTTGTGACACAGCTTGGCAGATGCTTGGGGATCCCAATCAGGGCTCATATCCAAAGGGTCCAACCCAACAGGCAGAGCGGATGATGGTCACCAGTTTTGAGGGGGCAATGGGGAGAAGGAGCCGTAAGAATGAGAAGTCAGGGCTTGGGTAGTGAAAACAGCCTTGGGGTTTGTGGGGGACCAGCACAAAGAGAGAGCGGAGGGGAAGGGGCGCGGGAGTCTGAGGGGAGGCTGGAGAAGCTCAGCAGAGAGCTGAACGTGTCTCCTCACCTGCAGGAAAGGCACGTGGGCACCGGGATGGTGCTGGTGGGGAGGTGCCAAAATTCTTGCAAAGGTATGGAAAGTTGGAAATTCGTCTTAAAAACTGGTGAAAGGAGCAATCAAAGGTCAGGATCGAGTCCTGGTGCTCGCTGCTTGGTGCTTGTGCCCAGTAGCCTCTACTGAAAGAAGGCAAGATCCATTCTCTCACGGATCCTGGGCTTTCCACCGTCCTTGCTAGTGGGAAAGCACTTTTTGCTTGCTTGTCTCTGCAGGCTGGGGCTGGGAGCTCGGCCGTCGTGCCTGCCCTGAACGCAGCCCTGTCTGCCCTTCTGCCTCGTGCCCCTAAAACACTTCAACCTCCACGTGCCACCCCACTGTCCCTGCTTCGAATCAGCTTTTCTTTCCTCTGTTTTCCTGTCCCTCTAGAACTATGCTGCTATGAAATTGGTGAAACCTTTCAACTGAAGCTGTGCTGGAAAATCCCTGGAAGGTCCGGTGCCTGCCTGGGGATTTTGGAAAGGAGTTGCAGCTCTGCATTGGGTCACATCGACGGATGGAGGTGAAGAAGGAGCAGCCTCTCTCATGCCCTGGGCTGCTGCCAAATGAAGATACCACTTACCCTGCTGCCATATGCAGAACCCCACCAACGGCACTCACCTCGGAAGCAGCACATAAAAAAATACCTATTCTGAAATACTTCTTATTTTACTTCTTTGTCTGTCTTCTTTCTTTTTGTTTTTGTTAAGCTGCTCTGATTTGTAAAGCTTGGACACCAGTGCAGAACTGAAGAGGGTGGGGGAGAAAAAGGACCTTTTTGTTTCTAGTCCTGTGCTGAGAGCAGCCCCAGGAGCGAAGCCGTGCAGGTGGGCTTTGCTTTTCCCCTCCCCTGCTGCATGTAGCCCCTGCGCCCACAGCTCGCTGAAACTGTTCATCTTTTTTTTCTCCCATGCTCCTAAAAACACGCTGAAGCAGAACAGTATGAACCGGCTGCGACATAAGCGCGGGGCTCACTGCCGCTGGGTGCCAACGAGGCGGGTGACAACCTGCCCCTTGGGCAGCAGCCGTGCTGGATTTCTGCTTTGCACACAAATTATTCCAAGACGTACCCTGCGGGTCTTGCTCAGCCTCCCACCGAGCACACGGCGGCTGCGACCGGACTGGGATGGCAGTGCCGGGACAATTCTGCTGTTTTCCATTCCCTCCTCCTGTCCCTCTGTTTCTCTGGGGCTGTGATCAGGTGGAGCAGTGTGGATTAAGAGGATTTCTAGTGTTTTGTAGTGCTGGCTCATGTCATCAGAGGAACAGCATTAGCTTCAAATTTTCATCCTGCATCCACTCTTCCCGCAAGGAACCATCTCCCAGAACAGGGGCATCAGACATGAAAGCAAATGTCCCTTTGAGAGGCAGCTGTCCTGCTGCTTTGACACCGTGTGGCTTTTGCTACGGTCCCTCCAGCCATAAATAGATATTTCCCTGCTGCCCTTCCACAGAACAAGACGTGTCTGTGGTTTGATTTATCCCCTGGAGCTGTTGCTACTCAGCATGACGTGAAAGCAAGTAGCAGTGAAAAGCGATCCTGGGGATCAGAGTTCCTCAGGACAAACTGTGCTGATGGAAGCTCCTGCCCAGCTCCAGTGAAGCACTTAAGCCTGTTCTCAGCAGACGGCAGGGGAAAAGAAAGCCGTCTTTCAAAAATCCAGCAACACGCCTAATTGCTTTGCTGGATTGGGATGATGTGTGCTAAATGCCATGTTGTTTGGTGCTGTAACAGCCCTGGATTGCACGGGTCAACTCCCTGTGTAGCTTTGAGGTGGAGCACACGCAGCTCTAAAACCCTGTCCCTGCTGCCCAGGTTTGGCTGATCCAGTGTCCCCCTCCCAAAAGCTTGAGAGATGAAGTCGGCTCCGGGCTTGCGCTCCCCAGGGTGGGCATTTCTTTTTTACCGGCGCAGTTAAATGCCTCATTTTTGCATTTGTTCAGTTTTTCCCTGGGAGCCTTCCCACCTCCTTTGCATCCACACCCCTGTTCATTAGCCACTATCAAATCACCAGCTCTTGGTCAAATTTTTCCGTATTTCTTTCTCCCTGAGGGTCTCATGAGCTGAGGACAAAAGTCACTTGTGTTTGCACCTTTCTTAATGAGTTTTGGGTTTCGTATTTGATGACAATGTTGGCGTGCACCTCTTCCACCATGACCCAGCTCTGCCATGGTGGGGTCTGCACATCTTGCTGAGTGCTCGCATGCCTTGCTCTCCCATCCACGGTGGGAAATCAGCCCCATTATTTCATTTTCTTGCTTGGGTTTGCAGAGACTGTGAAATTTCCCATCTTGGTTGGCATTATCGCTCTGTGACCCCCACCTATTCCAGTAACTAAATCTTGGTGCCAAGACCCCCAAAGAGACGAGTGACCCATGCTTGAATGCAAAACACTGCTTACATCTGAGTGCTCATCGTCCATCCTATCGCAACAACCACTGTCCATCCCAGCAGAGACAAGTGACCCTACCAAAACACACTCGTGTGTTACCTCTCCAGAGCCTCTCCCAGAAAGAAACCGTATTTTATTCCCCAGCACTTACCAGCAGGTCTTCCCTGACAAACTAGATTGGGTCATCAGTGATGCGTGAGCAGGATCCAGGGCGTCCAATTGCATAAGGGTAAGGAAAGGGTTACATCCCTACGTGCAATCCTCTGTGCTCCCAGTCCACGCTGCAAGGCCAATCTTCATGCCAAGAAGATTCCGTGGGACTGTGGTGGGTGAAAGCAGGTCTGAGCATCTGAAAATACCAACTCAGTCCCATTTGCATGGCTGCTTGAGCAGCCACATCTGTTTGCCCAGCTGTGGGCCCTCCAGAGCTCAGTTAAGTCTCTCCACCAAAGCCAGGCAGGAGGTGGGACCTATATAAAGTGTTCCCTGTGGCTCCCTCTTATTCAGGGCTTTGAAATGGCTGGAAGATGTATGTATCACCTGTTTATGCCTTATATGCAATAATGCAAAACGCACTGTGGTTACAAATGAAATGCCCTGAAACCTGCTGCCTGGTGTGTGTTATTGTGTAGATGGGATTGTGGCACCTTGCCTCCTTGGTGTGGGAATGTAAAAATGCCACTGGAGGGAACAGGACAGGGAACAGTGGTTGTTGCGCTCTCCTTTTCTCACCTCTCTGCTGCTGTCGCATGGGAGCAGATGCAGGAGGAGAGAGCAGAAAGCGTGGAGAAGGGAGGATGGACGTGGGACCGGGGTTGCAGTGCTCCCAGGCGATGCAGCCGCTCGTACCTCCTCTGCAGGTGCATTTGGCACCTGAGATGCTGTGGTGTAGAGTGGCGAAATGACCCGGCTGTGACAACGTGCCTCTCCCTGCTGCTCGTGTCAGCGGTGCCCTGGTCCATGGCACCGTGCAGGCTTTGTGTGGGGATCACATACCTCATCTCCCCACCTGGCTCAGAAGGCTGGTCTGTGATCCGGAGCATCCCATGAGTGGGGTGGGTGAAGGAGCAGTGGGAAGCTCGGGCTGCCTGTGGCTTTTGAGGAGCCAACCTCCAGCCTTGTCCTGGTGAGGCACTGGCAAAGAGGTCGATGCCCACTTCATTCGCAAACCTAGACACTCAAAATATGCCCACTGAAAGCCAGGGCTGGCTGGAGAGGGAGTGGATGGCTGAAGAAGGGAAGAGAGGAAAAAGATCCTACAGATTTCACCCTCCTGCTGTAGCAGGGGGGCAGAAAGAGTTAACCCCATCCAGCTGCTCTGTGCATACACAGAGGCATACCATTACAACAGTGTGTAGTGATAGGACACGGGGCAATGGCTTTAAACTGAAAGAGGGGAGATTTAGATGAGATCTAAGGAAGAAATATTCTACGATGAGGGTGGTGAAGCACTGCAACAGGTTGCCCAGAGAAGCTGTGGCTGCCCCATCCTTGGAAGTGTGCAAGGCCAGGTTGGATGAGGCTTGTAGTGGAAGGTGTCCCTTTCCGTGCCATGGCGGTTGGAACTGGATGATCCTGAAGGTCCTTTCCAACCCAAACCATTCTGTGATTCTGTGATTCTATGATATCTCTTTGCAGATGCTCATTAGGATGGGCGTGAGCAGCTGGAATGTGAATATCCAGATCCTTCTTGGGACTCAGCCCTGGTGGCTCTTGGCCCAAGTGAAGACCTTTCCCTGCTGTCTCTTCCTCTTCCCATTTCTGGACTTGGCTCAAAAAGCAGCAAGTCCCTTTGGGTCTAGGTCTGTTTCTTCCCTAGAGGGAAGGACTTGTCTGGCCAACACGGACACCATCCAGAGTGACCCGAGGATTCATTCTCTGATACCTTTTTGGAGCTGTTTAGCATCAACAGGCTGTGTCAAGGAGATGCTCCAGGTATGCTGGAGAGATTTACTGGTGAGATGGGGACTTTTTGTGCCTGAATCCCCAAAATGCCTTTCCATTGCTCTGTAATGGTGCAGATGGATGCTCCCTGCTTTGGCACAGGAGACCCCCTCCACTGCCTCATGTTTTGGGGTGGTGCCTGGGATCTAGGGAGGCAGGGGATGGGGAGACCCAACTGTCCTAGACTTCATCTGAGGAAGACACAGGGGTTTGAGCTGGCGCTCTGAGCTGGCATCGTGCAAACCCAGTCTGCCAAGCCCCATCGCAGCCTCTCACACCCCACACATCATCGGGAAGTCCTGGAGGAAGACCAACCATGTCACCACACTGAACACGTGAGAGAGATGGTCCTCACTAAAGAGGAGGGGGTGGCAGGACATGAGGGGACAGGTCTTGCCTGCGCCTGCCTGTGCACAGATGCGTGCAAAAGTTAATTGCAAAACGTTCCGCTGCCTGAACGCTTTAGCGATGCTTGTTTTTCTATTATTTCCTTGGCCTCCCAACTTATGTTGCATATAATTCAAGGCTGGAGTTATGAAGTGTGCGAGCTCCTTCAGGGATGCTCTGACAACACCCCGTTGTGTTTCCCAGCCCTACAAGCTGGAGGGCAGCGAGACGAGGAGCTGGAAAGCTGCCACTCTGCCTAGGGGCTGAACTCCCTTAAACTCCAGCAGGCTCGCTGGCACGTCCAGAAAAACCCAGCAAAAGAGCTGAACCGACTTTTCTCTTCAATAATAATAATTCTATATTCATTGCCCGGTCTTATTTGCCCAGAAGAGAGAGGTTTCCACCCAGAAGGGTGGCTTGCGATGAAGTGGTTTTGAGGGGAGGGAGGTGGTGGAAGGGTGAGGGGGATGAGGGATGGGAATCAGGTCAAGACGCTGCTGTAAAAACACTCTGTGAAGCCCTTTGCGGTTGTGTTTGTTGGTTTAACCCCTGTGAACGGGGTCTGCGGTCGGTTTTGCTCATTACCTGCTGACAGGGCGGGAACACGCCTGGTGCATGGAGGCCTGGAGAGTTGACCTACTGGGATGAGCTGCAGAGAAGACCATTGTGGCATCCTGGCCCCAAAGTCCATTAGTCTTCAGAGAGGAAGGTGGAGATAGTCCTGACCTCAAGTGACACAACTCATTTCAGTCTTAGCTGAAGGTCCGACCCCTTAAACTGCTCCCAGACACAGAAGAGTGTTTACTGGTCCTGAAATGTCCTCCCTGGTAGAGGCAAACACAGAGGGAGTTATGATGAGTATATATATTATGAGGCCAGGCTGGCCGAGACTTTGAGCAACCTGATGTAGTGGAGGGTGTCCCTGCTCATGGCAGGAGGGTTAGAACTAGATGATCTTTGAGGTCACTTCCAACCCAAACCATTCTATGATTCTATAAAGGTGGCTCTGTTGGCTCTGGAGCTCCTGAACTGATAGCCTGAGCTTTCTATCAGCCTCCTCCACGGATAGCACCGTGCCATCACTGCTGGGACAGCCGCCAGCCCCATCCATGTTGCTGCAGTCTGTCTTCATCCCAGAGAAGCCAAACATTGTGCGCTCGGGGGATGATATGCGGTGATGTGTGCGTTGCGCCTTCTGGGCTCTGCTCTGCTCCGAGTGAGGACGGAGATGCCCAGGCAATGGGGCGTGAAGCTACTGTGTCTTCGTCTCCACTGTGCATCAGCCTCCAGAAGGTAAATGAGCTTTTTTTTTTCCCCATCTGCTTTTCCCATTCACATCCCAGCCTCCTCAAATAACAGATGCTTTAAACGAGCTTTGCAGCAGAGCAGGCTCAGTGCTGTGAAACTTTCTGCTACCTTTGAGTGCAACTCGGTCTCTGCTTTGGTCTTTGGGCTGAGTCCAGGGGGACCTCCGCAACTGTTCGGCTCCCTGGCACTTGGCCTTGGAGCAGCCTCAGCGTTCCTTGTCCATCGGGAGGAACACTGTAGCTGTGTACTGACTACCAGGTGTGTGGAACAGGGTCCCCTGGTACTGCATGGTAGATGTCCTAGCTGCTTCTCCTGCAGCTCCTGGGACAACAATGTCCATGAAGCTGCTCTCCAGTGCTGCTGGTGAATTCTGTGGTTTTCTCAGCACCATAAAGCTGTCATATGGGCAGAGGGTGAGAGTAGGAGTCTGTTATACTGTGGGTGGCTTAACTCTGCCATAGGCTAAAGCATAGGATGTGAGAGACTGTTTCTACCGAAGTCTTTGAGTCCTGTACAAGTCCCTGATAGGGTGAGGAGGCAGAAGTGCACCTTAACCAGGTTTTCTGCTGGAAAGCTCCGGATCTGTACTACTGGTGATAAGTACTGGGCACTTAAACTAATTTTACAGTTATTGATGCTATGATAACAATACAAACAGTAATGCTGGAGCTGCTGGTGTTACCAGAGGCTTATTCAGGAGTTGGCCATCTATGGTGCTAGGAGCTGTATGCACCGCACAAAAATGTGATCACTGTCTCCATAAAATGAAAAGAATTTATTCCTCTCAGGCAATACTCTGAATG
Source organism: Tauraco erythrolophus (assembly GCF_009769465.1). Lineage (NCBI taxonomy): Eukaryota > Metazoa > Chordata > Aves > Musophagiformes > Musophagidae > Tauraco > Tauraco erythrolophus. The sequence goes on from NC_141469.1 coordinate 21,004,934, forward strand.
GGGATTAGAGTAAGTAAGGGACACAACCAAAGCTCAACTATGGAGGAGCTCAAATCCACAGACACTGCAGGGGAAGATGCAGCAGGTTTGCAATGCAAATAGATCCAGTTGTAAACACTCTCAATGCCAAACTACATGCTTGAGACTTAAGGGTAAATCCAAGGTAATACTGAGGTCAGTCACGGTGATTGGCACAAGGCAAACCCACCGAGGCTCTGTGCTCTCCTGCGTGCTCTGTCCCTTCGTTGCCCCCTTGACTCCCAGCTCCGCAGGGAGCTGTACTCCACGCAGTATGCTTTTAGCAACCAGCCCATTTTGTTGTGAATATGCAGGTGTTTGTCCCTCTTTCCATGGGTGTCTGCTCAGTCTGACATCTCACGCAACCCTACCTCTGTGCTAGATGTCTGCCTCTAGTTTCGGGCCGTATGCACCATCATCCAGGCTGTGGGGTGATAAAATAGTCCCAGTAAAGGATGGCTGTGACTGATGCTGCTTTGCTGAGCCAGGACTGAATGACCATCATACTGCCCAAACCCTGTCTTTCGCCCGAGGCAGTGGGCACAGACAGACCATTGGCTCCCCTGGTCTCCAGGGAAGGGAGGTCAGCGTGGGGAATGGCGACCATATTCCCTTCTTGCAGCATTAGCAGCACTCAACTGGTGCAGGATCAAGACATCAAAGTGTGTTGTCCTGCTTCACAGTTCTGGAGGAGTCATTTTGTGTTCAATCTTTAGGAGCTGATGGGATCCAGCTGAGATGTTTGTTTGTGATTCAGTGTATCCCATCAACAAGTCTGGAGAACATGGACTGGATGTTTCTTATCTCCTCAAACTATGACTCCAGGGTACTATGACTGAGACACAAGAACAAGGAAAGGAAGAAAACATGAGTGTGATGGAGGTTGGCATGTCTGCACCCTCATGTGAGCTTGTAGCCAAAGGACAAAGCAGAATCTCAGAACAGGACCCTGAGTAGGGTTGAGAATTTCTGTGCAGAGCAAGGACTTTCCCCATTAAGTCAAAAATATAATGCTAAATGATTGCAAAACAAGTTATACAAAAGGATCATCGCTGCAGGGTTTAACATGCCCTTTGTCAATTCTCTACCCTCCTTCTGGATCAGAGGCAGGAGATGAGAGCAAATGGTTCCTCAGGATTGGAGGGTGCTGCCTACGTGCCATGTCAAGAAAATTGTGCGAAGAAAATGTGCATGTCAGTGAATGAAGGTCCCACGCTTTGGATTGAATCAATATTACAACTAGGGCAACTGTCTTGTGCTCTCCTTCCATCATGCCCACAAAGTTTTAAGGCACAGAAAGGTCTCAGACACATCTGTCTCACTGTGGTGAAGTCATGGCATCTCCTCTCCTTGTCTTCAGCAATGTCTGCCCAGTCAATCTCAAGGACCATGTGCTTTCTGCCCATGCTTTGGGCTACAGCTGTAGTACCAAGGGTCCATGCTGTGCCCGAGGTAGGATGAACCAGGTTTGTCCTCATCTCAACCATGTCCACCCAGTCCATAGGGAAGAGACTGAAGTTCTCCGTGTTTCAGCTCCCCACCACCAGAGTGCTGTGGTTTTCAGGCTCAGGCAACGTTTTAGCAAGGGCCTGAAGACTGAGAGTGTGGATTGTGGATGGAGGGTAAGTCTGGTCGGAGGAAAGAGCTGGGATGTGTACCGGGCTGCAGCAGTAGAGACACCTTCAAATCACAGGTCCAGTTGGTTGATGACAACAGAAGTGTTCCTCTAAGCTGCACGCGGCCAGGCTATACCTTCCCTTTGCTTTCCTCTTCTCTTTTGGTCTTTTCTCTGCTTTCTCCTCCATCCTTTCCTCCTTTTTCACTTATGGTTTGCCATCACTCTGTGTCCAGACCTCATCAAAGACTGCCATCCCGGGAGGAGCGGAGAATTACCACTTCACAAACTGGGAAAGCCCCAGCTCTCGTGGAGCTGGCCTCCCTCTCCCTCTTTGTCCTTCATCTCAGAACATGTGTCCTACCTCCTGACAATGGGACCTTTTGGTGTTTTTTCCCTGGAAACAGCATAATCCCATGTTTATGAAAAGCACGAAGCCAGGACACTTAAATTGGATGGAGTGCCTGGGGCCAGCTCAGTAGTTGGTGGAAGAGGCAGCAGTCTCTTTATCCCCCCTTTTTTTTCTTTGTCTTTTGGAGCAGACTCAAGGTTGTACTTCTATCTGAGGCAAATAAAGACAAATAGGATTTGGTGGATATGGAAAAGGGGGGGAAAAAAAAAAAGCCTGAACAAGCAAGAGATTTATGTTTGCCAGTGAAAACACAGTGGGAAGAGTCATCTGCTTGCAATGAAGATGGCTGTAGGCTGGAAAACAAAGCCTGAATTGATTGTCTTTGCCTATAGTCAACAGAGAACAATTGGCACCTGTTGGGATGAGTCACTGCAGCTGAAGACAGTGTCTCAAAGTAGTGGGCTGAATCTGTCTGGGGACTTGGAGCTGGCGGGTGACAGAAAGGTCAGAACAGAAAGGTCATCGGTGTGGCTTTGCAGTCTACATCTTCAGTGCTGGAAGTTTGACAAGGTGTCACCCAGCCTGCATCTGGAGGAGATCCCTGCACTGTAGCACACTGCCGCCCGTCCCTTCTTTGTTACCCCATGGACTTCAACCAATCTGGAGTCAGACAACCCAAAATCATCACTTTTTTAGAAATTATGCAATCTGAAGAAAAGCAAATAGAATAATACATGGGCTGCTTTTTTTTTTTTTTTTTCCTAGCTGTCTGAGTAATCAGGGATTTAAAATTCCACGATTTTCCTTACAAGTAGAAAACCTAAAAATACACATATTTTCATATGCGAACTGCCATTCTGACATTTCCTTCAACTCCAGCACTGGCTCTTTTGAGAAATACCAGAAAACACAAATCGTATGGGCAATGGAGACAGCTGGTATCATCTTCCTCATGGCTTGAACACATGAAACCACACAGTAATGTTGGAGACCTTTACTAATCCTCAAATGGTTCATAAAGAATGAAACATTGAAAGGGTGGATAATCCACTTCTTCCTACCTCCCCCGCCCATCTCAACCAGATGACGGGGGGAATTGGCACAAACTGGGGACCTGCCTCAAATGTGGTCCATTCTGGGCAACTTCGGCCATCCTGCAAAACTGGAGGGGAGGGAGTCAGCCAAGGAACTGGAGCAAATGCAGGGAAGAGATGCGAGGTATTCAGGAGAATGAAGTCTCCTTGTAGGAAGAGATTAGAAGACGTAGGCTTCTTTAGCCCAGCAAGAAGCAGGATCAAAGGACTGTGTTTGACAACCACAAAACTGACAGGAGTAAATCCCAACCAAGGAGAAGTAATCTAAAGGAAAATGTTGGCAGAAAAGATAAAATAGAGAGAAAATGTCTGTGGATACATTCAGGCTTTTATTGCAGCTAGAGCATCAGTTGAGGTCGTATTGGGTCTTGACCTTCCCTCAAGATTGGGCCCTCCTCCATGGTGCTTCATCTCCCCATGCCTCAGGCTTTCCACCACAAAGGGTTTGCTGTTTGAGACTCAACTGTGATCTGTAAAGCCCTCAGCTCCTGCTGGGTTCACCTAGTGTAACATGATCTGCTTTTTAGTTGCTCAACAGCTCCAGCTGTCGGTTTTCTTTTCCATGTCCCCGGGATGCTCATTACTGTCTCCAAAGGAAAGATATTCCACTAAACATAGACTCTTTCACCATAAAAATGGTTCCAAGCACGCAACAAGATTGGATAAAAGCAAATTTAACTATGTGCTCACCTCCAGAACCTATCAGACACTTCCAGTCTGAAAACCACCACAGAGGTTGTTCAGGTGGCTGTGAGTGATTGCACTGAGGCCAGCCCTACTGCATTTATTTCACCAAAACTGAAACGCCATGGAGGACTGGTGTTAAAGTGTTAGTTTCATCTGTTACAAGTGAAGTTCATGAACTAAATCATGAATTCAGATGGTTCAGAACTCCACTGTTGAGGGCAGTTGTCTGTTCTGTGTTGGTTGGTAAGAAGCTCGCCATGAGCCAGCAACGTCTTCTCACAGCCCAGAAAGAAAGCCTACCATGTCCTGGGCTGCATTCAAAGCAGCGTGGGCAGCAGGTCGAGGGAGAGGATTCTGCCTCTCTGCTCTGCTCTCCTGAGACCCCCCCTGCAGTGCTGTGCTCAGCTCTGGGGTACCCAACATCAGAAGGACATGGAGTTGCTGGAGTGTGTCCAGAGGAGGCCACGGAGATGATGCAAGGGCTGGAGCACCTCTGCTATGGACACAGACTGAGAGAGTTGAGGTTGTTCAGCCTGGAGAAGAGAAGGCTCCGGGGAGACCTTCCAGCAGCCTTCCAGTGCCTAAAGGGGTTACAGGAAAGCTGGAGAGGGGCTTTGGACAAGGGTGTGTAGTGACAGGACATGGGGCAATGGCTTTAAACTGAAAGAGGGGAGATTTAGATTAGATAGAAGGAAGAAATTTTTTACAACAAGAGTGGTGAGACACTGGAACAGGTTTCCCAGAGAAGCTGTGGCTGCCCCATCCCTGGAAGTGTTCAAGGCCAGGTTGGATGGGGCTTTAAGCAACCTGGTGTAGTAGAAGGTATCCTTGCCCATGGCTGGGGGGATGAAATTGGATGATCTTTAAGATGCCTTCCAACCCAAACCATTCGATGATTCTATGAGTCTTTCCTTGCCTTCATTATGGCATTGGGAAAATTCTCCTTTGTTGAGCCTGTGGACCCAAGTGAAGCCACAGGCATTACATTGGGCTGTGCAGAAGTTACAAGCCCTCAGGTCAAAATCCTATCCAGTCTCACTCTGCCAAGTTGAAACGGAGACCAGAGAGGGTCTGTAGCAGGAAATCCATTTCTGGTGTGCTGGCAGGTGTATGAGACGTGCCAGGCTGTCTAATTCAGTGAGGTCTGCTCGTTATTTGAGTGCAGGAGACCAGCTGAAGCACTGGAGACCATTAAATGCTACTTTTCAGTAACAGGCTTTTGAAACTGGCCATTTATTTTTACATACGGTGAGCTGTGTGATGAACACTGCAGAAGAAATAATAGCAAAGAAAAAAACGCTAGTGGGTTGCAGGAGGGAAAAATATCAGACTATCAAACATGTCGTCCCTTCTACGTCCCAATTGTGGAAAGCCTCTTAACAGAGATATCGGCTTCTTCATCACCTTGAGATAACGGCGTATCCAGACTTTGTGATTGAAATGTCAATAATTTGCATGGAGTGAAATGTGTTTTTTAGCTTACCTGGAAAAGATTGCCTGGAGCATGGCCGACAGTAAGCATATGAATCCTTCATCCAAGCCTGCCACCTGTGAGGCCTGAAAACAGGGCTAAAAAGTATGAAACAAACCAAGATGGTTTGAAGCCTGGTGTTGAGATTACATGATGGGGTTTTGGTAGCAGGGGAGTAGCTGCAGAGATGGCCCATGTAAGTAGTTGCGAAAAGCTTCCCTGGCTCCAAAACCAGTTGGACCAGCCTCTGGCCAGGTTGGACCCGCCCGTTCCCTCAGGCCAAAGCCAAGTTGATCAGTGCCTCTGCGAATGCCCTATTTAAGATGGGGACAAAGAAGCCCGAACGGGGCTGGACCTACACTGAAGAGAAGGGGCAGGCAGGGGGGGCCTGGCCTCCCAAGCAGGCAGCTGCTGGCATTGGTGCACCACCACTGGAGTGGAGATGGCCACAGTGGCACAGATTGGAGACCTCCAAAATGCCCCGCTCCCAGGCACTCGTTGAGCAGAGTTCGTCCTGCTGGGACTGCCCAGGTTTGTCAGGCCTGGCATGACTGCAGCGGAGAAAAGACTGAGACCAAAGAGAAACGGTCACGCAGACACCAGGTCAGTGAAGATGGAGTGGGAAGAGGTGTGCCAGAGCTGGGATTCCCCTGCAGCCTATGGTGAGATGGCAGGTGACTTCCTGCCTCCCGTGGAGACTAACTGTGGAGCAGAGACCCACAGCCTGTGGAGAACCCCACACTGGAGCAGAGATGCCTGAGCCTGAAGGGAGTCATAGAGAATGGCCTCCGTGAGCTGCTGGAGGCTGACAATGAGGTGGAGAGGCATCTGAAGCCCATGAAGAACCCGCACCAGAGCGGGTGGCTGTGCCCTCAGAAGCCATGACTCCATGGGGAAGAAGCCCACGCCGGAGCAATCCAATGGGTAAGGATTGCATCCTGTGAGAAGGACTCATGGTGGAGTCCCATAAGGAGAGGATCCACTGGAATAGGGAAGAGTGTCAGGACTCCTCCTCCTTTAAGAAAGGAGCAGCAGAAACATGTGATGAACTGACCTGCAGCCTCCATTCCCCGTCCCCCCTGCACCGCCACGGGGGAGGTAGAGCCAGGAAGGAGAGAGGGGTGGGGGGAAGGTGGGTTTTTTTTGAGATTTGGCTTTGTTTCTTTCTGAATGAACTGTTAAGGAAGTAAATTGATTTGTCTCCAAGACGAATCCGTTTTGCTGGGGGCCATGGTCGGTGGGTGATCCCTCCCTGATCCTACCTCGACCCTCAGCCCTTTGGTGACATTTTCCCCTCTCTACCGCAGTGGTGGCTGAGCTGCCACCTGGGCTGAACTGTGGCACCCAGCAGTTGCTCAATGGATATCCCAGCTGGATGCCAGGACTCCAGGTTGCAACAGGTCCCTTCCTCCTGCTTTTCCAACACTGGCAGATGGATCATCTTCAAACTCAGCAGCATGTTCAATCCCAGAAGCCGATTCTGCTGGGAGGAACATGCTGCCCCAAAATGGAGAGGGCAGAAGCAAACATGGGAACAGGTGAAAAAACACATGCTTTCCCTGAAAATGTGTAAAAAAAAGTATTTAAAAATGCTCATTTCACTCATAAGTTCTCCTAGGAATTTGGGAGATTCCTGACAGCAAAAACAAACTGTTCTGGTTTAAAACAGAATGAGAAAAGGTCACATTTGGTGGTTTTATGTCAACCTTATTTTCTCTCCTCATCTTCTGTAGTAGAAACAACAAAATTCAAAATGAAAACATGCAACTGACTAAAAACTGTCTGTAGCTATTCTTATTTTAGCCAAATAGGTTAGGGTTAGGGTTAGGGTTAGGGTTAGGGTTAGGGTTAGGGTTAGGGTTAGGGTTAGGGTTAGGGTTAGGGTTAGGGTTAGGGTTAGGGGTTAGGGTTAGGGTTAGGGTTAGGGTTAGGGTTAGGGTTAGGGTTAGGGTTAGGGTTAGGGTTAGGGTTAGGGTTAGGGTTAGGGTTAGGGTTAGGGTTAGGGTTAGGGTTAGGGTTAGGGTTAGGGTTAGGGTTAGGGTTAGGGTTAGGGTTAGGGTTAGGGTTAGGGTTAGGGTTAGGGTTAGGGTTAGGGTTAGGGTTAGGGTTAGGGTTAGGGTTAGGGTTAGGGTTAGGGTTAGGGTTAGGGTTAGGGTTAGGGTTAGGGTTAGGGTTAGGGTTAGGGTTAGGGTTAGGGTTAGGGTTAGGGTTAGGGTTAGGGTTAGGGTTAGGGTTAGGGTTAGGGTTAGGGTTAGGGTTAGGGTTAGGGTTAGGGTTAGGGTTAGGGTTAGGGTTAGGGTTAGGGTTAGGGTTAGGGTTAGGGTTAGGGTTAGGGTTAGGGTTAGGGTTAGGGTTAGGGTTAGGGTTAGGGTTAGGGTTAGGGGTTAGGGTTAGGGTTAGGGTTAGGGTTAGGGTTAGGGTTAGGGTTAGGGTTAGGGTTAGGGTTAGGGTTAGGGTTAGGGTTAGGGTTAGGGTTAGGGTTAGGGTTAGGGTTAGGGTTAGGGTTAGGGTTAGGGTTAGGGTTAGGGTTAGGGTTAGGGTTAGGGTTAGGGTTAGGGTTAGGGTTAGGGTTAGGGTTAGGGTTAGGGTTAGGGTTAGGGTTAGGGTTAGGGTTAGGGTTAGGGTTAGGGTTAGGGTTAGGGTTAGGGTTAGGGTTAGGGTTAGGGTTAGGGTTAGGGTTAGGGTTAGGGTTAGGGTTAGGGTTAGGGTTAGGGTTAGGGTTAGGGTTAGGGTTAGGGTTAGGGTTAGGGTTAGGGTTAGGGTTAGGGTTAGGGTTAGGGTTAGGGTTAGGGTTAGGGTTAGGGTTAGGGTTAGGGTTAGGGTTAGGGTTAGGGTTAGGGTTAGGGTTAGGGTTAGGGTTAGGGTTAGGGTTAGGGTTAGGGTTAGGGTTAGGGTTAGGGTTAGGGTTAGGGTTAGGGTTAGGGTTAGGGTTAGGGTTAGGGTTAGGGTTAGGGTTAGGGTTAGGGTTAGGGTTAGGGTTAGGGTTAGGGTTAGGGTTAGGGTTAGGGTTAGGGTTAGGGTTAGGGTTAGGGTTAGGGTTAGGGTTAGGGTTAGGGTTAGGGTTAGGGTTAGGGTTAGGGTTAGGGTTAGGGTTAGGGTTAGGGTTAGGGTTAGGGTTAGGGTTAGGGTTAGGGTTAGGGTTAGGGTTAGGGTTAGGGTTAGGGTTAGGGTTAGGGTTAGGGTTAGGGTTAGGGTTAGGGTTAGGGTTAGGGTTAGGGTTAGGGTTAGGGTTAGGGTTAGGGTTAGGGTTAGGGTTAGGGTTAGGGTTAGGGTTAGGGTTAGGGTTAGGGTTAGGGTTAGGGTTAGGGTTAGGGTTAGGGTTAGGGTTAGGGTTAGGGTTAGGGTTAGGGTTAGGGTTAGGGTTAGGGTTAGGGTTAGGGTTAGGGTTAGGGTTAGGGTTAGGGTTAGGGTTAGGGTTAGGGTTAGGGTTAGGGTTAGGGTTAGGGTTAGGGTTAGGGTTAGGGTTAGGGTTAGGGTTAGGGTTAGGGTTAGGGTTAGGGTTAGGGTTAGGGTTAGGGTTAGGGTTAGGGTTAGGGTTAGGGTTAGGGTTAGGGTTAGGGTTAGGGTTAGGGTTAGGGTTAGGGTTAGGGTTAGGGTTAGGGTTAGGGTTAGGGTTAGGGTTAGGGTTAGGGTTAGGGTTAGGGTTAGGGTTAGGGTTAGGGTTAGGGTTAGGGTTAGGGTTAGGGTTAGGGTTAGGGTTAGGGTTAGGGTTAGGGTTAGGGTTAGGGTTAGGGTTAGGGTTAGGGTTAGGGTTAGGGTTAGGGTTAGGGTTAGGGTTAGGGTTAGGGTTAGGGTTAGGGTTAGGGTTAGGGTTAGGGTTAGGGTTAGGGTTAGGGTTAGGGTTAGGGTTAGGGTTAGGGTTAGGGTTAGGGGTTAGGGTTAGGGTTAGGGTTAGGGTTAGGGGTTAGGGTTAGGGTTAGGGTTAGGGTTAGGGTTAGGGTTAGGGTTAGGGTTAGGGTTAGGGTTAGGGTTAGGGTTAGGGTTAGGGTTAGGGTTAGGGTTAGGGTTAGGGTTAGGGTTAGGGTTAGGGTTAGGGTTAGGGTTAGGGTTAGGGTTAGGGTTAGGGTTAGGGTTAGGGTTAGGGTTAGGGTTAGGGTTAGGGTTAGGGTTAGGGTTAGGGTTAGGGTTAGGGTTAGGGTTAGGGTTAGGGTTAGGGTTAGGGTTAGGGTTAGGGTTAGGGTTAGGGTTAGGGTTAGGGTTAGGGTTAGGGTTAGGGTTAGGGTTAGGGTTAGGGTTAGGGTTAGGGTTAGGGTTAGGGTTAGGGTTAGGGTTAGGGTTAGGGTTAGGGTTAGGGTTAGGGTTAGGGTTAGGGTTAGGGTTAGGGTTAGGGTTAGGGTTAGGGTTAGGGTTAGGGTTAGGGTTAGGGTTAGGGTTAGGGTTAGGGTTAGGGTTAGGGTTAGGGTTAGGGTTAGGGTTAGGGTTAGGGTTAGGGTTAGGGTTAGGGTTAGGGTTAGGGTTAGGGTTAGGGTTAGGGTTAGGGTTAGGGTTAGGGTTAGGGTTAGGGTTAGGGTTAGGGTTAGGGTTAGGGTTAGGGTTAGGGTTAGGGTTAGGGTTAGGGTTAGGGTTAGGGTTAGGGTTAGGGTTAGGGTTAGGGTTAGGGTTAGGGTTAGGGTTAGGGTTAGGGTTAGGGTTAGGGTTAGGTTAGGGTTAGGGTTAGGGTTAGGGTTAGGGTTAGGGTTAGGGTTAGGGTTAGGGTTAGGGTTAGGGTTAGGGTTAGGGTTAGGGTTAGGGTTAGGGTTAGGGTTAGGGTTAGGGTTAGGGTTAGGGTTAGGGTTAGGGTTAGGGTTAGGGTTAGGGTTAGGGTTAGGGTTAGGGTTAGGGTTAGGGTTAGGGTTAGGGTTAGGGTTAGGGTTAGGGTTAGGGTTAGGGTTAGGGTTAGGGTTAGGGTTAGGGTTAGGGTTAGGGTTAGGGTTAGGGTTAGGGTTAGGGTTAGGGTTAGGGTTAGGGTTAGGGTTAGGGTTAGGGTTAGGGTTAGGGTTAGGGTTAGGGTTAGGGTTAGGGTTAGGGTTAGGGTTAGGGTTAGGGTTAGGGTTAGGGTTAGGGTTAGGGTTAGGGTTAGGGTTAGGGTTAGGGTTAGGGTTAGGGTTAGGGTTAGGGTTAGGGTTAGGGTTAGGGTTAGGGTTAGGGTTAGGGTTAGGGTTAGGGTTAGGGTTAGGGTTAGGGTTAGGGTTAGGGTTAGGGTTAGGGTTAGGGTTAGGGTTAGGGTTAGGGTTAGGGTTAGGGTTAGGGTTAGGGTTAGGGTTAGGGTTAGGGTTAGGGTTAGGGTTAGGGTTAGGGTTAGGGTTAGGGTTAGGGTTAGGGTTAGGGTTAGGGTTAGGGTTAGGGTTAGGGTTAGGGTTAGGGTTAGGGTTAGGGTTAGGGTTAGGGTTAGGGTTAGGGTTAGGGTTAGGGTTAGGGTTAGGGTTAGGGTTAGGGTTAGGGTTAGGGTTAGGGTTAGGGTTAGGGTTAGGGTTAGGGTTAGGGTTAGGGTTAGGGTTAGGGTTAGGGTTAGGGTTAGGGTTAGGGTTAGGGTTAGGGTTAGGGTTAGGGTTAGGGTTAGGGTTAGGGTTAGGGTTAGGGTTAGGGTTAGGGTTAGGGTTAGGGTTAGGGTTAGGGTTAGGGTTAGGGTTAGGGTTAGGGTTAGGGTTAGGGTTAGGGTTAGGGTTAGGGTTAGGGTTAGGGTTAGGGTTAGGGTTAGGGTTAGGGTTAGGGTTAGGGTTAGGGTTAGGGTTAGGGTTAGGGTTAGGGTTAGGGTTAGGGTTAGGGTTAGGGTTAGGGTTAGGGTTAGGGTTAGGGTTAGGGTTAGGGTTAGGGTTAGGGTTAGGGTTAGGGTTAGGGTTAGGGTTAGGGTTAGGGTTAGGGTTAGGGTTAGGGTTAGGGTTAGGGTTAGGGTTAGGGTTAGGGTTAGGGTTAGGGTTAGGGTTAGGGTTAGGGTTAGGGTTAGGGTTAGGGTTAGGGTTAGGGTTAGGGTTAGGGTTAGGGTTAGGGTTAGGGTTAGGGTTAGGGTTAGGGTTAGGGTTAGGGTTAGGGTTAGGGTTAGGGTTAGGGTTAGGGTTAGGGTTAGGGTTAGGGTTAGGGTTAGGGTTAGGGTTAGGGTTAGGGTTAGGGTTAGGGTTAGGGTTAGGGTTAGGGTTAGGGTTAGGGTTAGGGTTAGGGTTAGGGTTAGGGTTAGGGTTAGGGTTAGGGTTAGGGTTAGGGTTAGGGTTAGGGTTAGGGTTAGGGTTAGGGTTAGGGTTAGGGTTAGGGTTAGGGTTAGGGTTAGGGTTAGGGTTAGGGTTAGGGTTAGGGTTAGGGTTAGGGTTAGGGTTAGGGTTAGGGTTAGGGTTAGGGTTAGGGTTAGGGTTAGGGTTAGGGTTAGGGTTAGGGTTAGGGTTAGGGTTAGGGTTAGGGTTAGGGTTAGGGTTAGGGTTAGGGTTAGGGTTAGGGTTAGGGTTAGGGTTAGGGTTAGGGTTAGGGTTAGGGTTAGGGTTAGGGTTAGGGTTAGGGTTAGGGTTAGGGTTAGGGTTAGGGTTAGGGTTAGGGTTAGGGTTAGGGTTAGGGTTAGGGTTAGGGTTAGGGTTAGGGTTAGGGTTAGGGTTAGGGTTAGGGTTAGGGTTAGGGTTAGGGTTAGGGTTAGGGTTAGGGTTAGGGTTAGGGTTAGGGTTAGGGTTAGGGTTAGGGTTAGGGTTAGGGTTAGGGTTAGGGTTAGGGTTAGGGTTAGGGTTAGGGTTAGGGTTAGGGTTAGGGTTAGGGTTAGGGTTAGGGTTAGGGTTAGGGTTAGGGTTAGGGTTAGGGTTAGGGTTAGGGTTAGGGTTAGGGTTAGGGTTAGGGTTAGGGTTAGGGTTAGGGTTAGGGTTAGGGTTAGGGTTAGGGTTAGGGTTAGGGTTAGGGTTAGGGTTAGGGTTAGGGTTAGGGTTAGGGTTAGGGTTAGGGTTAGGGTTAGGGTTAGGGTTAGGGTTAGGGTTAGGGTTAGGGTTAGGGTTAGGGTTAGGGTTAGGGTTAGGGTTAGGGTTAGGGTTAGGGTTAGGGTTAGGGTTAGGGTTAGGGTTAGGGTTAGGGTTAGGGTTAGGGTTAGGGTTAGGGTTAGGGTTAGGGTTAGGGTTAGGGTTAGGGTTAGGGTTAGGGTTAGGGTTAGGGTTAGGGTTAGGGTTAGGGTTAGGGTTAGGGTTAGGGTTAGGGTTAGGGTTAGGGTTAGGGTTAGGGTTAGGGTTAGGGTTAGGGTTAGGGTTAGGGTTAGGGTTAGGGTTAGGGTTAGGGTTAGGGTTAGGGTTAGGGTTAGGGTTAGGGTTAGGGTTAGGGTTAGGGTTAGGGTTAGGGTTAGGGTTAGGGTTAGGGTTAGGGTTAGGGTTAGGGTTAGGGTTAGGGTTAGGGTTAGGGTTAGGGTTAGGGTTAGGGTTAGGGTTAGGGTTAGGGTTAGGTTAGGGTTAGGGTTAGGGTTAGGGTTAGGGTTAGGGTTAGGGTTAGGGTTAGGGTTAGGGTTAGGGTTAGGGTTAGGGTTAGGGTTAGGGTTAGGGTTAGGGTTAGGGTTAGGGTTAGGGTTAGGGTTAGGGTTAGGGTTAGGGTTAGGGTTAGGGTTAGGGTTAGGGTTAGGGTTAGGGTTAGGGTTAGGGTTAGGGTTAGGGTTAGGGTTAGGGTTAGGGTTAGGGTTAGGGTTAGGGTTAGGGTTAGGGTTAGGGTTAGGGTTAGGGTTAGGGTTAGGGTTAGGGTTAGGGTTAGGGTTAGGGTTAGGGTTAGGGTTAGGGTTAGGGTTAGGGTTAGGGTTAGGGTTAGGGTTAGGGTTAGGGTTAGGGTTAGGGTTAGGGTTAGGGTTAGGGTTAGGGTTAGGGTTAGGGTTAGGGTTAGGGTTAGGGTTAGGGTTAGGGTTAGGGTTAGGGTTAGGGTTAGGGTTAGGGTTAGGGTTAGGGTTAGGGTTAGGGTTAGGGTTAGGGTTAGGGTTAGGGTTAGGGTTAGGGTTAGGGTTAGGGTTAGGGTTAGGGTTAGGGTTAGGGTTAGGGTTAGGGTTAGGGTTAGGGTTAGGGTTAGGGTTAGGGTTAGGGTTAGGGTTAGGGTTAGGGTTAGGGTTAGGGTTAGGGTTAGGGTTAGGGTTAGGGTTAGGGTTAGGGTTAGGGTTAGGGTTAGGGTTAGGGTTAGGGTTAGGGTTAGGGTTAGGGTTAGGGTTAGGGTTAGGGTTAGGGTTAGGGTTAGGGTTAGGGTTAGGGTTAGGGTTAGGGTTAGGGTTAGGGTTAGGGTTAGGGTTAGGGTTAGGGTTAGGGTTAGGGTTAGGGTTAGGGTTAGGGTTAGGGTTAGGGTTAGGGTTAGGGTTAGGGTTAGGGTTAGGGTTAGGGTTAGGGTTAGGGTTAGGGTTAGGGTTAGGGTTAGGGTTAGGGTTAGGGTTAGGGTTAGGGTTAGGGTTAGGGTTAGGGTTAGGGTTAGGGTTAGGGTTAGGGTTAGGGTTAGGGTTAGGGTTAGGGTTAGGGTTAGGGTTAGGGTTAGGGTTAGGGTTAGGGTTAGGGTTAGGGTTAGGGTTAGGGTTAGGGTTAGGGTTAGGGTTAGGGTTAGGGTTAGGGTTAGGGTTAGGGTTAGGGTTAGGGTTAGGGTTAGGGTTAGGGTTAGGGTTAGGGTTAGGGTTAGGGTTAGGGTTAGGGTTAGGGTTAGGGTTAGGGTTAGGGTTAGGGTTAGGGTTAGGGTTAGGGTTAGGGTTAGGGTTAGGGTTAGGGTTAGGGTTAGGGTTAGGGTTAGGGTTAGGGTTAGGGTTAGGGTTAGGGTTAGGGTTAGGGTTAGGGTTAGGGTTAGGGTTAGGGTTAGGGTTAGGGTTAGGGTTAGGGTTAGGGTTAGGGTTAGGGTTAGGGTTAGGGTTAGGGTTAGGGTTAGGGTTAGGGTTAGGGTTAGGGTTAGGGTTAGGGTTAGGGTTAGGGTTAGGGTTAGGGTTAGGGTTAGGGTTAGGGTTAGGGTTAGGGTTAGGGTTAGGGTTAGGGTTAGGGTTAGGGTTAGGGTTAGGGTTAGGGTTAGGGTTAGGGTTAGGGTTAGGGTTAGGGTTAGGGTTAGGGTTAGGGTTAGGGTTAGGGTTAGGGTTAGGGTTAGGGTTAGGGTTAGGGTTAGGGTTAGGGTTAGGGTTAGGGTTAGGGTTAGGGTTAGGGTTAGGGTTAGGGTTAGGGTTAGGGTTAGGGTTAGGGTTAGGGTTAGGGTTAGGGTTAGGGTTAGGGTTAGGGTTAGGGTTAGGGTTAGGGTTAGGGTTAGGGTTAGGGTTAGGGTTAGGGTTAGGGTTAGGGTTAGGGTTAGGGTTAGGGTTAGGGTTAGGGTTAGGGTTAGGGTTAGGGTTAGGGTTAGGGTTAGGGTTAGGGTTAGGGTTAGGGTTAGGGTTAGGGTTAGGGTTAGGGTTAGGGTTAGGGTTAGGGTTAGGGTTAGGGTTAGGGTTAGGGTTAGGGTTAGGGTTAGGGTTAGGGTTAGGGTTAGGGTTAGGGTTAGGGTTAGGGTTAGGGTTAGGGTTAGGGTTAGGGTTAGGGTTAGGGTTAGGGTTAGGGTTAGGGTTAGGGTTAGGGTTAGGGTTAGGGTTAGGGTTAGGGTTAGGGTTAGGGTTAGGGTTAGGGTTAGGGTTAGGGTTAGGGTTAGGGTTAGGGTTAGGGTTAGGGTTAGGGTTAGGGTTAGGGTTAGGGTTAGGGTTAGGGTTAGGGTTAGGGTTAGGGTTAGGGTTAGGGTTAGGGTTAGGGTTAGGGTTAGGGTTAGGGTTAGGGTTAGGGTTAGGGTTAGGGTTAGGGTTAGGGTTAGGGTTAGGGTTAGGGTTAGGGTTAGGGTTAGGGTTAGGGTTAGGGTTAGGGTTAGGGTTAGGGTTAGGGTTAGGGTTAGGGTTAGGGTTAGGGTTAGGGTTAGGGTTAGGGTTAGGGTTAGGGTTAGGGTTAGGGTTAGGGTTAGGGTTAGGGTTAGGGTTAGGGTTAGGGTTAGGGTTAGGGTTAGGGTTAGGGTTAGGGTTAGGGTTAGGGTTAGGGTTAGGGTTAGGGTTAGGGTTAGGGTTAGGGTTAGGGTTAGGGTTAGGGTTAGGGTTAGGGTTAGGGTTAGGGTTAGGGTTAGGGTTAGGGTTAGGGTTAGGGTTAGGGTTAGGGTTAGGGTTAGGGTTAGGGTTAGGGTTAGGGTTAGGGTTAGGGTTAGGGTTAGGGTTAGGGTTAGGGTTAGGGTTAGGGTTAGGGTTAGGGTTAGGGTTAGGGTTAGGGTTAGGGTTAGGGTTAGGGTTAGGGTTAGGGTTAGGGTTAGGGTTAGGGTTAGGGTTAGGGTTAGGGTTAGGGTTAGGGTTAGGGTTAGGGTTAGGGTTAGGGTTAGGGTTAGGGTTAGGGTTAGGGTTAGGGTTAGGGTTAGGGTTAGGGTTAGGGTTAGGGTTAGGGTTAGGGTTAGGGTTAGGGTTAGGGTTAGGGTTAGGGTTAGGGTTAGGGTTAGGGTTAGGGTTAGGGTTAGGGTTAGGGTTAGGGTTAGGGTTAGGGTTAGGGTTAGGGTTAGGGTTAGGGTTAGGGTTAGGGTTAGGGTTAGGGTTAGGGTTAGGGTTAGGGTTAGGGTTAGGGTTAGGGTTAGGGTTAGGGTTAGGGTTAGGGTTAGGGTTAGGGTTAGGGTTAGTTTTAGGGTTAGGGTTAGGGTTAGGGGTCAGGGTTAGGGGTTAGGGTTAGGGTTAAGGTTAGTGTTAGGGGTAGGGTTAGGTTTAGGGTTAGGTTTAGGGTTAGGGTTAGTGTTAGTGTTAGGATTAGGGTTAGAGTTAGGGTTAAGGTTAGGGTTAAGGTTAGGGTTAGGGTTAGGGTTAGGGTTAGGGTTAGGGTTAGGGTTAGGGTTAGGATAAAGCAGTCAGGACCAACATCTATCTTGCCATCAGGTTTAGGGTTAGGGTTAGGTTTAGGGTTAGGGTTAGGGTTAGTGTTAAGTTTAGGGTTAGTTTTAGGGTTAGGGTCATCAGGGTTAGGGTTAGGGTTAGTGTTAGGGTCATTAGGGTTAGTGTTAGGGTTAGGGTTAGGGTTAGGGTTAAGTTAAGGGTTAGGGTTAGGGTTAGGTTAGGGCTTAGGTTTAGCGTTAGGGTTAGGTTTAGGATAATGTATTCAGAGCAACATCTATCTTGCCCAGGTAGTTGCTTTTTTTTTGTATGACACTTAATAGGCCTTTCCAACTACAGCTGAGATTTTTTTTTTTTCTTCATGAAGCAAAGAATATGAACTTTAAACCTCACCTCAGATTGGCCAAATTAATAGCTCAATGTTTTTTTCAGTGAAGTTAAAAAAAGAAATGAAAAAACCCTTTCAAATACCTGTCTTGCATTTCAGATTGTCTGAAAAAATAAAAAAAAATTAAAATACCCCACAATAAAAACATAGCTAATCTTCATACTTGATTAACTTGACTTATTTGAACAATTATAAACTTTAAAAGAGGTAGACTGAAAATGCTAAAGTTAAAAGCAAAACTTTAAAAAAAACTTTTAAAAATTACTTGTAGGCAAATTCTGAAACAAAAGAAAATCTTTTAAAGTTTCAATTTTTGTTAAAATATTTTGTCTTTCTCTGTTCCCCTCCCGTTTTCCAAAGCTGTGACTGACTGTATTTTCTAGGATAACGCCTGAGACTCCAGCAATGATTGAAAGGTGCTACAACACTTTAATGGCAAGGGAAGCCCACGCATAAGATATACGATGATTTTCCCATGTGGATGTATAAGCATGGATGATGAGCTGTGCCTCTGGAAATCGCAAGCAGATGGACCTGGGGTAAGGAGATGCCTGGAAAGGGAGTGTGAAAAGCCTGGGAAGACCCTGAGGATGTGTTGTAAAGAGGCAGAAGGTAGATGGTGGCCATCTCCTGCATTTTGCAGGGAGGGTGGACTGAAAGGGAGTCCCAGATGCTGGAGTAGGAAGGTGAAACAGTCTTGAAAATTATCCAGACTCTGTCATTGCCTGTTTTAGCCTGGTGTGAGGTTTGATTCTGAGTCATGACAACCCTATGGCACGGGAGAGTTGGCCTGGAAAGTGCCTTGGGCATAAGGCAGAGGATGGTGTGGATAGAGGCTGAGGTCCTGCGAAAGTCTCCCTCTACAAAACGGTCATTAAAAGTGCTGAGGTTTAAAGGGGTTTTGGAGCTTTCCAAAGTCTAGATGAATTGGATTTTTACTGCTGTGTGACCAGTTTGTCCCTCCGGCAGCACTCACACTGGCTGCTTGTCCCATCCCGCGCAGACACAGTGCGGAGAGGCTCAGCAAGATGGAAAAAAAAAGGATATTGCAGCGTAGGGCTGCAGATGGTGGTGAGGGGCAGGTGACTACAGGGCTGCTTGAGTGAAAAGGAAAGTATCTGAAAGCCAGAGCCAGGGTGAGAAACGGCAGCGGTGGGACACAAAAGGTTGTTTCAATGGCTGCTTTCAACATCTTTTGAAGATGCTCTTTTGAAGAGCAGCATCTTCTCTTCAAATCTGGGACAAGGTGTCCTTCTGTCCCTGTCCCATGACTGTGGTGGAGCAAGAGGCCACAGACTCACTGTGGACCTCTTGCAAATCGTGCTTGCTTCCCACCTTCCCACCAGACCTACACAGTGAACTCAGTGCCAAGGGAAAAGCCTGGTCTGTATCAGCAGCAAGAGAGTGAGAACGAGGCGCAGGAGGGGATGAGGATGGACAAGTAACAGGGAAGTTTATTGCTGACAGAGTTAAACAGTTGAGATCTTCCCTCCACCTCCTCATCAGACCACTCCAGAGCAGTAAATCATCCAAACCTTGACGGGAAGAGAGCTGCCAACTTGGACAAAAGACTAATTGCCACGATAGGAGTCCAGTTGCTCTGGCTGGGGAGTTGGGGTAATGGAAGTCAGGTCTGGATTTATATAAACGTTATGCCAAGTTAATGCAATGAATGAAGATCTACGCTGTGTGCCTTTCTGAGGTCCATGACCCTGCTGATGGCCTGCCAACACCACCGCCACTCAGACCCAAAAGGAGGGCTGGGGGGCCCCGAACCGTGGCGTGTTTTACAGTAACAATAAAACTCCCTAATGAAGAAAAGAATACGTATGCTCATTGCTTTGATCGACGTGAAAGCCGTGCACACACGTCTCGAAGGCTCCTGGAAGAGGATGAATTGACAGGGAGACCACTGGGGGACTGGCGGAGGAAAGGGTTTTGTTCCTTGGTAGAAAACGGCTACTGTTAAGAGGAGCAAAATATTTGCTGGAGGAAGACAAAAAGAGGCAGATACTACCCAGGGAAGACCCTGATGTGGCAAACTGTGGCTGCAGCCCTGGCAAGACCTCGTGTTGCTTCTCGCTGGGTCAAGAGGGAGTAGGAGGTGGTCTGTGCCTCTCCCAGTGTCTGAACTTTGCTTGGGAGGGGGAGATCTGCCATCTGAGATGCAGAAACAAAAGGAGACAGCAGAAGAAGGAGGGAGAGGAGATCTCATCTGAGATGCTTACCTAGGGCAGGAACATAGCCTGGCACAGCGCTCCCATCCTCAGACTGAAATGATTCGAGAAGTGGGACGTCTGGTTCTTGTTAGCTGCTCCACGGTCTAATAAGAACAGATCCATTTCTGTGTGTTTTGATTTCCAAGAAAAATAATTTTTCTTTTCTTTCTTTTCTCCTTTTCCCCTTCCCCTTCCCCCTCTTCTTTAAAGCAACCGATTTCCAGACAGATGCTCTCATAACATCTGCAGCCCACAGAGAACAGCTCTGGGTCAGTTCAAGGGAACCAGGATGGGTGACCAGACTCAAGGAGAATGTGATGGTCAGTGGGCCAGGCCCTGCAGAACAAGGTGCAAACCACCCACCCTCTTGGCCATGACGTTTCAAGCCCCAGCTCCTGGAGCCGTGAGATTGCACAAGAACCACAGTTCCGGTGACGTGCTGAAGATGTTGCTGCTGATTCTCCACCTTCCTGAGGCTGCAGAACCACCATTTGTCACTGGTGGCTTCTTCCCTTTGCCTCCTTGCTTCTCTGCATCGCTTCATCCAGGGGGTGGACCAAATGTGTCGTCACGCCAGGCAGGGTAGGTCCAAGATCCTCACCAGCCTTCACAGGCCACTTGCTTTGTTTAGGACAATTATCACGATCCCCTCTTCATCAGGGAGGTGGTCTGGAGCTGGTTCTCTGCACTGCTGACTCCCCCATACCCACAGTGCTTTACCGTTCTGGGTTGGTGGTGTGTACATCAAGTCTGTGCTAAACATTTCCCACCCTGAGTGATCACGACAGCTTGAGTGTTGCAGTAGGATGCCAGGGCTCTCTGTTCCCTTGAATTTCTGCCCAAATCTAGCCCAGCAGCCTCTAGCTGCTCGTCCACGAGCAGCTGACAGGCTCTGGCAGAGACAGCTCACCCTGTCTGAACCCCAGCTCTTAAATACTTCCCAAAGCAAATTTGACTTGACCCCAAATATACAGCCATGTTGCCAGTTGTGGCAGGTACAGAATCCATCAACACAGTTGATAAACATCCTTACTGGCTTGACCGTGCTGGAAAAGTACATCACTGGCATGATCCAGCCATCCCCATGATCCTGGCATGGTACTCCATGGACGGGTACCCCACTCATGAGATGGGATAACAACTCCCCAGTGGGGTGGGCTATCATGTTGGGCCCAAGGAAATGCGTTTTCTTGGGTTACTTAATTTGGTCTTCCACGGCAGCACCTGGGTTGAAGAAAGGGTGTAGGAACAAGGAGGTGAATGAGTGGGTGGGATATGCATGAGAAGGTTTCAGTGAAGCCTCAGTGCAGGAGGGGAGAATGGGACATGAAGGAGTGGGGAAAGTTCTGGGACACAGTGAGGAAGAGAAGGAGAGGGAAGTCCCAGTGTTTTCCCACTGGAAACACGCTGGGAGCACATGGATATGCTCAGTAGATGGGGTCAAAGAGCGGATAGTAGTTTGCAGAAGAGCCTCTTTCTCTTTGAGCTCATATATGGCTCCTTTGACATGGGCCTTGGAGCTTCTCAGGCTCATGAATGATGAATCCCCACTAGCCCTCCTGGAGGGAAGGTCCCAGCCAGTGCCAGGCAAAACACTAGGATTTGTTAGGATTTTTTTCCCTTTTTTGGTAGCTAATTAAAATTTGGTAAAGTGCAGTCTTTCTCCGAACAGTGTTTGGTGTCACCAGACTGCTCATTTGGAAGAACTTAAAAATAAACCAAGAAAAGACAAAGGAGCTCATTTGAAAATGTGGAATTACTTTGTTTAGACCTTATTGTGAACAAAACATTTTGATGTCCTGATGTGAAGCAAGTCCCTGTTTTGAAATTTCCTCCAAATTATTTTAAGAACACCAAAAAAAACCCCGAAACTGTCTTGAGATTGAAAGAAAACATTTCATTCTGGTAGAATTAATTTTAAAGAGTGGGTTTTTTAGAACTGCTGGGTGAACTGGAAAATTCATTATTTGTTCGACTTGCCTTGTTGCCCTGTGGGAAAACACAGTCCAGGGACATGAAACAATTCATCCAGCAACTGTCAGAGCTGGGATTTGAACTTGTGTTGTCAAAATTCTAGTTAAATATACTAGCTGGGAACACACATTTTTGACCCACATATTAAGCTCGGAGGTGAGGCACTGCCCTGCCGTCTGCACCGGGCTGCCTGGCCACGTCCTGCTCCCCGGCTATTTTTGGGCAAATCAAAGCCCTGAGGTCGAGCTGTGTCATCTGCAACATGGTGGGTTTCTGTTCTGTTCCCCCTTTCCTATATAATAATCATAAAAAGGGATCCTGAGAATTTTTAAAACCTGTTAATCATTTCCATCCCATTCACTAACTCAGAATAATAATCATCATCGTCGTATTGATGGCCCGGGGCATTTCCCTTGGCCTGTGTGATGGCAGTGATGTTCCAAAATTGAGCAGAGCCATACAGCTCATTGGGCAATGTTTCCTTGAGCTCCTCCAGCAGCTTTGATGGGAGCCCCGTAATGAGGTGAACCCCCTCCAGCACCCCACGTCCTCCCTCCCCATGCATGCTTTGCAAAAGAAGCAGAGGAAAAAATAGATTTTCCCCAAATAAGCACCCTGGCAGCAGGTAGAGTGAAACAGTGATTTAATTGTGTGGTGAAGACAATGAGGTCACACTGCCTTGTTAACCTTGTCGAGCTGATGAGAGCAGGAGAGCTACTGCAGGCTTCTGGGGTCCCGGCGGGGTTGGGGTGGGAGCAGAGTCTCTGCCGCTGTCAGCATTTGCCTCAACGCCAGTTTGCGGTTTTCCTGCAGAGGCAAAGTCTGGGATGTTGCTGGGAGAAACCTCCCTTCTGAGCTGCCTGTATCTCTGCATCCTCAGGATATATAAAGCTATTCTTACGTAACGAAAACAAACATGGGAGCAAGCTGGACTTAACCTTGGCACTAGTCAGGTATGTTTACCTGAAGAAATATGAAATAATGATGCTCTTGAGAGAAGGAAGCCTCCACCATCCTCCGTTGGACCACTTGATTGCTGTGTTAATGAATTACAATGGCTTCATGACCACGTCAGCACCCACAGTTGAGTTTGCGGGAGTCTTTGCCACCACTGCTTTTCTGACTCCCTCCAGGCAGAGTAGCACATGCTCACATGCTCACACACATACCATATTAATATCTAGTGAGGCTCCGCTTTCTTTCTCAAACTTGGGAGCTAAGGTCCTCACCGAGGTCCTTGGGAATGCTCAAGGGGAAATTCAATTTCTGCACCCGCCATGGATAAATGATGAATGGCAGCCAATCAGCCCACAGCCCGTTATTAGCCGTTGTGATATTAAAGTCAGCATATTTCACACATAATTTTGGAACATGCTGCAGACTCTTGGTTTTAATTGGAAATGCCCGTGTGAATGTTGCGGAGATGTGAAAAGGTGTGTTTTGGCCCTTGAGAAGGTGTGGGGGAGAACCTGAGATCTCATGGGAAGCCCACAGCTGGGCTTTTCGGCTCAAGCTACCAGTAACCAAAGTGGGTATGAGCAACCTGTGACAGCCTTCACTGGTTCCTTGCGATAAGGAGTGGAGTGGTCCGTTTGCACCTCTTAAAATCCTGTTGCTGGGCTGTTGCACCTTCTGCTTACAATCATTGGCTCACATTTTCAAGGCACCTTCACAACCACGAGGGCAAGAAAACGTGAGAAGTGGCACGGTCTGCGGGCAACACAAGTTTTAAAGTGGTGTGAAAGTCCTCAGAAGTGATCCCTACCAAAGTTAAATGTTCTTAGTCCGGTCACCAGGGTAGGGAACAGGTGTTACATACATATATATATATACGTATGTTGTGTACACACACACATGCTACATATAAAAAAATATTTTCATCCAAATATGTTTTAACATATATAATATTTTCATCATTAGCTCAACAGTAGGCACTGAATATAAATGAGTTTTAATTTAAGTGAAGGAGGGAGCATGGTGAGCTCCATGTCTGCATACGAGGTTGGTGTATAAAAGATGTGAGCGATTTAAAATGGGCAGATCCCTCCAGGCATCAGGGAAGTTACTAAAATATCTGGGAAACAAATGCAGCACAAATCCCCACTGCCTTCGCCAGCTTTCCCTGACTCCATCCCTCTTCTGCAACTCACCACACATGTTCCCAAAACAATCTCTTGGGTTGGCATGTGATGGTTGGTTGCCCAGTGGACCAGATTCCCAGCATTTCCCTGGTGCATGCATCCCACCAAGCAATGATGGAGAAGAGGGCAGCTGGAGACAACATATTCTGCTTTTCTGTGCACCACAGTGTCCTAAACAAAAACATGCTTTCTGCACGCCTCGGTAGCACGGACGGTAAGTTCTGCGGCCGGGGGGGGTAGACTTGAGGTGGAAAAAGCGAGTGTCGTGTGAGCTAGAAGCCAGGCATCGCCCGGCGGGAGCCAGGATCTCCTGTGTCCGGTTCCGGCAGTGCCTACGTGACTGCTGACGCAGGGGGGCGGACTCCGGAACAGACACAGGAGATTTAAACTGCCCTGAGGAGCGCAGGACCCAGAGCGCTGCGACCCGGAGCGGGCAAACAGGGGCGTGGCGCGGCAGAGTGAGGGGCGCTGGCAGTTTGCGCGGCAGTTCGCGCAGGCAGGGCGAGCAGAAAGAGCAAGCAGGCAGAGCGTCGAGCCCAGTCGGAAGTCCCTGACTAACATGGTGGTTCACTAGGCGTAAAGCTAAGGCTGCCTCCAGCCCGGTGCCAGCCACGACCGACGCAGCCTCCCAGACGGACCCCCGCTGGGTGCACGCTGCCACCCAGGTGAGCTGCAGGACCTTGTCCCCCAAGTGTATTGGCTCAGGTCGCCACCGGGGAACTCACTTGTGGGAGCTGTGCCAGGGTGGAGGAACTCCTCCGCCTGGTGACAGAGCTCAGAGAGGAGGTAAACAGGTTGAGGGCCATCAGGGAGTGCGAGAGGGAGATCGACCAATGGACCAGTACCCTGTGCTCCCTCCCGCAGACCCAACAGGCTACCACAGCTTCTCAGACTGAGGAGCCCCCACCCTCTCCCCGCCTGGCCGGGAAGAGGAATCCAGGTGGGAATGAGCAATGGCAGCAGGTCCCTGCCCGGCGCGGCAAGCCTGCCCCCTCTGCTCCCGCAACTACCTCCCAGGTTCCGTTACACAACAGATATGAAGCTCTGCAAGTGGAACCAACCCCCAGGGAGGATGACGATACACACATGCTAGTATCCTTCCCTAGGACCACACATATCATCAAGACATCCTCAGTTATGAAGAAAAGGCGGGTGATTGTTTTAGGAGACTCCCTTTTGAGGGGTGTGGAGGGCCAGATTTGTAGACCTGACCCTTTACATAGGGAGGTCTGCTCCCTTCCTGGGGCAACAATTAGGGATGTGATAAAAAAACTCCCATCTATAGTCAGGCCCACCGATTACTACCCTCTTCTTATTTTCCAAGTTGGTATGGATGACATTAGGAAAAGAAACATCCGGACTATTAAGAAGGATCTCAGGGTTTTGGGAAGAATGTTGAAGGGATCGGGGGCCCAAGTAATATTCTCTTCTATCATACCGACTCTGGGACATGACACGGGATGGAAAACAAAGATCGAGGATTTAAATAATTGGCTACAAAAGTGGTGTGAGGAAAACAACCTAGGCTTCTTTAACCACGGGCTGACCTTAATGCCAGATCTTCTATCTAGGGATGGGGCGGTTTGTCTCCACGGGGGAAAAGGCTGCTCGCTACAGAACTAGCTGGGATCATCAACAGGGCTTTAAACTAGATGTGAAGGGGGGTGGGGGGTATTGTCAGACTTAGAGGATTAACACCGAGGACGGCCCTCCATTGTCTGATGAAGGAGTGTAGGCAGGTGCCTTCGGCCTGCTGCCTCAGTGATAGTAGGGGGTGATATGTGTAGTCAGGAGCAACACACAAGTTGCCTAGAGGTAAAAGAGAATCCCAAAAATAACAGCTCAGGTAATAAAACTTCCCCCCCTAGGGGTGCAGTGGGGTCGAAAGCCCAACTTACGTGCTTCTATACGAACGCACGCAGTATGGGCAATAAACAAGAGGAACTGGAAGCTCTTGTTATCCGGGGAAACTATGACATAGTTGCCATCACTGAAACATGGTGGGATGACTCGTATAACTGGAGCTGCTACCATGGATGGCTACAAACTCTTCAGGAGGGATAGGAGAGGTAGAAGGGGTGGTGGGGTTGCCCTGTATGTAAGGGAAGGTCTAAACTGTTTAGAGTTAAATGTTGGGGATGACCTAGTAGAATGTCTGTGGGTGAAAATCAAAGGGGGGCCTATGAAGGCGATATTGTAGTGGGAATCTGCTACAGGCCACCCTGTCAGGACAGTGAAACTGATGAGCTATTCTTTAAACAACTGGGGGAAGTCTCGCGCTCACTAGCCCTTGTCCTTATGGGTGACTTTAACCTACCTGATGTTGTTGGAAGTATAACATGGCAGTCAGGAAACAGTCTAGGCGGTTTCTGCAGAGTGTGGAGGACAACTTCCTATCACAACTGGTCAGTGAACCGACTAGAGAAGGTGCTCCCCTAGACCTGCTGTTTGTGAACAGAGAAGGTCTTGTGGGAGATGTGAAGGTTGGAGGACGCCTGGGGCATAGTGACCACGAGATAATAGAATTCTCAATTCTAGGGGAAGTTAGGAGGGGGAACACTAAAACGGCCAAGCTGGACTTTGGGAGAGCTGACTTTGGGCTGTTTAGAAGTCTGATTAACAAAGTCCAATGGGAGATAGCTCTCAAGGGTAAGGGGGCGCAGGAGGGATTGGTTACTATTCAAAAGGAAATTCTGGAGGCACAGGAGCGAGCTGTCCCTGTGTGCCGGAAGTCAAGCCGCCGGGGTAGAAAACCAGCTTGGATGACAAAGGAGATTTGGGAACATCTCAAAAGAAAAAGGGATGTCTATAAGTCTTGGAAGAATGGGCAGGCATCCAGGAATCAATACAGGGAGGAAGTTAGGGACATGTAGGGAGATAATCAGGGGGGCAAAAGCCCAATTGGAACTTAGACTAGCCAGCTCCGTAAGGGACAACAAAAAGTCTTTCTATAAATATATTAATAACAAAAGGAGGGCTAAAGATCACCTCCAGCCCCTACTGGACTCAGGGGGTACGTTAGTCACTAGGGATGAGGACAAGGCTGAGGTCCTTAATGCCTTCTTTGCCTCAGTCTTTAATAATAAGGTAGTAGTTCCCAGGTGAGCTGGCCTTCGGTGTCTGAGAGCAGGGAGGGAGAGCAAATCGAAGCTCCTGTGATCCCAGAGGAACGGGTCAAGGATCTGCTCCTTCGGCTGGATGCCCACAAGTCTATGGGGCCTGATGGTATCCACCCGAGAGTCCTGAGAGAGCTGGCGGATGTCATTGCCAAACCCTGTCCATTATCTTTGGACAGTCTTGGCTCACTGGGGAAGTTCCGCTGGACTGGAGGCTGGTGGATGTTACCCCCATTTACAAAAAAGGGCGGAAGGAGGATCCGGGGAACTACAGGCCTGTCAGTTTGACCTCGGTGACGGGCAAAGTCATGGAACAGGTTATCTTGAGTGCTATTAATGAGCACATACAGGTTAACCGGGTGATCAGGCCCAGTCAACATGGGTTTATGAAAGGCAGGTCTTGCCAATCAAACCTGATCACCTTCTATGACAGGGTGACCCGCCTAGTTGACGAGGGAAGGGCTGTGGATGTAGTTTTCCTTGACCTCAGTAAAGCCTTTGATACAGTTTCTCATAGTGTTCTGATTGAGAAACTGATAACTGCTGGCCTGGATAGGCACACCCTCCTTTGGGTTAAAAACTGGCTGGATGGCCGGGCCCAAAGAGTGGTGGTAAATGGGGCTAAATCCGGCTGGAGGCCGGTCACCAGTGGGGTTCCCCAGGGCTCAGTGCTGGGTCCAGTTCTGTTTAACATCTTTATCAATGACCTGGATGAGGGAATTGAATGTACCTCAGTAAATTTGCGGACGACACCAAGCTGGGAGGCTGTGTCGATCTGCTCGAGGGTAGGGAGGCCCTTCAGAGGGATTTGAACAGACTGGATCGTTGGGCTGAGGCCAATGGCATGAGCTTTAATAAGGCCAAGTGCAGAGTCCTTCACTTGGGGTATAAAACCCCAAGCATCGCTATAGGCTCGGAGGAAGAGTGGCTGGAGAGCTGCCTGGCGGAGAAAGGACCTGGGGTGTTGGTTGACTACCGGCTTGATATGAGCCAGCAGTGTGCCCAGGTGGCCAAAAAGGCCAATGGGATACTGGCGTGTATCAAGAATAGTGTGACCAGCAGGAGCTAGGGAAGTGATCCTGCCCCTGTACTCGGCACTGGTGAGGCCGCACCTGGAATATTGTGTCCAGTTTTGGGCCCCTCGCTTTAAGAGAGATATTGAGCTCCTGGAGCGAGTCCAAGAAGGGCGACTAAACTGGTCAAGGGGCTGGAAAATAAAACTTATGAAGAGAGGCTGAGGGAGTTGGGGCTGTTTAGCCTGGAGAAGAGGAGGCTGAGGGGAGACCTGATTACGGCCTACTAAATACTTGAGAAAAGATGGTGGGGAGGTAGGGGAAGGCTCTTTACATTAGTGATGGGTGATAGAACAAGAGGAAATGGGTATAAGCTTAGTCAGGGGAGATTCAGGTTGGATGTTAGGAAGTATTTCTTCTCTGAAAGGGTTGTCAGCCACTGGAATAGGCTGCCCAGGGAGGTGGTTGAGTCCCCATCCCTGGATGTGTTTAAGAATAGGGTGGATGATCTACTTGAGGATATGGTTTAATGGGATTAGGGATGGTTGGACTCGATGATCTCTAAGGTCTTTTCCAACCTAGAAATCTATGAATCTATGAATCTATGAATCTATGCACTGTGAGCGGGCTGCAGGTTTTCAAATAATGATTTACGAGAAATATGTGGATTAGCTTCAAACGAGCTCTTCTAGTCAGGTGGGAAGGCAAAGCTCATAATCTTTTATTGCTTCTGCCCCAGTGCATTGTTCTCTGTTACAGAACAGCAAGCCATTGGGAAGGTGTTAAACCCTGGCCAGCCTCGCTGGAGGACCTTCCCCTCTCTACTCCACCATCCTGTTGTGGAACAATCTTTTCTTCTCCTGAGGTGGAAGAAGAACCACTTGATAGGAGTAAGTACCACCTAGAGAGCTGATCCTGCTCCTCAAATGATGCTTGGATACAAGTATAACCTGGAGAGCTGATTCTGAACTGATGCTCAGAGCTTGCTGGTGCTATGGTTCTGATGAGCTTCATGTGATCGTGACTGGGCTCTTCCAAACCACATCGGGGTGCATCTCCTTCTCCACTGGCTGGAGAAGAGCCCAGGGAGCTAGTTCACATGGAACCATCTGCCCTGTAGATGTCTAAAACTATGTGAAATAACATAGTGGAGAGGGACTTTTGACAAGGGCATGCAGTGATAGGACAAGGGGCAATGGCTTTAAACTGAAAGAGGGGAGATTGAGATGAGATCTAAGGAAGAAATTCTTCCCTCTGAGGGAGGTGAGACACTGCACAGGTTACCCAGAGAAGTTGTGGCTGCCCCATCCCTGGAAGTGTCAAGGCCAGGTTGGATGAGGCTTTGAGCAACCTGGTGTAGTGGAGGGTCTCCTGCCCATGGCAGGGGGGTTGGAATTGGATGGTCTTTAAGGTTCCTTCCAACCCAAACCATTTGATGATTCTATGTTTTTTGGTGCTAAGGAGTCTGTGTGGTGAGAAACCTGGGTAGTTGCAATGAGAGGCCTTACCAATCAGAGGTTTTGACGTAAACTCCCACACCCTGCCCGAGCCTCAGTGCACAAACTAAGATGTTTTTCTATATCTGGGCCATCATCTGCTTTTGGGTGCCTCTCTCCCAGCTGTTACACCAAGGAAATGCCAGCACCGCTCGAGCTTGTGAGGGGTTTACACAAGGGAGCACAGCTCAGCATCTGTTTCCACCGGTTTTCTGCAACGACTTCTCCCATTCACGCCCTTCCCTGCTCCGAGGAGAGCAGATTTCCCTTCCTTCCCTTCAGCAAGGCCCTTGGAAGAGCTGTGCAGCTCTTTTTGCAGCACCGCAGCCTCTGCATCTATTTTTAAGCCTCCTGAGGACAAGCCTGTATAAGGACTAGAAGCCCAGCTGTAAGGGGAAACCAGAAGAGAAGGTGCCAAGCAGACTTTGGTCTCAAACTTATGCATAAAAGTCTGAGAAATTGGTTCCAGATAAGGGGTGACCTACTCGATTTGACAGCTGCGCCTGGAACAGCTGCACCGCACCAGCCCCGAGTGCATCCAGATGTACCACCCGCCCCCCCCGTGCATGCTGTGGCCAGAGCTGAAAAACTTTTCCACCCTTACTGTGCTCCCCAGCGCCAGAAGCAGCCCGGGACTAGATGTGCTGACATGATGGATGGCTTGTTTCTTTGTCCTAGTCTCTGGAGAGGTGATATTTTTGGGTGTTGGGAATGTCTTGACAGCTCAGTTCTCAGCGTCATGGACCCTAATGTCAGCACTCTGATTGCTCCAGAGTGAAACGGGTCAGGCTTTCAGAAGACTTTCCCCATCCTTGCTGCTAATTGTCCTGAATGTCAAGCCACCTTGCTCCCTAGTGCCTTGGTGCCTCTCCATCTGCCTCCTCTGGGTGGACCTGCAAGCCCTTTGAGGTCTGGGCTCCTACACCTAAGACCTGGGAGAGCTTTGACTTGGGTTAGAGCATCTAGGAGCTACTGTAGAACAACATGAATGAACTCATCTGGTGGGCAACTACCACACAGCAGTGGAAATAAGCCTGTGTTTAGGAGATTACAAATATTTTTGTGGTTAAAAATAAAATAAACACACCATAAAAGACAGCCCATCAAATAGTCATTTCTAGAGATTTTTACCATCCAAGAAATGCTGCTTATTTCTGCTCCCATGCCATACTAAGCTGACTCCTCTTTTTTGAGGTTTATTTCATTGAGAATTGTATGAATTAAATGTATTGTCCTCAGAGCCACCCAAGTCTCACTAGAGCAAGACCTTGTACAAGTTTGGAGCTGGAGCTACTCTGACCCAGATCACAGAACCAACGGGCAAAGCAGGGAGAAAAAAGGCAAAACAAAGCAGTAGAGAAGACAGAACAGTGGCAGCAGCCCTCCTAGCTTCACAACTATTTTTCCCCCAACCAGCATTTCTTTTATCCTCTGCAAAGGCTGGAAAAAGCATCCAACCATCTTCTTTCTGTGGCTGCTCAAGTGACATCTCTTGCCGTGCAGAGGACCGTGACATGGTAGTTTGCACAGCAAGGAGCAGCCACATCAGGCCATGGGGTGGGGGCTGAGCTGCAAGGCTCTACGTGGGGTACCTGCCTTCAAGAGATGATCTCACCATGTGTCTTAATGCTCCCCTACCAGTGAGCATCTGAGCAGACAACCAGCAGTTACAAGGGTGGCAGATATCAAAATGAAGGCTGTAGCGTGCAGCAAAGTAGTTTAGTCATCAGAATCTTTGACTTGGCTTTCTAATTTCATTTGAATTTGCATTTCCCCTGATGCACGCTCTCCAGAGTCTCATTGTTTGTGCAACAAATGAGATGCTCATCCCCAGGTCCAGACTGGTTCTGCTCACCTGGCTGAGCATACCTCTGAAGAGCCAGCTCCCATTTTAGTCTGCTTGTGGTTCTAGTGTTGGTATGGGGAACAGTGGGGCAGGCCTTCTGCCTGGTGACCCTGGGCAATAGCTCCACGTGATCCTGACCATCGTTTGGAGCCTCTGTTGTTGCTTGCGTGATGACGTTGCTGTCCATACCCCAACTTATATTCTTGGAGATGAATCTAGACAAGCTTGTATGCAAGTGAGGTGCAGACAGTTTCCAGACCAAGGGTATGACATATGACTGAGGCTTTTCAGGCTTAGATATTCCCTATTTCCTAAGTTCTGTGGCATGAATCCTATGGGTCTTAGTCATTCAGTATTTTGATTTATAGGTTACACAGTAAGGAAAGTAGTCACCCTGACACAAGGAGGACACAAGTCCATTTTCTAGTCAGGAGGTTGTAATGTAATTAGGTGAAATACATTGAAAATTCAGAAATTTCATTACAGACAAGATTTCCTAGTAGCTGTTCTTCAAATGTTCCTGCCAACAAATTCATCCATGCAAAGGGAATGCAAAATCGTCCTCAATAAGTGGCTTTTGTGTAAATATTTGAACACAAAATTAAAATTTGCAAAAAAAGTCTCTGACCTACATTACCCCAAGGGCTGATAGTTACATAGCTGCTGGAGATAACACAAGAGAAATGTCCCTTCAAATTATTATCATCCAACATGAGATGTTACCAGTTCTTCAGTTCTCCTTGTACAAGCTTTTTGCGCTGGAAATGAGAACAAAAATCCAGCTGGCATTTAAAGACTGTGGCCTGGTAGATATTGCCAGAAGAACGGGAAAAAACGGCACATAGAGAGAAATCCTCTTTTGCCAAGAAAAGAGTAGCAGATAGATTTTACCAGAATGGAACAGCCAGGAACTGTGGGAGGAAACATCCCAGGCAAGGCTCCTGGGTGTACTGATAAACTTACTGGGAGTCCCAGTAAAGCACAGTCCCCCTTCTAGTGTTGAATGGACCATAACAACAAAAAATAGCTCTATCTGGTGTTGTAGCAGGAGACTCTATGCCAACTGGAAGTAGCTGGGTTTCATAGAATGGCTTGTTTCAGCTCTTCAGGCTTTGAGACAACCCCTCTCAGAGCTTGTGAACACATGACCTCCCAACTGATAGTATCTTCTGAGAGAGATCATCTTCCATGAGCTCTCTGAAAGTCTTTTTAGGCATTACAAGACTGATTAGAGTTAGCTGGTCGTGTCTTCCCATAGGTTTTGATCTTTGGGTCTGCAATCCTTGCCCACACCAGAAAAATTAAGACCCTTTGAAGGGCACGTGAAGCAGCACGGACTGAGTGCTAGAAAGCCAGAGGCTGATACACCTGGAAGGGGTTTTATAGAATCATAGAATGGTTTGGGTTGGGAGGGACCTCAAAGATCATCCATTTCCAACCCCCCTACCATGGGCAGGGAAACCTCCACTACACCAGGTTGCCCAAAGCCTCATCCAACCTGGCCTCGAACACTTCCAGGGATGGGACACCTACAACTTCTCTGGGAAACCTGTGCCAGTGCCTCACCAAGCTCTGAGTGAAAAATTTCTTCCTTCTTTCTAATCTAAATCTGCCCTCTTTCAATTTAAAGCCATTGCCCCTTGTCCTATCACTGTATGCCCTTGTAAAAAGTCCCTCTCCAGCTTTCCTCTAGGCCCCCTTTAAGTACTGGAAGGCTGCAATAAGATCACCCCAGAGTCTTCTCTTCTCCAGGCTGAACAGCCCCAACTCTCAGCCTGTCTTCATAGCAGAGGTGTTCCAGCCCTTGGATCATCTTTGTGGCCCTCCTCTGGACCCGCTTCAGCAGTTCCATGTCCTTCTTGTGCTGGGGACTCCAGAGCTGAACACAGTATTCCAGGTGGGATCTCACAAGAGCAGAGTAGAGGGGCAGAATCACCTCGCTCAGCCTCCTGGCCACACTTCTTTGGATGCAGCCCAGGACATGGTTGGCTTTCTGGGCTGCCAGCGCATATTGCCGGCTCATGTTGAGCTTCTCATCCACCAGCACTCCCAAGTCCTTCTCCTCAGGGCTGCTCTCAATCTACTCTCTGCCCAGCCATACTGTGCTTGGGATTGCCCTGATCCACGTGCAGGACCTTGCACTTGGCCTTGTTGAACTTGTTTTGTGATGTGGTGCTTGAAATAGCAGGGATCAGTCCTTTTGAGACTAGTGCCCTTCCATTGATGCTCCTCTCGGACATCCACAGGGTTTGTCTAGGCTGTTTTCACCACATCTAATATGGACCTAATGGCCTAAATCCCATGGTAGTCTTCAGATGTTTCAACAAGCTTTCAAGCTTTGTAGGCTGCTTTAAATTCAG